>NW_017731362.1:8372741-8499077 GCF_001890085.2 Hipposideros armiger
GCGGTTGCTCAGCTTGGGCTGGACTTGAACCGCTGTTGCTCAGAGCTCAAACTCTTGAGCGAGCTCTTAACCAACTGAGCCACTCGGCCGGCCCGAGTTATAACTATTTAGTATTTCTTTCAAAATGTTTTAATGAAATCAATGATTTTTTGTTATTGAATAAAGTCTGATGTAGGCAAGAAACAATTCAGAAAAATGTGTCAAAAAATAAATGTAAATAGCTAACATAGTCAAAACCAGATACTCTTCCAAAGCAGTGACATTAGAGGAAATAGTTTAATAACAGCAATTTTCACAAATATTTAATGCTACATGGCATCTAGAGCATATACAAGTATATGTGTATAACATATGAAATCATAAATAGGACCAGTAATTGAAGACCTGCACAAAAAAATACCGGAGGTTCAATTTAGAGAACTAATCAACATGCTAAAAGAAAATAGAGAAACTACAAACTGGACATTGTATTCCATAACTGAAAATGATGAAAAGAACTGGAAATTAGCCAGCTTTTTAACCTTTCAGAAATAACGATGTGTGTAGTTAGTACAGGAGATTATATTCTTAGAGCACTTTGTTCTAAATTCAAATATCTCAGTAGATCTAGTGGAATTCAAGTATTTTAGAAATAAAACATCTGAGGTTAGAAATAAGAGAACCGCTCTACAATCTCATAAAAACAAAAGTAGCTTAATAAAGTTTTTAAGTTTTCCAAGAGTTTATCAAACTTAATTTCTATTATGGTAAAGTCTTAACTGAGCAGAGTACTCCAAAATGTAAAGATAGTAACAAATTGGGAATCTGTTATGTTACGTTACCTTCTACCATACGAAGTCCTCTGAGCAGTTTTTTGGTTGTTTTGTTTTGTTTTGTTTTTGTCAGGAAGTCTGATTATTTATAGGAGTCAAGTTTTGCTGTGTTCTAGCTTTTTGATCTATAAAAATGGGTTTGCTAGATAAAGACTAGGAGAATGCTTTCTTTTTTTCTTTTAGGTGGGGAAGGGCTGGTGGAAGGATTTCCAAGAAGTGTAAAAAGCTTAGGAAGTTTCATAGTCCCAATTAAACCATTAGTTTTCAAACATTGGACAATAAGTGGTACATGAGACAAGGGAAATAAATAAGGTGAGTCTCATTATTCTCCATCTGACTTCCTGGAGAAAGATTCCAGGCCACAGCAATGGGAAGAGGAAATCAGACAGAGCCTAACAGTCTTACTGATTTGAGGTGACAAAGAACAGAATTCGGGATGGCAAGGAAGGTCAGATTTGCAAGGCAGCAAGGAAGGAACACAGAGAAAGAGCTTGAGATCTGCAGAGGAGTTCCCTCAGATCTTGCGCTGACTACTGATTTGTGTATGCGTGAGAGGAAACTTAACTTGAAACCAGGAAAAACACACTTGAAAGGAATAGGCTGAACAACTCCCAAAGCTCACGCAAAACTGGGATAGGTCTTCCAGCCAAGCAAAGTAAGAAAGACCTCATAATATAGGCATATCTCGTTTTATTGCACTTCTCTTTATTGTGCTTTGCAATATGAGTGTTGTGTTTTTTTACAACTTGAAGGTTTGTGGCAACCCTGCATGCAGCAAGTCTGTTGGCGCTATTTTTCCAACAGCATTTGCTCACTTCATGTCTCAGTGTCACATTTTGGTAATTCTCTTAATATTTTCAACTTTCAGTATTACTGTATTATATTTGTTATGGTGATCTGTGCTCAATGATCTTGGATGTTACTATTGTAATTGTTTTGAGAATCTACCCATATTGTTTTGAGCTGTACCCATATAAAATGTTGAACTTAATTGATAAATGTTATGTGTGTTCTGACTGCTCCACCAAACAGCTGTTCACCCATCTCCCTCTCCTTGGACTTCCCTATGCTCTGAAACACAACAATATTGAAATTATATACATTGATAATCCTGCAGTGGCCTCTAAGTGTTCAAGTGAAAGGAATAGTTGCACATCTCTCACATTAAATTAAAAGCTAGAAATGATTAAGCTTAGTGGGGAAGGCATGTTGAAAGCCAAGATAGGCCAAAAGCTAGGTCTCTTGCACTAAACAGTCAAGTTGTGAATGTAAAGGAAAGTTCTTGAAGAAAATTAAAAGTGCTACTCCAGCCAATATACAAATGATAAGAAAGCAAAACAGCCTAATTGTTGATATGGAGAAAGTTTTAGTGGTCTGGATAGAAGATAAAACCAGTCACAACATTTCCTTAAGTGAAAGCCTAATCCAGAGCAGGGCCCTAACCCTCTTCAATTCTGTGAATGCTTAACAAGATAAGGAGCTACAAAAGAAAAGTTTGAAGTTAGTAGAGGTTGGTTCATGATTTGAGTAAAGAAGCAGCCTGCATAACATACAAGTATAAGGTGAAGCAACAAGTTCTGATGTAGAAGCTGCAGCACATTATCCAGGAAATCTAGCTAAGATAATTAATGAAGGTGGTGACAGTAAACAACAGATTTTCAATGTATTAATAGATGAAACAACCTTATACTAGAAGATGCCATCTAGGACTTTAATTGCTAGAGAGAAATCAATGCCTTGCATCGAAGCTTCAAAGGACAGGCTGACTCTCTTGTGAGGGGCTAATGCAGCTGGTGACTTTAAGTTAAAACCAATGCTCATTTACCATTCTGAAAATTGTAGGGCCCTTAAGAATTACGCTAAACCTACTCTGCCTGTGCTCTATAAATGGAACAACGAAGACTGGATGACGCACATCTGTTTACAGCATAGTTTACTGAATATTTTAAGCCCACTGTTGATCTGCTCCTCAGAAAAAAAGATTCCTTTGAGAATATTACTGCTAACTGACAATACACCAGGTCACCCAAGAGTTCTGGTGGAGCTGTACAACAACACTAATGTTTTCATGCCTGCTAACACAACAGCCATTCTGCAGCCCATGGATCAGGGAGTAATTTTAGCTTTCCAGTCTTATTATGTAAGAAATATATTTTATAAGGCTATACCTGCCACAGATAGTTGATTCCTGTGATGGATCTGGGCAAGTAAGTTAAAAACCTTCTGAAAAGAATTCACCATTCTAGATGTTATTAAGAACATTAGTGATTCCTGGGAAGAGGTACAAATATCAACATTAATAGGAGTTCGGAAACAGTTGATTCCAACCCTTATGGATGATCTTGAGGGAAGGAAGTAACTGCAGATGTGGTAGAAATAGCAAGAAAATTAGAATTAGAAGTGGAGCCTGAATATGTGACTGAAGTGCTGTAATCTCATGGTAAAACTTGAACAGGTGAGAAGTTGCTTCTTATGGATAAGCAAAGGAAGTAGAATTTATTCCTGGAGATGATGCTGTGGAGATTGTTACGATGACAAACAAAGGAGTTAGAAAATTACATAAAGTTAGTTTATAAAGCAGTGGCAGAGTTTGAGAGGATTGACTCCAATTTCAAATGAAGTTCTTTGGGTAAAATGCTATCAAATAGAATGGTATACTACAGAGAAATTGTTTGTGAAAGGAAGAATCAAGCAATGTGGCAAACTTCTTTTAAGAAATTGCCACAGCATCCCAACCTTTAGCAACAAACACCCTGATCAGTCAGCAGCCATCAACATCAAGGCAATACCCTCCACCAGCAAAAAGATTATAACTTGCTGAAGGCTCACATGATGCTTAGCATTGTTTAGAAATAAAGTATTTTTAAATTAAGTTATGTACATTGTTTTTTTAGGCATATGCTATTGCACACTTAAAAGACTATAGTATAGTGTAAACATAACTTTTATATGCACCAGGACACAAAAGAAATTTTTGTGACTCACTTTATTGCAGTATTCACTTTATTGCAGTGGTCTGGAAGTGCATTGTATAGGGTCCTCAGAAGGGTATTGTGTTGATGAGGCTAAATTAGCCCTAGGCTGAAGGCTGTTCTGGACTTGCCTTAACAGAGCTTAAAGGCAACCCTAAAACCGATTGTACGTTATTTAACTACTTACCAGAACAAAACCCAACATTGTTTAAAGGAATATAACAAAATCTGGCACCTAAAAATGTGAACTTAATGTCTAGCATCAAATAAAAAATTACTAAGCATCAAAAGAAGCAGGAAATTATACTCTGTAATCACAAGTAAAATTCATCATTAGAAATAATAAAACAGGAAATTACAGAGGTGATAGAAATAGCAAACAAGGGTATTAAAATGGATGTCATAAATATTTTCCATAGCTCAAAAATGTAGAAGAAGAAAACATAAATATGATGAGAGAAGAAATGAAAGATACGAAAAAGATAAACCAAATGGAATTTCTAGAAATGAATACACTGGATAGGATTAACAGCAGATTTTCCACTACAGAAGAAAAGATCATTGAATTTGCAGATATGGAAACAAACTATCCAAAATGAAGATGAGAGGACATCTATCTTCTACTTAGGGTAGAGAGCTGCAAAGAATCTCATTTCTACTCTTAACAAGGATAAACTACAAAATTCTTTTTTTAGCCAGAGAGCTGAAATTACAAGGCAGTCATGTGACTTGAATTTCAAGGAGAAATGGGATCATGTACGTCTTACTTATGTATGACAGAGCATGGAGAATAAGGTGTCATACAGAGCATGGAGAATAAGGTGTCATACAAGTACAACATAAACAGGTTAGAGGAATCCACTAAAATTTTAAAGTTTAACAGTGCTCGCTTCGGCAGCACATATATTAAAATTAACAGGAGGCCAATAGTGGGCTAGCAACATATCACTTTGAAATAGCTGGGGGCATCTAACAAAAGAACAGTTCAAAAGGGGATTTCACACTCACTTTTTCCTCAAGTCTCCAAGAAAAATTAGGGATAGAGCAGGAGACTGAAGAGAATTCCTGTTGATGGTGCAGACGCTGATCAGCTGTCATTGTGGGAAAGACAGAAAAGCCTGCCGGCTTCCCTGGATCCTAGGTACTGAAAGACTAAAGCTACTTTAGGAAGGGCAGTAAAGCCTCTTGCCCAAAGGATGAAAGCTAAGACACATTGTGACTGGGGGAGGACAGGAAACTCGTCTTAGACCCAACATGCTGATACCAAGTACAGGTCTTGTGCCTGTCAGGGAGGGGTGAAAACTTTAACCCAAGGTCAACTTTAGATATAAAGCAGGGTTTTGCTCTTAGGGAGAAAAAGGGACAAGGGACTGGTAAGCAATAGCAGTCTACCACTGGGTGAGGGAAAGAGATCCTCTCATGGACACAGATTTATAGGGTCTGCTAAAAGCTGAGGATGAAAAACTAGCACTGAGAAATGTCCTACAACACCCAGCCATGTGATAAGCACAAAGCAAAAGCAGCCACTCATGAGAGGGAGTTGAAGCCTCTGGTCAACTGAAAGTAAACACAGCAACAACAATCACACCCAGGTAAACTTCTGATTTGATTAATTTTCCCACAGTAAAGGCCTTATACAGGAAGAAGTATGCTCATTTCCAGGCCTAAATACTGTTTATCGCGTCTATACATGACGTCCTGCATTCAATCAAAATTATGAGATATGCATAGAAGTAAGAAGAAAAAATCGCTGTCAAGAAGAAAAATAATCAATAGGACAAAACTCAAAGGTGACTCATGTTGGGGCTATTAGACAAGGATTTTACAGGAACTGGTTAACATATGAAAGGATCTAGTAGAAAAGGTGGACAACATACACAAATAGGGTATGTTTAGCAGTTAGATGGAAGTAATCAATCAAATTGAAATGCTAGAAATAAAAGCCATGATACCTGAGATGAAAAGTTCGTTTTAGGGTCATCAATAGACAGCACAGATGCAGAAGAAATCTGTAAATTTGAATATGGGTCAATAGAAATCCAAACTGAAACACGAAGAGAAAAAAGGGTGAGTACAGACCAAGCTATGGGACAAGGTCATTTTAATACACGTGTGACTGAAGTCTCAGATGGAGAGGGAGAGAAAAAAATTATAGATCCAAGATTTTAAAAACAAAACATACAGCCAAACATATTATGTTCAAACTGCCTAAAACCAACAATAAAGAGAAAATCTTGAATGTAGCCAGAGGAAGAAAAAGTGTGTATGTATAGGAAAATAAAAATAAACCATAGCAAACTTTTCATTAGAAACTTTGCAAGCAAGAAGATGGTGAAGGACATTGCTAAAGTATTAAAATTTAAAAAACTGTCAAGCCAAAATATATATCCATTGAAAATACTTTTTTTAAATGAGAGCAAAGTAAAGACTTTTTCAGCTACATGAAAAGCTGAGAGAATCCATTCCCAGCAGACTTGTGCTACAATAACTGTTAAACAAAGTTCTTCAGGCAGAGGGAATGTGACTTCAGACAGAAACTTGGACCTACACCAGGACTCAGCAGATTTTTTCTGCAAAGGGCCAGATATTACATATTTTAGGCTTTGTGGGTCCGACAGTCTCTGTCACTATTCAACTCTACCACTGAAGCACAAAATCAACCATAGACAATACATAAACAAATGATTCTGGCTTTGTTCCAGTAAAACTTTATTTACAAAAACAGGAAGCAGGCCAGCTTTGGTTCATGGGTCACAGTATGCCAACCCCTGATCTATACAAAGAAATGAGAGCTCCAAAAATGGTAAAAATGAAAGCAAATATAAAAGACATATGTTTCCTCATTTTTATTAATCACAATGTAAAATGACTAAATGTCTAAACAAAAATAGTAACACTGTATGTGGGTATATAAGATATGCAAAAATAAAAGGTATGATAACAGTCACCCACAGGATGCAAAGGAGGATTTTGAAAGCATACTGTTTTAAGGTCCTTCCACTGTTGCATTATAACTTGAAGGTAAACCCTGTTAACTAAAGACATGCTATATTGTAAATTGAGGGCAAACACTAAAAAATAAAAGCTAGTAGTACAGACTAAATGGAATACTCAATCCAAAAGCAGGCTGAAAAAACAACAGATGAGAAATAGAACACATCTTACAAAATGGTAGATTTAAATCCAACCATATCAATAATCACATTAAATGTAAATAGTCAAAATGAAGCACACAGAGACACAAGAGATTAAAAAATAAATTTTTGACGTTTTTGTTCTCTTTTACCAGTGGTTTTGTACATATTTTTAAGAATAAGTTCTTCCCTAGACGAAAACATTTAAATAGTGAACACCTTAACATCTGTTTATACACTGCAACAAACACCTCCTCACACCTCCTTTTTACCTAATAAAGATGGTCTGCCCCTGCCTGTCCCATGAACTTCAGACAACAACCAAGCTCTCTGGAACCAGTGGCTTAGAAGAACCCTCAGACCCATCTCCTTTAACCATTTTCCCCAGCTCCAATGAAAAAGGAAATAAGTAGGTGAAGGATTACATCCAAGCCTACCTACCCTGTTTCCTCTATATTACAGAATCTGCAACTCTGTTAAAATTCATTTTAAACTGTTCCTCTTTTATGCAGTCATTTCTCTTCAGAATTTTTAACCATATTTTCCTGATCTTGCATGCATTCTTTGGCAAATCTTTCTTTCTCTTTACTTTAGTTGTGAACAGAAACTTAACAGTGTCTAAGTATACATAATGCTAGAGATATACCTATTCATTAATGCAAAGAGAAGAGTGAAGCCATTAGCTTTAATGAAATTTAATGAAATGAAAGGCATAAAGAATATTAAAAGCTTTGAAAGTATCCAAAGTTCCCTTTAAATTATTTCTTTGGAATCTACCTTTTTTCCCCTCTATTTAAGATTTTTTCTTCAAGTGCTGATATTTAAGATACACATATATAGATTTTATAGTCAATATATTTCATTTTAAAAATAATAACTAACATTTAATTAGCCCTTTCTCATGTTTTTCACTGTTTTAAGCACTTTATATCAATATGGTTTATCCTAACAAAAACCCAGTGAGGTAAAACTGTTTATCTCATTTCACAGCTGAGGCACCTAAAGGACAGAGAAGTTAGCTAATAATGTTAGTTAGAGGCAGAATGGGGATTTAAACTTAGTTGGTACATCCAGAGGCTCTGTTCAAACCATTTCCTTCCTAATTTTATTATTATATGTTTTTTTTCCTTTTTTTCCTGCATTCTTTACTTTCTTCCTTTGTTCGTACAACGAGTATTTTACACAGACATATTGCAACTTTAATTTCTATAGTCATTTATAATGAGTTGGTATGTAAAAAACTTAATTTTGAGTTATTCCTGACTCACAAATGAACTTTAGATTATAACCCATTGAGCCTTTACCTGTTTTCAAACTGCAAAGGTAGAGTGGCAGTAAATTGCAATACTGGAGGCCCCTCAATGAAAATTGTATGTCTCATATTTTACCCTCAGTACCTATCATGTAGCCAAAACCTTGTTTAAGCCTTAGCAGACCACAAAGGGGATTTAAGACTCTCTTTTGGTCTTTCTCTGTCTGTTTCAATAAAATAGAATAGTCAGTCTCTTTTCAGTTGCTCTGTATTTGTGTATTTTCTATGTTGTACAAAGTGTGCTGCCTTTCTACATTATGTACATGGAAGGTGTTGAGTCCCAGTTAGAAATGTTATTAGCACTTAGAGGTTTTTCTTAATCTGAGTAGAATAGTGTTTTGGTAATTCTGAGTATATTTACTTCAGTTTGCTGTATTCAACATACCATATTCATGGTTAAATATCTCTAAGTGTATTAAAGAAATGTATGATGAGCTGCTTATACACTTCGTTTTTATAACTGTGCATCATCATTATTCCAAAAGTCACTGCATTTTTAGCAGCTGTCTTCTTCCTGTTAGTACTGGCAGTGCCGAAATTTATATTCTGTTAGAAGGGGGTGCCTGATTAATAATAAAATGAGGATGTCAATTTCATAGGATATTAAAACAGAAAGGTACCATCTAATCCAAACTTGGCCCACCGCAACCCATTCTCCAGGTAAAGAAACTGAGGCCTGGGGAGGTTTACTGACTTAATCTTGTCACACAGCTAATTCACAACAGAGACAGGCATAGACCCTCCTGACTTTTTTCATGCTTGTTTCATCCCTCTCCCTGTTTCTGACCAGATAGTTGGTGAATGGTAGCAGTTCCATTGACTAGTTCCTTTCTTTCTATTCCAGTTTTTGCTGTCAAGGGAAACTAGCTAATTAACAATCATTTATTATCTGCTATTTTAGAGCACAGTTCTGTTAAACTGCCTCTCTGCTTCCACGTGGCTGTGTGCCATAGATAGAGCCTTGGAGTAGAATGTCCCTGGCACACAAACAAAACAAGTCTAGAATTCCAGATCAGTGTACTTTGAACAAGTGGCATCTGCCTTCTGGTCCCTGGGTGCCAAAAAAACAGACTCAGATATTGACCTTGCCTGGTAAGGTCATTGTTTAAATTAAACAGCCAAAATATAGAAGGATGTGAGAAAGCGATGAGAGTTAACAATAATGAGCTTAATGTTCTATTTATTGTTGTATGATGCAAGAAATTTTTGAGAGACACATTCATACAAGAATTTGATGGAAAGCGATTATAGCAGAAGTAGTAGATTATTTATGTATGTGATTACCAAGATAATTGGATATGTTCTCCTCTCTTCCCCCAGCCAAATTATTTGGTGATGTGATTTTTACCTGATTTTTTTTTCTCTTTATTTCAGGGTAAGGGGAATAGACAAGATTAAAGTGTTAAAGGATTAGCTCAATTTATTTAATCCCTAGAAAGTTGTAAACCACCTTTTAAATTATTTCAAATCCTTGTTTATTTAAGAAAGGAATAAACATTGTGATACAAAGGTTACTTGATTATTTTTAGAGAATATGCATTTACCATGTTTTCTTCTGAAGTGCAGCCAAAGATGAAGAGATGATTCCTAGTTATGTAATTTGTTGGATTGCTATAAAAATGAAACTTTTTTGTTTCTAAGTTCTAAACAACATGTAGTTGGGGAAGTATGGAGACATTAAGTGAGAAAACACAGTTAAATTCTGAACCTAACGAAAAGCAACAATGTAATGTAGATGTAAATATGATTTCAGGGAAATTTAGAAAATGTAGTTATAAAATAAACTGTCTCAGAGAAGTAGAGTTTAGACTTTGAGCTATCTATAATGAATACCTTGTTATATATTCTATATGTGGCATAATTGGATCATAAAATGGTCTAGAAAGCTTTGATAAATGACAAAAATTGATCAAATTGTATTTATCTTATTTTACTGTGTTCACTCTTTCCTAGTTTCTAACTACCTAGCCATCTCACCCTCTCATATTGAATTTTGCATTTTAATTGTTCTCTCTGGGTATTCTGATGGCTGAAAAGCAAACTATTTTATATAAATCCTCACATCCTCCTCTATTTATGTGTAGTGTGTGGCTCTGATTTTAGGAGGAGAGGTGGGGAGCATGTGGAAGGATAGCTGTATTGGTGAATGTTTGCATCCTGGACTACTCAGATTCATCTCATACTTAGTCTCAAAAAATCATTTCTAAAGCCCATTCAAATTGTCCAGGTCTGACTGTGTGCTCTTGTCAAGGATGAGATACTTTATTGGTACTTTAGCAATTCTGCAGGAACTATTGATTGGGAAGCTGCTTACAGTTCTAATACCTGTCACAGGAAGTTGGTACAGTGTTAAGATGGAATAAGTGGTGAGATAAAGGCTTGGTTAGAAAAGTGGTTGCAACTGGGAACTTGGTAATCACTGACCTCTATAAGGATCCTCTGGTTTATCGCTAATCTCACTCACACTTGGCATTTTCCTATGCTTCAGCTTCATCTTTCATAGCTGTGTGAGTAATTTGGCATGGAGTGAACAAGAGGAGGAGGGCATAGAGAGTCCAGCAGCTGTGCTTGTTGGCACTAGATATTTAAATATCTTCAATGTAGCCAGCAGTGTGCTTGGCACAAATGTTAGCCAATAATACTTAAACAAATTGTTGTGAAGAAAATAGGCAGGCATTTATGTTAAAACTCTTTTCTTTCCTTTAAAAAAAAAATCTGTTAGCTTGAGATCCTTTTTAGGTTTTATTAAGTTTGAGCCAATTGCTACGAAAATTAAGTCTGTGATTCTAATAGTTAGCATTGGCCTAGGTTCTTTCAGACAGGAATTTCCAAGTACTTCATAGGCACTAATTAAACTGTGCAGGCCTGTGTGAGGTGCATGTTACTGAGTTGATTTTCCTAAAAGAATGAGTAGGGCCATTGATGTTAAGTGACTTGTAACTTGCCCAGTTCATTCGGTGACAGAGAGTCAAGAGCCAAGAGATGAATCCAGTAACCAGAATTCCTAGGTCTTTGCTCTGATGTACCCAACAGGCATTACATATCTGTCCACTTTGTAAGATAGTATCTTATGTTTCTTCAAGTGGTTAGTGAGATGCAAACTATAGGAAAAGTATGATAGTATTCATCCACAAAAGAAGAGGAAAAGTTTCTCCATGCACAAAGAGCTTAGGTAAATAATAAGTTCTCAAAGATACCCAAGGGGAAGGAGGACAGTCTGCTTACAAAACTGTAATCAAATTTAGGCCTGTGCCCAAATATTTCTATTTGCCTATGTAAGAATTTCATATTGTTTGACTGAAAACTATAAAAAAGCTCTTATGACCTGTGTATTAAAATATTTCATTTTGAAACATAGTAACATTGATCTAGGCAACTGTTTTGAAACATCCCAGAATTCTTTTTGTAGATTAACCCTTTATGTTATAAGAAAAACCAGTCTAATGCTACCCATTTAAAATGTAGCGCATGGAGTTTTTTTATTTAATAGATTGTGAATTAGAATTTATGAATGCAAATCAGTATACCTTACAAAAATGAACATTGAAGTAATATTGGCTTTCAGATAGGGAAACTATTTGTTCTAATTTGTGCTATATTACTCATGAAGTCAACAATTATTTCTTGAGTAGTATATCTATTCATTGAATGTGGTAAGTTTTAGATTGCTGGAAAATTTCAGATATTCACTGGACTACTGCAGAAATAAATGCTTAGCCAGCTATAGCTTCCATAACATCTTTGTCTCTGGCCATTTCCTCATAAAAACATTATTTTGAAGTGGTAGGAAAAGAGCTCATACAGCCAAGAGAATATTATAGGGCAGGTTTCTCCAGCCAATAGATTGAGATCCATAGGAAATCTTAAAAATTTGCTGTCATATCTCACAGCTGTTACCAGCGTCCATCAATCACTCTTTGATAGTAACAGGATTTCTAGTAGGAAGAATACAGCTAGCAATGGTAGCAACAGTGTAAGGACAGCAGCACCTTTCACAGGGCCCTCCACATAATAGATGGTCTGCAAATGCTAGTTCCTGTCACCCTGCCCACAGCAATCTCAAGACTTAGAGCTAAGGAGAGAAAGTGAGAGTCCTAGACAGCTGTGCACTCTAAGGGAAGTTCAGCAAAGCATCCTGGGAGTTTTTGAGCCAAAGTTGGTCAACGAAGGAATGGCATGTCTCCCAGAAAGGGGTGTGCTTTAGTTTCCCTACCACACTCTGTCGAAGTGTGTTGGAAGCTGGGGCCTTAGTGCAAAAACAGTCATGGATTTCAGAGCACAGCAGCTGGAGCCCTCAGGTCGGTTACATTCCCTGAAGTAGAAGTTCTGCAAGGTGCATTCTCATGGCTGGCACAGCAATTAACTTTTTTTTAAATTGTTTTCAAAATATATACACAAAAATCCCTGCACTAGCCACACAAAACAACCTTTCAAGATGCCATTATGCAACCCCTGATCTTGTCCAACTTGTTCATTTTTACAGATCAGGAAACAGGCCCAAAAAAACAAGATCAGAGTAAATATGTTTTTAACAGGCACTTGAAGCAAGAGTAACATAACATCATCATACCCTTTGTGACAACTGAAAACAATAGCAATTATTTGTGAGTGAAACCAGCATAACTGACCATGTTCTAGTTAGACCCAGAGCCAACCTTAGCAGTAACTGCGTTTTGTTTGGGATGATTTGTCATCCATCCCTCTTTTCAGCAGGAATAGATTTCACATCCAGTGCCAAATCAGTTGACTAATAGAAGCTGATTGGAGGACTAAACAGAGAAAAATTATTATGTTGTGATCAGGATATGGGATTTGTGTCCTAAACCTCTACTGAAAAATAGTGCAATATAGTATACTGTTAAGAATGTGGTATCAGATAGGTCTGCATTCTAGTTCTTCAGGCTACTTATTAATTCTGTGACCTTGGGCAAATTATTTCTCCTTATTAGTAAAATTTAATAGTACCTACCTTACTGGCTTGGAAGAATTAGAGCCATCATTAGCTTTCATCTGAATAGTCTTCTAGTTGGTCTACCTGCTTCCACACTGTTCCCCTATAGTTTATTCTCCACACAGCAGTCACAATGATATTTTTAATACCTAGATCATCTTTAACATAAACAGTACTGATGAAGTCAATTGGATATCCCTATGGAAAAAAAAGTATGCCCTGATCACCCCCTACCAGCATACACAAAAACCAAATTCAGATTTAAATGTGGAAGATAAACAGCAAGGCTTTTAAAGGAAAATATAGAAAAGTAGGTTTGTAACGTTGGAATAGGCAGAAATTTTTGTGCTTTTTCACATTTTCTTTTCTTCGCCATGCTGTGTTTTCATTCCTTATCTTTCCACCCTCTTCTTTTTCTTAAACTAATTAGAAAACAAACAAACATTTAATTGCTTTTGAAAAAAATCAGTGAGCTGATTTTAAGATGAGAGATGGGATCCTCCTTATATTTGGGTCTCATCACACTAGAAACTCCCAAGACTAGCTTTATTCTCAGTCTTCAGCCCTCCGGCAAAGGAAGAGTATTCAGGTCTGGCCTTACAGTTTACTCAGGTGTTTGATCAGCTTGTCTCAATCAGTGCATATCCCTTTTATTCGTGAGACTGATTGTTCCTATGGTTTCGGGACAGTATGATCTGTCTGGGTCTAAATGAAAACCAATTTGACAGCTCTGAAACTATGTGTACAGCAGAGTACAGCTCTCTGCCAGACTACTTTTGTTGGAAAATCACTTGCCTAAAAGGCTAAATGGTTCTCACATAGGCCACCTACTCAAAAGACATGATGGGTAATTTCATCTCTACCTTTAGTATGAACAGAAGGAGCCTATTTCTCCATTTGAGTTTGAATAGGGGTTGCCTTCCTGGTTCAGCAGGCCTATGGGTTGCTCCAGCCTCAGACAATACCTTGTCCACTCCTCTGTAACCACCCACAGTGTATTTTGGATCTGGATCTCAAGACACCTGACCTTAATTATGAAACTTGTTTTTCATCCAAGTGGGCTGTAAACTTTTCCACTAGTTGGCATCTATTGAGGGCAGAGGCATAGGTCTTCATCTCATAGCCCCACCATCTGTCAGAGTGACTAGCCCATAAATGTTTGATGGAATATATCGAACTCAGATCCTTCTATTTAATCAACTCTTGAATATTTGTGATTGGGTTGGGAAGGAATGCGAATTATGTCTGTCCACTCCCAGCTTCAACTTGGCTGCTGATTGTCCTATGCCAAAAGAATGGAGGCAGAATTATCTTTTGAAGAGCTCTTTATAGACTAATATTAAAATTAATGTGTATTTTTGGAACGCAGGAAAGCAGTGGAGAGTTGCAGCTTACTGTTGCATCATGTATATTATTGGTAGGGAAAAAGATGATTTCAATTTTTTTTTAATTCTGGGAAAATGTGTTATAGTAATTATTGCCTCTAATAGTTTATGCATCTTATACAAACAACTGGATGAAAATTTGAAGTTCAGGAAATTGCTGTTTTCTGAACTGTTGTTTTAAGTAAGCAGTGTACAAATTAATCAAAATCATCTTATCATTTCTTGAGCAGTTCTCTAGAGTCAGAAAACACTGAGTCTAGTTAATGTGAACCCTGTAAAGTCTAGCTACTTAAAATACATTTATTTCACATATTTTAGCACAGAAGATACTTATTTACAAAACATGTGTCTGATGGCTTTATATATATATATGTGTATATCTTCCGATAATAGGTTGCTGTTCTACTAGAGTTGGGGTTCTTATCCTGGAGTCTAGCAACTCCCAGAATAAAAGGAAAATTAGTGAACTTGGACAGGGAAAAATTGTCATTTTTACCACCCTCTAAGTGAAATTTAGCATGTCCTTCAGTTTTAAATGAGGGTAGCAAAACAGTCCTGACAGTAGCTATGCTTTTTTTGGTTACTAATAGAACAGATACTTTCATAGCATAATATAGTTGTTACAGATATTTTAAACTATCACTTATGCTTTGAAATTACCACTGTTAATAGGCCTGCTTTAGATCTTATTTAATGTGTTAATAAAAGAGCATATATACCATGCTGCAAATTTTTTTAACATTTTGATAACATATCAATATACTTTATAATACTATGAATTTTGTTTAGTGCATTTAAAAACATTATTTTGAAAAGACTGCCAAAGGGGCCCATGGTGCACGTATACTCATAACAAATAGAATTCCTCTACTAGAATATCCCAGTAAATTCTTTGTCATATTTCCTTCATAGGTGTTGAAAGGGAAACTAGATATACATTAAGTTACTAATAGTTCTTAAACTGTGTTCAGCTGACTTTAATACTAAAATTGTCCACATACTGCATTTTATAGAATATTTATGTAAAAGCAGAAAAGAGTAACCAGAAGTTTTTGTTGTCAGACACCTGAGATAAAATAATGAGACTTAAATGATTCATTTTAATTCATGAAAATAGTTCTTTTAAAAAGTAATTTTGAAAGAATTAAGGATGAATGTCTTCTAAACCTCAGACTGAGTATACATTATACTTCAGGAGTACCCAACCTAAGAAATAATTAGTTCCTAATAAAGGTGAAATAAAAATGTGTGTACATTTCAAAATCTCATTTCAACAGGTTAAATATTATTTTAAAAACAACTATATAGTGAACACACAATGCAGTATATAGATGATGTACTATAGAATTGTACACTTGAAACCTATATAATTTTACTAACCAATGTCACGCCAATAAATGTAATGAAAACTTAAAAAAACAACAACAACAAAAAAACAAGCTATCAACTTTCCATTACAGAAGAAACTTGGACTGTGTAATATTTTTAGCTTATGTTAAATTAGTTTTCATTTCTTATATCATGTTACTCCAATAAATTTAATTTTTAAAAAATTAGTTTTCATTCTCCCTGATTTGAATTTCCTTTGTGAAAGGGGGAAGTTTAGAAATTTTAATAGGCACAGGAAAGTAAATTTAACAACTTTACATTTTTTAAACAATCTATTTATTGGATAGTCCCCACACAGATAATTAAATGAATATTGTATTTGAAAGCTGTACTTTATTAAATACAGAGCTAATATTGATCTCTTACTTTGTTCTTTTCTACGTCAACAATAAATATTTAAAAAGTAGTTCCTTGCTGATATATTTGAGTGAAAATATAACAGACCTTAAGTTATTGCTTAGCTTGCAGTCTTTACTGGTTGTTTGAAGTAATGTTTCAGGAAAAGGAATTTGCAAGGTAGAAAAGGCTTACTGAATATCTCAAGCAATAATTGTTAGTGCATTGTGGTGAATGACAAGCCATTGGTATAGTCTTTTTTTTTTATGGTGTTTGTTTAAAATGTTAATGTAGTCTTCCAATTGTGTCCTGCCAAGAATATGAGACATGATTTGTTTTTAAAGGCAGCATTTTCTTAATGATTTCCTTAATGATTTTTAATATCTCATAAACTCATTTGGTTTATTTGATTAATAAAGCAATACCCCAAAACTGTAGACATAGGCTGTTCATTTTTTCCCAGTAATCTCTCTGCCAGTCATTCTGAGTTGGCATTCCCCTTCAGTCTCTGCCATCCTCTTGGTCCAGCAGTGTTTCTGATCCATTTTGATGAGGCATGGGGAGGAGTGTTTGTCAGAATTGCGAATGTACAATCTTTTTAATAGTTTTGTGAGGTCAGGTTCCAAGAGTAAAAGAGTGGAGCCCCAAACCCCAAAATATCACCTTGACTCTTGCAAGCGTCTTACTTGTAAAGGATATATCCTTAAAAAGTTATAATTTTTTTTCATTTATTTCATATGTATGTTTTGCAAATCAAAATTCTTTATGTAGAACATATTACTTTACAGTGAGAATGTGAGGCAAATAGACCACATTAATTAACCTGGTTTCATAAATCGGCATTTTTATGTGTTGACATCTCTTCACTTGAATATGTGCTTAGTCAGTAATAGCCATAAATGCTTCTTAAGACATGTGCTATAATATCCTAGTGGGTTCAGAATTATACATTTAATTATTAAAGTATTTTCTAATAACTAGCTTTGTTATTACAAGGATTATTTTATCTAAAAGTTCAATAGGTGCCAAATTTAGAGTTGTAAAATTTCTATTAGTTGGCTAGTGTGGCATGTATGTGTCAATAAAAATGATTGAATATTAGTCCATATGTGTCCAAGTTGTTTTTTTAAAATTATGTACCATATCCGTAAACAATTTAGAATATCCTATATTGTGTGTTTTTAAAATAATAAACTATTTAATAATAAACATTTGTATACAATTACAAGCTAATAATTCATATAGTACACAATTATGGTGAAGTTCATATAACCTCAGTAACTTTAAATATTTTGAGTAACTTGTCAGATTTAATTACATTGTTTTTACCTTGGAATTCTCCATTCCAAGCGAGTTCTGCCATTGTCATTATTTATTGTGTCTCCATCTTTGATATTAATATCAAACTGTTATTCCTGCAGAATCTTATTAAGTCACGTCTATTTGTGAGGGACTGTTGAGTTAAAAACTATATAATATTTGCAGATTCACTTTACTGAATGTACTGAAACTCCAGTGTTTTAAAAAGCAAGTGCATAAGAACACTGCTGTCAGTTGTCAGTACTGTGGGATAGATGTCTAGAGCTGGTCCACTCCATTCCGGACACTTGGCTATCTGACTGAACTGCAGATACAGTCCCAACAGGAATTATTTTACATTACTGAGAAGAGTATAAATTGGCATGATGACTTCAGAGAATAGTAAGACAATACCTGTAAACTTGAAAGTGTACATCTTTTAATCTAGCAGTTTCACTTCTGTGTGTCTATCCTGGAGAAACTGGTATGTATATGTATAAGACATATGCAAGTATATTTGTTTCAGTACTCTTCATGATGATAAAAAAAGTAGAAACAATCTTAACTATTTTTTAGTAGGGGAATAGATCAACTGTGATTTTATCTGTATAATGGGACATTTTTCTAATAGTAAAAATGAATGAATTAGGTAGGTATCTGTTATCAACATATATCTCAAAAACATAATATTGCACAGAAATGCAAATTTCAAAGGATACCATGTAATCTCACCTGTTTAAATGTATTAAACACAACAGTATTATATATTGAGTACATAAATATATATTAAAAGATTAAAAATATACATGGGAGTCATATACACCAACTTTATGATAGTGGTTACCTTGGAGTCTGGGGTGAGATTTGAGCTATAGCTATACTGTTTTAATTTCTGAGAGAGGAGAGAGGGAGAAATGTCTGAAGCAAATATGGGAAAACATTACTCTCACTAATGGGTACATAATCATACTGTTGACTACATAGATGTCCATTCTTTTCAATTCTTTTGAATATTTTTTAATGTTTCAAAATGAAAAGAAAGTATTTAATAAAATATATGTGATTTTATATAGAAAGTCATTTGACTGTTAAACTGACTGAAATAATCGTAAGCCTTTTAAATTTTATTTATTGGCTCTTACCTTCTTATTTCTAATTTGTTGTCTGTACTTCCAAACTCATTGTAATTACCATGAATGGTCTAGAAGTTCAATTGACTGTCTGTCAACAAATGAGGATTTCTATATAAAATTATTTCTTTGTTTTATAGGAAAAACATCAGAGAGAGGCTCATTTTCCCTGTACAGCAGAGACACCGGGTTACCAGGCTGTCAAGTAAGTTTAATAATTACAAAAGGTGTTAGGTAATTTTTTAACACATAAATAAAGGTTCTAATGGAGGAAGTAGAAATTTATCCAATTTATTTCATCATTATTTGTGCCTTTAATTTGGGACTAAACGTGTTGCATTTTTAGTGTTTAAACATATTTTCTTAATGCTCCCTCTGTTTAAAGTGGTTTCCCTTTCCATTTCACCGTACTTTCTCTATCATCAAAGATTTTTAAAACTCACATCCATTTTAACTGGAAGCAAAGTAGCCTTTATCTTTCTACCCCTTTCCAAAATGCTTATCATTTCTGAAAATGATTTTTACGTATTTCCTAAAAAGAACAGAGTTGCTGATATCGCATGAAGAGCATACAATTGCTCTGTATAGCTTGAATATCCTACAATTTTAAACTTATTAATGTTGGAAATATTTTCATTTTCGTCTTACATCCAGTCAATTTTTTAGGCTTCCTATGGTGTCTTTACTTGGAAACTGTTTCACTTCTTCCACATTCCCTAGCATGTTGCGTATCTGCTAATGGCCATCTACTGTGCTTTTGTCCTTAAATCTTTAGCCTGAAATCCCGAACACTGAGTTCACCGCAGATTCCCCTCAGAATCAGGTCAATAAGGATAGAAGGAAGAAGACTGAATATATTAAACTTGTTTTCTCCTGTCTGCATGCAGACCCACCCTGATTTCACACATGGGCATGTGAGCCAGTTTTAACTGTCACACTAACAATACTGCTCCATTTAATACATACCCCGTAATTGTGCCATCTCTGCAAGTTACCACCTGTGGTCTGAAGAAAAGTCATTTAACATAAAATATCCCATCTCTGCATTGATTTCCTCATTTGAAAAAAAGAATTAGCAATTTTTGCATCCACCAACTTTGTAGGTCTCTAAAGGTTAAACTCCATGTACTTCTGAAAGCATTTTATAAAATAAATGAATATTTTTAAAAGTTTTCGGTTTATATAACCCACAAAAACTAGTTGAGTGCATGTTGGGTTTGTTTTTGTTTTCTTTTTGTTGTTTGTTTTTTTTACCTGAGCCATCCTGACACCTGTTGGCAGGTCAACTCGGGCTGGGAATCAAACCGATGACCCTGTTGCTCAGAACTTGCACTCTTAAGCAAGCTCTTAACCAACTGAGCCACTCAACCAGCCCTTTTCATATTGTTTTTAATAGACCAAAAAGTTTGAGAGAAACTGGTCTGTTCACACAACTGCTAAACTTGAGAAAAAAACTATTATAAACTTTTTGAAACTACAACTGCATCTAATAAATCATAATTAATGCTTTTATTAATGAGTTTTCCTTTACATTTTTAAAAACTCTCTTGGCAAAAGTATTGCTGTTTAGTTAAAATCAGTGGTTAGCCCTATTTATATAATTCTCCAGTTTTGCAAAGATTAACCTTAACAGTTTTTGCCAAGGATTGATATGTTTATACCAGAATTCTCATATCAAAAAACATGTATTTTAAATATACATGGATATAGGGCCGGCCGAGTGGCGCATTGGTTAAGAGCTGGCTTGGGACGCCAGAGGGCCCTGGTTCGGATCCCACATATGAGGGCCAGTGACACTGCCCTCTACAGCTAAGATGCTGAACAACAGCTCAACTTGGAGCTGTGAGGCCATGAGTTTCCCGCGACGGAGGCTGCGACCCCTTCTGCAGTGGGTTGCCATGGGCTACCGTGTGTAGCCAGCAGCTGCAGTGAGCGGCTGTCCAGAACCCGGCGACTGATCTGCCTCACCCGGGAAAAGCACAATGATGGTGCCAACTTGGGCCAGTGAAGCAACGTCCTCCACAACTAGACTGAAGAACAAAAGGACAGCAACTTGTCTGTTCCCCTTCCCCCAATTCCCCAGCGCTGTTCCCATCCCCCAATTCCCCAATTAAAAAAAAATCTTATAAATAAATCAACAAACATGTATATAGCACTCTGATAACAATTGCAACCCTTTTCTGAGCAATAACTGAACCCAGGCATTGAATTAAACATGATCACATTTAATCCTTTTAACAGTACCCGTTTCGCAGATTAGCAAATGGCTGTTCTCCAGAGGTCTTAAATAATTTGCTCAAGGCCATACATCTAGCAAGTAGTAAACCTTCTAAGCTCATGCTTGATGTTTTTAACTATGATATAATTAGACTGCACCATAAGAATCCCTCAGATTCCTAGTCTGTGCCCTTATTCCCTCCCATTTCAATTTGTTTGTTCGAGAAGGAGCCTGGGAAATTGTAGCTTTAACAAGTGCCCAGGTGATTCTGATTCATGTGGACTGGGCGTTATGCTTTGAGAAACCCAGTTCCTCTGTATATGCCAAAGATAAGCATATATTGAATATTTTTAAAAAGAAGAAACTATAAGATTGCTGTTTAACAATTGTTTATAAGATGGCAGAGAGATCAGACCAACCTGTGGAAAAGAGAATAATAAGATTACTGGAATGTATGAAATGTAAAATAATATTGCTATATATAAGAAGATTCAAAGCTATTCAAGTGAGGGAAAGATTTGTTTATGAAGAATTCACAGAAGCAATGCATGAGCTCCAAAAAGGAATCCTAAAATTCAGCACAGAAGAGAGATTATATTGCAACAAGGACAAATACCATCAATGAAGACAGGAGGGCTTCTAAAACAAGTAAAAAGATTCCTTAATGTGAAAGGAGCAATGGCTTTGGTATTCATTATTGTTACTTAGCTCTGACTATGCTGCAATTTATAGGAGAAATTATGATCAGTGGTACCAGCTAATTTGTGTCTTAAATAGTAAGCTCATGATATTCAAGTGTTAAAAGAGATGTATCATTTCCATTCAAAGAAAAATTTACATTTCCAATAGGACTTATTATAATGGGTCAGAAAAGAAAAAAATCCACTAAAACAAATAATTGGCTGCCATTTTGTCTTGCCTGTTCACAAGTGATATAAAAATCTTAACCACACTATGATAATACAAGGAAATATAAATAGTGACTACAAAATTATATCTAAACATCACTTGAAACCATTGTTCTTCAACAAAATACCCCAAGGAACATTAACTCTGCTATTAATGTACATAAAATGCTGCTGACATACTGCAAAATTCAGACTAATTTAATAATGCCTGATGGGCCTTACTTCATGTTAAGATGATGTAATAATATGTTGCTAAATGAGTCTCATATTACATTCACAGCAATTGCATAACAGATGAGCCATTAAAAGGAAACTGGTGTAGCAGTATTACTAGAAACATTGATCATTCTACAATTGAAATTTTTTTTTAAAGATTTTTATTGGAGAATTGGGGGATGGGAACAGCGCTGGGGAATTGGGGGAAGGGGAACAGACAAGTTGCTGTCGTTTTGTTTTTCAGTCTAGTTGTGGAGGACGTTGCTTCACTGGCCCAAGTTGGCACCATCATTGTGCTCTTCCCGAGAGAGGCAGATCGGTCTCTGGCTTCTGGATGGCCGCTCATGGCAGCTCTTAGCAGCTCAACGCTGGCAGCTGGCCACTCACGGTAGCTTATGGCAGCCCACTGCAGCTTCACTGCAGCCTATGCCATCGCCGGTGACTCACGGCAGCCCAGCTCTAGGTTGAGCTGTTGTTCACCATCTTAGCTGTAGAGGGCGCAGTGTCACTGGCCCTCATATGTGGGCTCCAAACCGGGGCCCTGCTGCTCAGAGCTGGTGTCCCAAGCCAACTCAACCAGTGCACCACTTGGCCAGCCCTGCAATTGAGTTTTTTTACTCAGAGCATAGAAGCCAACATCTTTATTATAAACAATAAGTACAATACTTTAAAAACAGCCATCATGACATGAAAATACTTTTGTCATTACAACAGTTTCTCATTGGAACCTATGAAGTATTTATTCAAGTAGTTTGTATATCTTTTTCTCTAAGTGTTCAAACCTAGAAGAGTAAAAGTCTTTTTTCCCCCAAAGATAGTTAAGTTTTGTCAGAGTTCAGATATTATGCCCTTGAAAAAGTGACAGTTAATTTTAAGAACTGAGTTAACAGTTATTTGGAAATTTACCCATACCATTTGCTTCTTTATCATCTTCTTTTTCTATTATAGCCAAAACTCATTATATATAGACACATTTGATAATTATGAGAGTCAATACATCAGGAAGATGTAGCAATAAAAAATGAGTATACATCTTATAACAGAGCTTCAAAATAAATGAAACAAAAATTGATAAAATTAAAGACAAATAAATGAATTCACAATGATAGTTGAAGATTTGAATAATTTTCAGCAATTGACAGAATAACTAGAGAAAAACTTAGTAAAGACATACAGCTAAATGAATTGCCAACTGTCTTAACCTAGTTGATGTTTATAGAACTTTATTCCCAACAACCAAAGAATATAAATTCCTTTCAAGAGCCCATGTAACATTCAACAGGACTGAACCATATGCTCACTTATAAAACTTAGTGTCAATATATTAAAAAGACTTGAAGTCATACAGAGTACATTTTTTGACCGCAAAAGAATTAAATGAGAAATCAGTAAGATATCTAGAAAAATACCAAAAATTTGGAAATTAAAAAGCCCATGTCTCCCTAGCAAGACATGTGACCACCTGCATCATGGAGGGGGTAGAGGCTTGATCACTACACTGCACACCTGAAGCTGATGTTGTATAATATTGTATGTCAACTATAAGTGAATATATATATATAGTCATGGGACGTGGAGTATAGTGTGGGAGTGGAGTCAAGGGAATTGTAATAGATATGTATGATATTGGGGGGGAAGTGGGGCGGCGGGTTGGGGGAGAGGGGTTGTCACCTCGAAGGGTAAAAAGTATAACTAGTGCACTGTGTTGTACAGCTGAAACTAATTCTAAAGAATGAGTATTTCACAATAAAAGATAATTAAAAAAAATATGCATAACAAGTGTAACCAATAAAGAAAAGATAACACATAAATAATAATAAGATGAATAAAGTGAAACATAATCATAAAAAAAAGCCTATGTCTAAATAACCCATGGTTCTAAAAAGAAATAAGGGAATTTAGAAAGTAATTTTAACTGAATTGTAATGAAATATTATATAACAAAATGTGTTGGTGCAGCTAAAGCAGTGCCTAAAAGAAAAGATATAGATGTAAATGCTTGTATTTGTAAAGAAGTTCTACAGTGCAGAAACACAAAATAAGTAGAAAGGAGGAAGTAATACAAATAAAAGCAGAAATCAATGTAATATTACACAAATAATAGGAAAACTAACAAACCCAAAATTTGGTTGCTTGAAAAGACCCATAAAATTAATAACTCCCAGCTAGATTGATTAAGACAAAAGAGGAGTGGCAAGGAGAGGCTAGAACACTTACCGATATTTAGAATAGAAAAAATGTTATCACTGTATATTGTATATACATTAAAAAGACAATAAGGAAATATTGTGAAAAACTTAGTGTGACAACTTAAGTGAAAAACAAATTTCTTGAAAAATACCAAAAGGGGACAAGATGGCACAAAAAGTCTGAGTAGCCCTATATTAATGAAAGTAAATTTATCTCAGAAACTTTCCCACAAAGAAAACTTGAGGTTGATACACTGTATTTTGCCATGTATAATGCGTTCCCATACATAATGTGCACCCATGTTTTTGGCCTTAACTTCCAGGGGGAAAAATCTTTTAAGTTTTTTAATTCAAATTTTTATTTGTTTATATTTAGGTGTTTGTTTTTTGTATTATAAAGGAATTTTAGCATTTATTTTTTAACATATTATAGTATAAGAAATTTCATGTAACAAATAATTACAAAACACAAGAACAGATTCAAGGTACAAGAAATGTTATGTCCTGGTAGCAAAGTTATGATATTTACTCAGCATAGAAGGCCAAGAACTCTTAGTTGTTGCAAGTTCATCATAAGTTCAACAAAACCAATTATTGTATTCCAGGGTATTATTTTGCATATGGATATTGTTATTGATTTCTAGAGTTACACTTTTAACTCATAAGCATAAATAAAAATAAAAACATTTATATAAATATAAAATTAGTACTACCCATGTCTAATGCGCATTCTTATTTTTTCCTCACAAATTTGGGCAAAAAAGTGCACATTATACACGGCAAAATATGGTGGTTTCATTGGTGAATTATTTCAAATGCTTAAAAAAAAAAAAAGAACACCGATCTTATACAGACTATTTTCAAAAAATAGAGGAGGAGGGAGCCATTTGCAACACAAACACATAAAATGAAGTGAGCAACACCCTAATATTCAAACTGCACATCTGGTTTGTACCAGAAATGAAAGTTTGGCTTAACATTGGGAAATCAATCAATTCAGTTCACCACATTAACAGAATTAAGGAGAAAAACAATATGGTTATTTCCATAGATGTAGAAAAAGGGTTCGACAAAATTAAATACTCATGATAAAACCTCTCAACCAACTAAACATAGAAAGCAGCTTCCTCAGTTTGGTAAAAGACATATATGAAAGATCTGTAGCTGAATAAATTAATGGTGAAAGACTAATGTTTACCCCTTAATATTAGGAACAACGTAAGAATTTCTATTCTCTTCATTTGAATTTTATGTCCTGGCCAATGTTATAAGGCAAGAAAAAAAAAAGCGTAACAATTGGAAAGGAATAAATTATGCTGAATTTGCAGGTGACATGTTTGTGTGCATGGGAGATCCTAAGGAATCATCAGGAAATCTTCTGGAAGTAATAAGTGCTTTTAGCTATGTCACAGGATACAAAGCCAATCTAAAAAATCAATTGTAAAAATAAAATAAAATAAAAAATCAATTGTATTTCTGTAAACTAGCAATGAATAATAAAAAATGAAATTAACAAAATAGTACCATTTAAAGTCACATCAAAAAGCATAAAATACTAAGGGATAACTTTAACAAAACATTGTAAGACTTCAACAGTGAAAACTATAAAATACACTAGTCTCCCCCTTACCTGTGGGAGATATGTTGCAAGACACGCAGCAGATGCCAGAAACCACAGACAGTACTGAACTCTATATACATTATACTGTGTTTTTTCCTATACATATGTACGTATAATAAAGTTTAATTTATAAATTAGGCACAATAAGAGATTAACAACAATAATAAAAAAGAACAATAAAAACAATGTACTGTAATAAGTTACGTGAATGTGGTTTCTCTCTCTCAAAAATAGTAGTCCCCCTTATACATGGTTTCACTTTTTGTGGTTTCAGTTACCTTGGTCAACTGCAATCTAAAAATATTCAATGGGAAATTCCAGAAATGAACAATTCATAAATTTTAAATTGTGTGCTTTTCTGAATAGCGTAATGAAATCTCACACTGACCCACTCTGTCCCGCCCAGGACGTGAATAATCCCTTTGTCCAGCATCTCCATGCTGTGTATGCTACGCCCCCCCCCCATTAGTCACTTAGTAGCCAGTTTGGTTATCAGATTGACTGTCTTGGTATCACAGTCCTTCTGTTCAAGTGACCTTTATTTTACTTAATAATGCCCCAAAGTGCAAGAGTACTGATACTAGCAATCCCGTTATGCCAAAGATAACCATAAAATGCTTTCTTCAAGCAAAAAGGTATGTGCATATAGAAAAAAACATAGTATATAAAAGGTTTGGTACTATCCATTGTTTCAGACACTCACTTGGTCTTGGAACATATTTCCTGCAGATAAGGGGGACTACTTTATATTACTATATTGTACTCACCCTTCTTGTGATGATGTGAGGTGATAAAATGCTTACATGATGAGATAAAGTGAGGTGATTGACAGAAGGTATTGTGACATAGTGTTAGGCTTCTGACAATACATAATAAGCAAGTTTATGGTTGCTTTATGGTCAGTGTGAGATTTCATCACATTACTCGGAGTGACACACAATTTAAAATTTATGGATTGTTTATTTCTGGAATTTTCCATTTAACATTTCAGAATGTGTTTGACCATGGATAACTGAAACTGCAGATAAGGGAGGACTACTGTAGTGCTGAGAGAAATCAAAAAGACCTAAATAAATAGATATGCCATGTTCATGAATTGAAAGACTCCGTATCATTTAGATGTCAGTTCCATGGCACTAATAGGTTTAATGAAGTCCTAATCAGAATTCCGGGAGATTCTTATAGACATTGACAAAATTATTTAAAAGTTCATTTGAAAAAGCACAGGATTAAGAAGAACCAAAACAATTTTGAAAAGAAGAAAGGAAGAAGGACTTATTTTGACTTCAAGGCATACTCTAAAACAGGGGTGTCAAACTGGCAGCCCGTGGGCCGCATGCGGCCCTTGAGGTAATTTTTTGTGGCCCACGATGCTCTGAAATAAAATGAAACTAGAAAAAATTGTTATGAAGAAAATAGCGCTTAGGGGAGATCAAGGCAATACCGTACACACAATTCCCTTGTTAACCCTTTAACTACTGAAGACGAGTATACACGTGGCCCAGTGCCTTTCCTGGGGGCCTGTGGGCGTGTATAAACACGCTGACTCAGTTCCGGCAACATTTGGCAGAGATGTGTCTGCCATTCTCAGTGTCACATAATGTAAACAGATCCCAATAGCAAAAAGGTTAAAAAGAGCACTCTGGGTAAGCTACATTAAATAAAACAAATGTTTAAATAAAAGCAATTATATAGTATTTTAATTATCCTATTCATATTCCTGAATCCTCACTTCAGAATATAAATTTAACAAAATTTGTAAATGTGATATGGCCCGCATGAATCTTGCCTGTTGCACCAAATGGCCTGTGTTTTAATTGAGTTTGACACCCCTGCTCTAAAACAATACCAGTCAAACTGTGTGGTATTCGTTTAAAGATTGAGAAATATATCATTGAACAGAATACAGTCCGAAAGGATCCACACCTATATGGGAAATGATGTTTGATAAGAGCATCCCAGCAATAAGTGAGAAAAGAAACATCTCTTTTAACATATGGTGCTGAAACAACTATATGTCAATATGAAAAAACAAAGAACTTCAATCCTATCTTACATCATATACAAACATAAATTTGAGATAGATCATGGACTTAAAAATGAAAGCTAAAATAGTGAACTTGCTAGGGAAAAAACAAAAATGAATATCTTTGCCACTTCAGTGTAAACAAAAATTTCTTAGGGAAGACATAGAAAGCATAAAACATAAAAGAAAAAATTGATTAATTGAACTTAATCAAAATTAAAAACCTGTGTTCATAAAGAAAATGAAGAGAAGCCACAGAGCAGGAGAAGGTATTTGTAACACATGTATCTGACAAAGGAGTTATATGTAGACTATATAATGATTCCTGACAACTAAATAATAAATAAGCAACCCAGTTCTTTTAGTGGACAAAACATTTAAGCAGGCACTTCACAAAAGAAGATATACAAATGGGCAATCAGCATATTTTAAAATGCCCACATTATTAGCTTTTGGGCACATGAAAATTAAAACCATGGTGACGTACCAGTACACACCTACCAGAATAGTTAAAATAAAAGATGATAATGTTGCTAGCAGGACTGTAAAATGGTACAATCAATTTAGAAAACTGGCGGTTCCTTATAAAGTTAAATATGCATCTACCCCATGACTCAGCAGTGTTACTCCCCACTATTTATCCAAGAGAAGTGAAAACATTTTTTACAAAATGTTTTCATCAAAAACGTTCATAGCAGCTTTATTCATTATAGCCTAAAACTAGAAACAACCCAGATGTTCTTCAACAGGAGAGGGGACAGATGACCTGTGTTCTGCTCATACACTGAATGTATTCAGCAATGAAATGGAATGATGTAATGATCTCAATAATGTTATGTGAGTGAAAGGGGCCAAATCTCAAAAATACTGTATGACTCTCTTTATATTATCATCCATAATAGGCAAAACTATCATGTGTTGATAAAAATCAAATCAATGATTGCCAGTGGGAGAAGAGTTCTTTGAAGGGACCCCCATTTCCAAGGTGATGGAAATGTCTGTCTTCTGTCTTGATATGCATTCACCAAAACTGATTGAGTAGTGCACTTAAAATCTAAACATTTTACTGTATGTAAAGAACAGCTTAGTTTTTTAAAAAGTGAAATGAAATGCCATGTAGTATCTAAGAAACTTAAAATATTTAGGAATAAATTTCAATGAAAGACATGAAAGACTTCAACACTGAAAACTGCTAAACATTGCTTAGAGAAATTTAAAAAGACCTTAGCAAATGCAAAGATATATACCATGTTCATGAATAGGAAGAAAATATCCTTAAAATGTCAGTTCTTCCCAAATTGATCTGAAGATTGAATGCAGTCTCAAATATAACCCCATTAGCGGGGGTGTGTGTGTGTGTGTGTGTGTGTGTGTGTGTATTTCTAAGCTGATGTTAACATTTCTTTGGAAATACAGAAGACCTAAAATACCCAAAGCAGTCTTGAAAAGTGAAGAGCAAAGTTCAAGAATTTATACTACCTGACTTTAAGACCAAGTATAATGCTATAGTAATTAAGCAGCACAGTACTGGCACAATTGAGAAGTATGACATTAAAGCAGAATAGAGCCCAGAAGTACACTCAGGCTTATGTAGTTTGTTTCGTGAAAGGGCTGTATATGCAAAGCTGTCCCCAAACACCAAAGGTGCAGAGAGGCCAAAGAACAAGGCAGGCAAGTCCAGCTTGTCGGTTTAAAGAGTTTAATAGGGGACTTACATACAAAAATCAGTCTCAGGTAGCAGCAAGATGAATGGATTCCTACATCTTCCACCCCCCAGACGAAGTGCTTGTATCTCCTAAGCAGTGAAAATGTATGGATGATTCAAAGGACCAGGTGCTGGGAGGCTCTCTTGCTAGAGCAAGTTAAGAGATCTCCTTGCCCCAGAGAGAGAGCTGCCGGTAGTCTGATTAGCCCAGAACTCTGTGTATACATTTCAGAGTTCACTTGGGAGACAGAAAAGCGGTTAAGGGTCTGGGTTCACCCAGATGTCAAGATAGCCGATTAGTTTTAAGATGGAGTCACTTATATTCCACACATTGTTCATTTGATTTTCAACAATGTTTGCTAAAGTAATCCAATGAGTAAAGGAAAGATTTTGAACAAAAAAATGCAGTAACATGTAGATATTCATATGGACAAATAGGAACCTCAGTCCTTCTCTTTCACTAAACACAAAAATTATTCAAGATAAATCCTGGACATAAATGGAGAAGCTAAAAAAAACTACAAAGATTTAAGAAGAAAACAAAGTATCTCCTCAATTTGGAGGTAAGCAAAGGTTTCTTACACAGAATATAGAAAAAATAACTACAAAAGAAAAAATAGTAAATTAGACTTCATCAAAATTAAAGACTTCCGCTTATTAAAAGGCATCAGTTTGAAAAAAATGAATAGATATGCCACAACCTGGGAGTCAGTATTTACAAAACTTGTACCTGACAAAACATGTACCTGATATCTAGGATATGGAAAGAACTCCTACAACTCTATAAGAATAAGTTTACCCAAGACTTCTACAGTTTTTCTCTTCATGACTTGATATTTACATGCAATGGATGAACCAATTTTCATTCCCTTCTAGACTTGTAATTCTATGCTCAGAACAGGCTCATTTCTAGTTGGTAGCATGATTACAAGTTGCTGTATAAAAGCCATGGTATATGTAGCTGCTTCTCTTTCTTTTTCTTTTATTCTCCCCTTTTTCCTCCCCCATTAAGGTTTCTCTCAAGAAGGACAATTTTCCTTAGCCAGTGAGAAATGACAGTTTTAGAGTTTGAGCTATGTTACTTGATGGAGTAATTTCTTACAGTAGACTCCTGTATAGAGAAAACTCTAAAGAATGAGACCAATGGAATAATTATCCAGCCTAAGATATCCATAAGAATATAATAAAAGCTTGCTGCTGTAAAGGAGGAAAGCTTTCCTCAACCTTCTTAGGGTCCCTAACTGGGTCTGAAAAACAAACCAACGGATTAACAGGAGAAAAGCATACACATTTATTTAATGTAAGTTTTACATGACACAGGAATCTTCATAAGGAACTGAAAAAAACAGCCTAAAATAACTTTTATGTTAGGTTTGATGAAGACTAGACAGTTTGGGAGAAATACGATAGATTAAGAAGTATGAGGTTAGTGTAGTAAATGGGGAGAGTTTAGAAAGGCCTGTTAGGATTTTTCTTGGCTTCCCTTTGTCTTTGGAGATAAGGATGCTTCTTCCAATAGGGAGGGAACCTCTCACATTGAAGATGTTATGGCATGTTTCAGGGGAGAAGGGCTGGGGTGGAAGGGAAAGATCAGGGTCATTTTCCTGCTTCTGCGGGTTTCTCAAATTCCTCAGCTTAAAATATTCAGTAGGCCACGTACCATATTTTGGGGTGGTGTATCCTTTTTGGCGTGCTTTTACTTTTTAAGTTTTTAAGTTAATGCATTTCAAATGATTTCAATAACCCTAATTGTTTAATCTCAGTATAGTTTGGTTTGAGCTAGTACTTTTACAAATTTCTGTAAATTTAAAATAAATGTCTTAAGTATTTGAGATTATTTGCTTTATCTCGAACCTGCTTTTAATCAAATAATAGATTTTCCACTGATTTCATAGGATTAATTACACAGATCTGTATCCCACAATGTAATATGTTCATTGTATTTTGCATTTTATTGACCAGATTTTTGCAATTTTAGTGTCCTTTATTTTACCTTTTTAAACATTTTATCTTTAATTTTAAAAAAAAAAATCCCTTTTTCCTTAAGGACTATTGTGCTATTACTAACTGTGGCATTTACAATTCACAAAGATTTGTTGCAATTTTCATTTTAAGCAGACCACATTTCACTTATAATTTAAATATTTCATCTTTTCTTTCATGCTTCTTTCTTATGGGTGAAAAATTTCAAGGAAGCCACTTCACACATTACAGGATTTGCTTAACAGATAAAGAATCGAATCAACAAATATCTGTTTGTTTTGCCATGTAGAAGGACCTGAGCCAGGTCACAGAATAAAAGTACTAAAAAAAGTCCTCAAAAAACTTACATTCTAGTTGGCGGAGACCAGCTGAGTACACATAGAATTAACTAAAATGATACGATGATCCCTAGTAAATCTAAAGTAAGTACACAGATGTAAGTTAGAACTCAGAACAGAGGGAAAATGAATGTGATTTTGATACAGAGAAGATTTTGCAAAGTATAGAACTCTGTCTTGGAGGATCTATAGTAAAATTTGACAGAGTAGAAAGGAAGGTATCTTGGGAAAGAGATCATATAACTGATGAAAAAGAGGCAACGACATTCAACACATATTGTAGCTGCTGCCTTAATTTTCTCCTGTCAAAAATATAAACCGATGGCAGGTCACTGGCTACTTGTTTGTTGTATTTCACAGGCATCTAGCTGTGTGCCTGACAAGTAGAAGGTATCATCGGGTATCTTTTAATGAGTATATTTTAAATGAAAAAAAAAAGTGAATGTATATTCTATTCTAGGAATAGTAGCATTTTAGTTTGGCTTGAATGAAATATTATTTAGGAGACCAGTGTGAGATGTTCAAATTGTAAAGACGATGCTTGAATGCCTAAGCAAAGAGCTTGTATTTTACCCTGTAAGGGTTTGGGATTGGACATGTGGCATGATGTTCCTTAGAAAGTTAAACTCTGGTTCAGTATATGCAAGAGAATTTATAAACTGGAGACAAGGACACTATTTGAGATGTTATTGTTGGTAGGCCACATGTGAAGAACAGTGGAATGGGAGGTAGTTTATAGACATATCTTAGTTCTCATATAACAGCACATTGTGAGTTTTAAAAGATATATATTTTTTTTAATGGGTAAAATCTTGATTTTCCTACAGATATAAAAATGAACATGTATCTCATTAGTGAAGACATTTGTAAGGTGTTAGAACTAGCTCAAAGGAAAATCTAAAAACAGCCACATTCATAGATCTAAATTATGGAATTAATATTTAAATGGAGGCAAAACTATTTTTCCCTTTGGAGAGCAGGATGTTGGAGGTATTGAGGGTAGGGGAGGATTGTTCATCCCTTCGCTGTATATAAGTTTTTTTGCAGGTATATCAATAAGAATCATTTTTGGATTGCTATCAGTTATCGACAACTTACATAGTTGTAAAATAGCTCCCATAAAATGAGATTCAGGTACCTGAAAAGATGTACTCTAGAACAGAGGTCCGCAAACTGTGGCTGCCAGCCAAATATCCCCACCCTTTTCCTTTTTTTGTAAATGGTTTTATTAGAACATAGCCATGCCCATTTATTTACATATTGGCTATGGCTCCTTTCTTGCTACAGAGTTACAACAGAGATTATGTGCCCCAGCTTGAATGTTTTCTATCTGGCCCTTTACAGAACCAGACATGCTCTAGATGATGCATAACTCCATCCAAGCACATTTTTTTTTCCTATGTACATACATATTTCTGACAATTAAGAGAAACGGGCTTTCATATGTGGCCAATTGTATACTGGCCTGCTATTTCCCCAGGAAGATTAATTAAACCTAGTTTAAAGAGCAGTTTGGGTGTTTCTTTACATAACAATAAACCTAATAGTAGGGACCTTTAGCCTTTGGCTCAATTATTATAAACATACTATTTAGAACAAGAAATTGACATTGTATACCATTCCGAGCAAATGCATTTCAAAATGTGTGTACGTAAACTAAAAATCATTCAGAGAAGAACTGGTAAAAAGTAAAGTAAATTGCAACTGTAGCACATAGAGAATGATTGAAGGACTGAGGGCTATTTAGTTTTAAGAAGGGAGGACGCCAGTAATATGAGAAGAATCTTCAAATGTTTGAAGCATAATTTGGCTTGTTCTGTAACTTTTTAAAACTTTGGACAGTGAGTAGGAGTTAAGCAACCCTGATTTTAACTTATAAGAATGTTCTGAGAGGATAGAATAGTCAACCTTGGTAAATCGGGACTTCCCTCTCACTGGATGTGTTCAAGCAAAGGCTAGGCATAAACTTTACTAGGATTTTTTATAATAGAGAATTAGAGCATCTTTTGTTTGATTGAAATAAAAGACATTAAGGGTGGCTAGTTAGCTCAGTTGGTTAGAGTGCAGTGCTCATAACACCAGGGTTGCTGGTTCGATCCCCACATGGGCCACTGAGTTGCGTCTTCCACAACTAGATTGAAACAATTACTTGACTTGGAACTGATGGGTCCTGGAAAAGCATACTGTTCCCAATAAAATTTATATTAAAAAAAAAAGAATAACATACTCAAAATAAATAAATAAAAATAAAAGACCTTAAGGGCTGGCTGAGTGGCTCAGTTGGTTAAGAGCTCGCTCAAGAGTTTGAACTCTGAGCAACAGCAGTTTGATTCCTGGCCCGAGCTGAGCAGCCGCTGAGCTGCCAACAGGTGGCAGGATGACTCAGCTTAAAAAATAAATTAATTAATTAAATAAAATAAAAGACCTTAAAATGTTCTTCCAATTTTGTGAGCTCTCTCGTGACAAGTAAAAGGTTTTCCAAGAGGTGCAGATGATCCATCTGAAATTACTACTGACATTAACCTATATGTCAATAACCTTTAATTTTTATTCCGATAGTACTCAGCAGGTTAAATGTAGAAGCATAGATGGCAAATATTTCAATTGATATAGTGATCAGATTCGCACGCCAATTAGGTAGGTTAATGACAATAATAATACACAATGGCTAGGCTATGTCAGACATTTTCTGGTGCCAGGCATTGTGCTAAGCACCTTACATACATCTCATCTAGTCCTTGCAGTACTCTATGGAAAGTGTTGCTGCTGCTGTTGCTATTACTATTATTCATCCTATTTGACAGTTGAGGAACCTGAAGCCTCAGGGGCTGTATAATTTATCCAAGGTCTCATAGCCGATAAGAGGTATAGGGATAGAAGAATTGAGTTAGTGATGAGATAATGGTTACTATGTGGTCTAGTTTTCGAAGGAAGGAAATGAAGCCATGATTAAACTTTGGGACTGGAAAAAAAAGGTCAAGATATTGGATGTCTTGAGGTGAAAGAAAAGTGCAATAAGTAATAAGTAAGTGATGGTGCTGTAAGAATAGGTTATGCCAGAGTTGAATATTGGACTTAAAAATTTCAGAAGTCGTGTGGTTCCTAACCACACGTGGTACTAGTCGTGGTACTAACAGCATCCTTTTGGGAGTAGATTATTCAATGGTGACGAGAGGATTCTTAAGAGTCAGGAGTATTAAGAAGACATAAAAGTTTTATTTTGGACCAGTGTTGAAGCTCTTCAAGAGATGATTCATTCATGAAGTATTGGGTCGTCAGGAAAGGCATGACGTATTTTTTGCATTGAAAAACATAGAAAAATACTTCATGACTTTCCCTATGACCCAATAGTATGTGAAAGGGCTATGCACAATGACTGGCACACAGTAGACAGTCAGAAAATGTTTGAATCTGAATCCTGTGATCTAGGAAAGAGCACATTAGAAAGACGAATAAACCATCAGCTGCCTGCAGAGTGAGCTTCTGGGCTTTATGAGTGTTCGGAACATAGGTAAAATAAATTGTTATGTGGGAGGAAAGTCTCAGGTAGTATCTTGAAGTATCAGGCAGTAGGCAGTTTTAATTTCCTACTTCTGTTTAAAGGCCAGAGAGAATTAGATTATGTAGGGGTTACTTGGCAGAGAAAAAACTTCATTGTTTTTTTTGTTTCTGGTCTCTCCATAAAACTTGCTAATTATACTTTTGTTGGTTCTTAGTGCTCTTTGGGAACATTGTTTCAAAATTCAGTTCATTCTTTTGCAAACTTATTTTACGTGAAAAGAATCTATTAAATAATGGCTAGAGATTAGATACCACCTCCAGGGGGAAAATGAAAAAAGAGGTGGCTACTGAAGTATTACTGATAATAAGGGGTTGTTGTCTATTTGGGGGTTGTAACAAGAGCAAGAGCGGAGAGATGGCAGAATAAATGAAGCTGTAGCAGTAGAATACTGACAGTTGTTCAAGCTAGCTGAAAAGTGCATGAAGGGTCAATGTACTGGTTTTCTTCCTACTTCTGTTTATATTTGAGAATTCCAAAAATAAAAAGTTTACATTTTTTTAAAGCTGTCCGGTGTAGAATGTTTCAGTTCAAAAAGTATATTACATGCCTAACTACAGAGGGTGCCTAAAAAAATGTATACACATTTTAAGAAAGGAAAAAACTGTATTAAAATTGTAATAATATATACTGATAACAAAATATGAATACAAGTCATGTGTATACATTTTTTTGGCACCCCCCATATGCCTGGTACTATATTTGTTTTGTGTTAATTACTCTTAATTGTGTTCTTGAAAATGCGAGGGATTGGGAGGGGAGGCGGGTATCGCTTTACTAAATGTAAAACAAGCATTACAGGGAAAGGGAGTGGCTTCAAAGTATTAGAACCTCTGCTGAAAATTTTAGGACCACATATCACCATCTCCACAAAAGCAAAAGAGAAATGACATTTATCTTGTGTTCTAATGTTGGTTAGCACCTCATATAATTGGCTCCATTGTATTCACAAAAGAAATGGCTGAAAGGCTTACTGGTAGCTTTGCAGATGACTTTCAGAGGGCCTTATTTAACAAGGAAGTTTCTAAATTCAGACTTCAGAAAAACTCACTTAGGAGAAGACATACTTAGAGTATGCCCACTTCTTACCTCCTGAGAGTATGCATTCAAGAAATCCCTTATAGCGTTTTTTGGAAATGGAATGCTCTTTGTGTTAACGCATAAAATCCTAAAAGAAAGTTATTGAGGGGCCGCCGGTTAGTTCAGTTGGTTAGTTCAGTTGGTTAGAGCACAGTGCTCATAGCACCAAGGTTGCCGGTTCGCTTCCCACATGGACCACTGAGATGCGCCCTCCACAACTAGAATGAAACAACTACTCGACTTGAGCTGATGGGTCCTGGAAAACACACTGTTCCCCAATAAAATTAAAAAGTTATTGCACATTTGCAACTACTTAAATGCTAGATATATTAAATGGCTTTTAGCTTGTACTCTTCATAGTTCTTTTATGTCTAAAAATGACTCTGTTAATCTATATCCCAAATCTCTCTACCTTGATATCTTTTTATTGGCTGATGGCAGGATTCAAGAGAAAAAAATTCACAGAAAAAAGTTAGTGAATAGGAAATATTAAGATGGCAAAATTTCCCTCTGTTGCTGATAATTAAAGAAGATTGGGGAAAGTAAACTGCTAAGATTACCATGTTTTAGTAATTTAATAGTATATAGGAAGTTTCTTTTTTCTCTTTTTTAAGCCAGAAAGATTGGGCTGATGGCGTTGGCAGGATGCATTTGATGGATGACTGTCATTATCTTCTCAAACCTGCATGACACTTTAAGTATAGAAAATGATAATTAAATTTTCAAGAGACCATGTTGAGATTATAAGATTTGGGACTTGTAAAAGAACAAGCACAACAGTTGTCTAGTGGTGGCTGGTGTGTTTTTATTGACCTGGGAAAAAGGAATAGAAGCACCTCAGGTTTTCTTTTACTTTGTTTCCTTGTGCATCTCCATTCCGCGCCCCCCGCCCCAAATTAATATCTTGTCCAATGTGTTGGTAATGACTTGGAACTATTCAGGTTGCACAAAGCGTTTAATGAAATCTTGTCTTAGACAAAACACTAGAGAGGATCATAATTAATGTCTCATTTTCTGCCAGTTGCTATTGATTACTCATTCAAGATCCCTTTGTTCTCAGAATGATAACAACTGTACTTTGCATCACTATCTAATGAGATTCTCAGGATAGAATTCTTTAACAACACTCTGATAATTGCTAACATATCCCTGGAATTTCAATGTAAATTAATTTACATCATAATACAATTATTTCACAAATGTCGGCTTTTCAAATTCAAAATTTATTGGTCTGTTTTTAAATTATTTGTAGAAAATTAACAGAAGACTGATACGTTATTAAAGCCCAACATTTATATTATGCCATGAGTTCCCCTTAACCCTCCAAGATTTTGATTGTGATTTGGGGTGAGAGGCTTCTTTGTCACTCTTCAGTAACCTCTGAAACTTCAAATGGACTTACAGATAAACTGTACTGTGATGTTTGTAAATTTAAAAAAACAGTTGCAAATATGATAATACTATACTAACTTTGCATACCACTTTACGGATGTAATATAGGCATGAAATGGAGGGATTGCAGAATGTACAAAGAGAAGAGGTTCCATGAGTCCATATTAAATTATTTTAATTTTTTGAGATATATGACTATAACATTAGGTATTCTCCACTTATTTTCCTAGAAAACATATTAATGATTAGTTAGTAGTTCAAAATTTTAATCATAAAATGAGGCTAATAATTTTTTATGTAGAGTTAATTAGGTCTATATTCAATCTGAAGTTATGAATATAACTATATGTAGTACAGTATTCGGACTAAGACATTTAGTGCTAAAAAGCAGTTCTTAGGAAGCAAGCCTGTGTTTATCAAGATTGCAAACACTTTCCCTTTCAAGGGTAAAGAATATCCAAATTATTGCAGTGATTCTGAATCCTCCTGGCAGCACCATTTTTCCGTAGGATGGTTTTCTGTGTTCCTAGTAAATCATATGTATAGTCCCTTCCAATATAATTAAGAAGTAGTTGTATTAGTAAATGATGTCAGCCAAGCCCACTACTTTCTCTCCTCTAATTTTCAGTTAGTATCACCATGAAGGCTTACACTGAAGAGCCTTTTCAAGTTCACATTTTAGAGTCGAGAATTCTCAAGCACATGAAAAGGGAGGGAGAACTTAAAAAAATAGTTATCACATAGGCTACTAAAGTTCCTCATAAAGAAATGGGGGTCTTTATTTACTGGTTAGAGGTTTGTCATGTAATTCAGAAATGAAACTTACTTGCTGTAGGTTTTGTTGCAATAATCTTTTATTACAATTAAGTTTCAGGGATAACCCTTCATTGATTAGTCTTCAGTAATTAGACACATTTTTCACAGATGAAGTTCTAGATGTCTATTAAAAAGATTTCTTTATAAGCATGTGTAAAGAAATTTAGTGCCATGTCTTTCAGAATTCTAATTCTGCCTTGCATAAGACAGCTCCACAGAATAAAGCTGCTTTGCCTAGTTCGGTATCCTCCGGGATACTTGTGTATTCTTTTTGCCTGAGATACCTCCAGGACAAGATCAGTGGTAATCAATAATGCTTCTCATTTGTTTTAGGCAGGCAGAAAAATCAATAACAGCCGTGTAATTTTATTTTAGGGAAAAATTAGTTTATTATGTGTGCTTTAGTGTCACCAAAATTTTTGAAGAATCAAACAAAGGAAAAATATATAAGTTTGTTAGTGGTAGAATATAAAAATGTTAGACTTATATTGGTTAGCCTTTGATATTTTTAGTCATATTTTCCATTAGCTTCATGGTTATTATGTATTGCCTAGATTATCAAATCCTTGTGGAGAAAATCTTATGTTAAACTTCTTTTGTATTTCTTATAGGACTGAACAATTTATTTTAGTAAATGGGGTAAAATATCATCTTGTGTTCTTAAAAGGAAACAATTTCTTCTACACTTAACTTTGCCCGATCATATAGCTCATGATACACATTAAACAGGGGGAAATGGTTATTTCTGTGATTAGGACAGCTGGGTGAAGAACAGCTTCTATATTTTTTTGGCATTAATGTTTACTATAGAACAAGAAGATAGGGTATTTGCCAACCATATCTCCATATTTGTGTATAATTAGGAGAAAAGTTTAATAACACTAAAATTGGTAACAAACTTTTTTTCCTAAAAAAACATGTTTTCCTTCTTTTTCTTCCTTTATTTCATGCATATGTTCAAAATCTACCAGTTAATGTTCTGTAGGTAACTCAGCTTTAGGATTGTAATCCACAAATTCATGTATAGGTCACTTACATTTCTTCAAGTTAACAATCTTATAAATGGTAATAGGCTCCTAGACTATTGCAGCAGTCTTCTGAAACAGACCTAGATTCAAATGAGGGTCCTTTCTATCACTTGCTATCTGTATAACATAAAATCTGTATAATAATTAAGATTGCAGTATACATTAACTAAGGTAATAATACATTTGAAAGTGTGCTAATGAATCATTGATATTTATTCTGATTTTCTCCAACTTTTTATTTTGAAAAAATTACAAATCCTCAGAAAAGGTGTAAGACTAGTACAATGAGCATTCGTGTGCTCATTAATCAAGTTTCATTAATTAACATTTCAATATATTTGTACACACATTGCTTTTCTTTCATTCAATATGTGTTTATGTATATGTTTGTATGCTATATGTGGGTTTATACACACAAATATACACACGTTTGCTGAATCATTTTAAGGAATAAGTTGGCATGTTTCTATTTCTTCTTGATTTAGATTGAAACAGTTTGAATCTGTCACACTCCTCTTTGGATTTAGCCTCTAATTGTCACCCTCTCTCTAGGGGCCTGTCGATCTTTTCATAGACCTTGGGAGTTGTAACTCACCCAGCTTCGATTCAATGCACACAAGGTCTCCTTACTTAGGACAAAGAGCTTGTGCCCAGGAAACAGAATTTCAAATGTGGTTCATCTTATTTTTATTCTTCTGTGATACTTAGAATGTGGAAATCTGTGGGGAATGAAAAAATAAAATTAAGGTTTTAAGTTTTTACTAGGGCCTACATCTTGCTACCCCCTTTAACTTAAGCCTTATTTACTTCTCCCAGCAACCTTGTGAGCTAATTAGTAATACACCCATTTATAGAAAGGAAACAGATGCATTAATGTTAGATAATTTGCCCAGGATAATACAGTCAAGATTTGAACTCAGGGTAGCTACCTCCAAAGCCCATGCTGTTTCCAGTACATCATAGTTTTTGTAAACGTTTCATCCACTTTTAGGAATGTAAGAAATGCACTTTCCTATTCACGGTTTAGATTATTTGATGCCTCTATTAGTCTTTACTATAACTAATTGAAAAAATAACTCACGGGCTACATTTTACTCATCTGAAAGTTTATCTATCTTTATCTTATAACTTAAGCAGACACACTTCTTCACTATCATCCAAATTCAGCCCTTTGTTCCTCCATCAAAGCATTATATAAGGGATCGGTAAACATTTTCTTAAAAGGTGCAGATAGTAAACATTTTACGCTTTGCAGACCATACCTTCATTCTGTTGTAACTACTCAAGTCTTCCATTGTAGCACGAAAACAGCCATAGCTAATACATAAATTCATGTGTGAGATTGTGTTCCAATAAAAGTATTTTTAAAAACAGGTCCAATTTGACCTGCAGACTATGGTTTGTTGACCCCTAGTATAAACCATCATGTTATATGTTCATTAGAAATTATATGCCAAGGAAATGTTGTCAGGAGCACTGTTAATAGACGTGAGCCTCGCTCCTTTCGTGTATTTGCTTGTATGTGTACAATGACCAGTTTCGTATGTGCCTTCTAGATGAGAAAAAGCAGATGAAGTAATAAATATAGCAGGTGCTTTAAAACATGATATCATGAAAGTCAGTTTTACTCTGAGCAGGAAATATCCTAAAAGACTAGTGTTGTTTAAAGGGAAATTTCAAGGTGCATGACCCCTGCCCTCAAACATGTGGTAGTAATATGTTCCATCTAGCATACTATGAGCCATATTCTGATAGCTATTTGAGGAATGTTAAATGTGCCTAAAAGGGGCAAAAAAGAAAGAAAAACATAAAACATATGTGACAATGGAAATTTCATTATAATGTGTGGAAGACTTAATGATTCCTGGGTCACACTACTTTCACACAAGTAGCATAATTGGTAGGTTTATTGCTAATCGTTTGTTATAGAAAAAGAAAGGAATGGAATCAGTGGAATTGTAATAGATAAGTATGATATCGGGGGTGGGAGGGCAATACATGGGGGGAGGGGTGTTGTTACTTTGTGAGGGTGAAAAGGATAACTATTGCATTGTTCTGTACACCTGAAACTAACAATAAAAAAATTTAAAAAAGAAAAAGAAAAAGAAAGGACACATGTGTTATTTACATTTATATTGATTGTTTTCTCAATTTTATCATTTCTCCTGGAGATTATTATCTTAAGGGGGATTGTTTCTTCTTTATGTCTGACAATCACACCTTTCTTTTATCTGTCAAACCTTGTTTCTGTTGGAATTTGTGCACTTAATACTAAATAATTACATTAATATTATGTAGTCTTTTAATGTGTACATCATATTATGTGGTGCTTAAAATCCTCTTCTCACTTCTCTCCTTTATCAAGAAGGTATCAACTCTGTTCAAAGAAGAATTTACCTTTTAAGAAATTTGAAAAAAATATTTTTTAATTATCAGCATTTCAAAAAGATGTAATGATTTTTGGCTGGTTTACTACATTGATTACTTCATGTGTGCTTCAGCACTATTGGTAGACTTTTTAAATGAAATATCAAGTAAAGATGAAAAAGACATAGCAGATGCAGGGAAAGTAGTGATCAGAGAGCATTTATAGTTGTAAATGCCTACATTAAAAAAGAATAAAGGTCTCAAATCAGTAACCTAACTTTATGCTATAAGAACCTAGAAAAGGAAGAGCAAACCAAACCCAAAGCCAGCAGAAGGAAGGAAATAATAAAGATTAGTAGAGCAGAAGTTTTAAAAAACAGAGAATAGAATCAACAAAATATTAAGTTGGTTCTTTAAAAAGATCAACAGAATAGACAGATCTTTAGGTTGACTAACAAAAAAGAGAGTCTAATTACTAAGGTCAGAAATGAAAATAGGGAGCGTTACTACTAACCTTACAAAAATAAAAAGGATTATAAAAAATAATATGGACAACTGTGTGCTAACAATCAAGACGAAGTGGACACATTCCTAGAAATCTACACACTACCAAAACTTACTCAAGAAAAAACAGAAAATCTGAACAGAACTAAAACAAGTAAAAGGATTGAATCAGTAATAAAAATTTTCCCAAAAAAGAAAAGCCCAAGACCAGATGTCTTCACTAATGAATCCTACCTATCATTTAAAGAAGAATTAATACCAGTCATTCTATGAGGCCAGCATTACCCTGATACAAAGGGAAACAGAGATATCACAGGTAAAGGCAAACTACAGACCAATATCCTTTTTATAAATGAGTGTAAAAATCCTCTACAAAATACTAGTAGCCTAAATTTAGCAGCATATTAAAAGGATTATACACCATGACCAAGTGGGCTTTATCCTAGATATGCAAGGGTAGTTCAACATATGAGAATTGATCATTGTAGTTCATTAATAGAATGAAGTGGAGAAGTCATGTGATCATCTCAATTAATGCAGAAAAAGCATCTGACAAAATCCAGTACTCTTTCATGATAACAATTAACAAACTAGTAGTAAGAGGGAATTTTCTCAACTTGGTAAAGGTTATTTATGAAAACCCACAACTAATATCATGCTTAATGGTAAAAATATGAAAGCCTTTCAGCTTAAGATCAAGAACAAGACAAGGATGTCCACCTTCAACAGTTAGATTCAACATTTTACTGGAAGTTTTAACCAGAAGAGTTAGGCAAGAAAAAGAAATGAAAGGCATCCAAATTGGAAAGGAAAAAGTGAAACTATCCTTATTTGCAGATGATATGACCTTAATATAGGGAATCCACAATAAAACTATTAGAGGTAATAAATGAATTTAGCAAAGTTGCAAGATTGAAGATCAACACACAAAAATTAGTTGCATTTTTATACACTAATGAATAAACCAAGAATAAAATTAGAAAAAAACTTCATTTACAATAGTACCCAAAAGAACAAAATACCTAGTAATAAATTTAACTACAAGGTGTAAGACTTGCACTGGAAACTACAAAGCATTGCCAAGAAAAATAAATAAATGGAAAAATACTCAGTGTTTATTGATTGGAAGACTCAGTGTTGTTAAGATGGCAGTACTCCCCAAAGCAATCTACAGATTCCATGCAACGCCTATCAAAATTCCAATGGCTTTTTTTTTTTTAAAGAAATGAAAAAGCTGACTCTAAAATTTATATGTACTTTCAAGGAACACCAAATAGCCAAAACAATATTGAAAAAGAACAAAGTTCGAGTACTCACACTTTCAAATTTCAGAACTTAATACAAATCAAAACTGTATGGAACTGGCATAAAGCAAACATGTAGACCAATGGGATAGAATTGACAATTCAGAAATAAACCCAAACGTCTATGACCAATTGATTTTCAGCAAGGGTGCCAAGACCACTAAATAAGGAAATACTATTTTCCTCAACAAATGGTCTTAAGACAACTGGGTATCCACATACAAAAGAATGAAGTTGGACCACTGATTTATACCATATACAAAAATGAACTCAAAGTGGATCAATCTATGTATAAGAGCTAAACCCAAAAATTTGTAGAAGAAAATATAGGGGTAAATCTTTATTACCTGGGTTTGGCAATGGATTCTTAATGAAGATTTATGAATGTACTAAGTGTCACTTATTGGAAACTTTTAAATGGTTAATTTTATGTTATGTGAATTTCACCTCAATTTGTTTAAGCTAAAACAAAAATTATTTAACAATCATTAAATAGTATGATAAATTGAAGTAAGAATTTTTCTTGATTATCAGAATGGAAGCAGGGATGAGGATACTATGACTACTGTTACAAAGTTCTGATTCTGACCAGAGCTGAGTTTTATTTCTCAGTACCTTTATGATCCCCAGTGGCTGAAAGGACCACTATTAAAAGTAGGGTGATGGCAGTAAGGGGTATTAATTATGAGATAGGAGGATAATAAATGTATCAGAGGAATCACAGCTCTTTTCACTTTAAAGGATCCAAAACCCTTTTCAGTTGAGGTCTTCTTTTTCCCTCAGCTACCAGAAAGCTTAGAACCAAATTCTGACAAATTAACTTCATTTGCTTTATGATAGCATCACAGGGTTATTAGTAGGTCAGAGCTGCTGCATCTCTGGATTTCAGTGAAGCCCTTGAGAAATTCTTATAATATCAAGGTAGCATACCTTAGGGCTCTCTCCTCAAGCTGTCATCCTGATTTTTTTATCACGCTTCTTAATGCCTAGATACTAGAAAGCTAGCAAATGCATTGGTTGACAGACTCAAAATCTAAAAAAAATAGGAATGGGTTATTTTTATGGACCAAATATAACGCAATGAATTTTATCAGAGATAAATGTTAAGTCTTGTACTTGGGACCAAAAAACACAAACTGAACAAGGTTACCATTGGAAGGACATGACTTAGTTGCAGCATATGCCATAAGGAGTAACAGGGTGTGATTACTCTTAACCTTGCAATATGAGCTAGCACAAATGGGTTGTTGAAATGTAGTGTTGAAAACTACTCTGCATGATCTGGCATATTGTTCTCTATTCTATTTTACAAGAGACTTTAAGAAACTGAAAATAAATTCAAAGGTCTGTGTCAGGGGTGGTGAGGACATTCCAACCCACGTCATGAGACACAGTGGAAGAAAACAGGAATGACTGGTCTTGAAAACGTTGACACTCTTCAAACAATGAGAGCTATCCAAAAAGAAAAGAAAAAAAAGGAAAAAGAACAGAATTGAATTCAGTGTGTGGTCATGAAAGCATTCAATCAAAGGTTGGGTGACATTTTCCCAAAATATACTTTGATGATTACAGGATGGAACCACATAGTAACTAAAGCATCTTTCAACCTTAAGATTGTATGGATCTACATAATTACTAGAAAGCAGGCAACATGAGGATGGAGAAATAGAGAAAATTTAGGCTTAAACCTAATGGTCTAATAGAACTCAAATAAGTACTTATTGGATGCTTCCTAAATTCAAGGCATTGTTGAAGGTACTATAAATAATTCAGAAGTGATGACATTTTCATGTTTGAATCATTAATCAGTGGGAAGATAACTTGTTTCTTTGGCCTTGTTTTATAGTCTAGTCTCCTGAGACAAGATCTAGGGCTTGGAAGCCCAGCACAGCTGTCTTCAGGAAAATCTGGGACACCATACTACTCATTCTCTGCCACGAGTTCCAGGAGAAGACCTCTCCACGACTCTGCAGCACTTGGTAAGTGTATCACATGACAGATCCCATCCTAATGTTTCTCCCCCACTCTTAGCCTCTTTTTCTGGCTCCACTTTTAATTAGAAGAATTTGGTTTCTTTGGTTTCATGTTGATAATAGGGCTTATTTGCATAAAATAATACATCTATTAGCTTTTTAATAAACAATTTAATTTTCTTGTTTGGTTATCAATATAGGAGGAACTAAATAGTGAAAAACAGGACTTAAAAGTAGGATTAGTTTTTCCTCTTTTAAAAATATCATGAGCTGGGCCAGCTGAGTTGCACATTGAGTAAGAGTTGGGTTGGGACGCCAGTTCTGAGCAGCAGAGTCCCGGTTCGGATCCCACATTAGGGCCAGTGATGCTGCGCCCTCTACAGCTAAGATGGTGAACAACAGCTCAACCTGGAGCTGGGCTACCGTGAGTCGCTGGCGACTGCGTAGGCTGCAGTGGAGCTGCAGTGGGCTCCCGTAAGCTACCATGAGTGGCTGGCAGCCAGCGTGAGCGGCCAGCAGCTGGCATGAGCTACCAAGAGCCACCATGAGCGGCCATCCAGTGGCCGGTGACCAATCTACCTCACCCGGGAAGAGTGCAATGATGATACCAACATGGGCCAGTGAAGCAACGTCCTCCACAAGTAGAATGAAGAACAAAAGGACAGCAGCTTATCTGTTCCCCTCCACCAATTCCCCAATAAAATCTTTAAAAATAAATAAATAAATGTCAGGCCGGCCAAATGGCGCATTGGTTAAGAGCTAGCTTGGGACGCCAGAGGGCCCCGGTTCAGATCCCACTTAAGAAGGCCAGTGACACTGTCCTCTACAGCTAAGATGCTGAACAACAGCTCAATCTGGAGCTGGGCTGCTGTGAGTCTCCGGCGAAAGTGTAGGCTGCAGCCCCTGCTGCAGTGGGTTGCCATGGGCTGCCATGAGCGGCCGTCTAGAAGCCAGCGACTGATCTGCCTCACCCGGGAAGAGTGCAGTGATGGTGCCAACTTGGGCCAGTGTAGCAACGTTCTCCACAACTAGGCTAAAGAACAGCAACTTGTCTGTTCCCCTTCCCGCAATTTCACAGCACTGTTCCCATCCTCCAATTCCCCAATAAAAATCTTTAAAAAAAAAACAGTCATGAGCTGATATTCACACCTTGTTTTTTAATAAAATTGATAAAATGCTGAACTGTTTACAAAGTGTTTTTATGTATAGTCTCATCTCATCAGTACAACGGCCTTGCTAGGCAGTGGATGTAATACTAGATTTAACATAAAACTGAGGTCCAAAAGAGGACACATTCATATATTTCATAGCAGTTTATCCATGATAAAATTTAAGATTTTCTGACCCCATGTCCAATGTTCTCTGCATATTGTTTCTACTCCCCACTTTTTTTTTTCTTAACATTTTCTTTTTATTGGGGAATTGGGGGAGGGGTACATCACTGGGGAATCGGGGAAGGGGAACAGACAAGTTGCTATTCTTTTTTTCTTCAGTCTAGTTGTGGAGGAGGTCGCTTCACTGGCCCATGTTGGTTTTATTCATTGCGCTTTCCTGGGTGAGGCAGTCACTTGCCGGCCGTTGGACTGCCACTCACTGCGGCTCATGGCAGCCCAGCTCTAGGTTGAGCTGTTGTTCACCATCTTAGCTGTAGAGGGCGCAGTGTCACTGGCCCTCAATGTTGGATCCAAACCAGGGGTCCTGCTGCTCAGAGCTAGCGTCCGAAGCCAACTCCTAACCAACGCACCACTCGGCCAGCCCTGTACTCCCCACTTCTTAAAAAATTGAGGTAAAATTAACACAACATAAAATTAATCCTATTAAAGAATACAGTTCAGTGACATTTAATATATTCACAATGCTGTACAGCTATCATTTCTCCTAGTTCCAAAACATCAGCTCAAAAGGAAATTCAATACCTATTAAGCATTCAGCCCTCAATTTTTTTATACATAGGCTAACCAGGCCGATCTGTTTTGTATTGCTGCTTACAGCAAGCTTCAGGTGTACTCTGACACCTTATCCAATCACCGTTTAAATGTGGGAATTTGGGGTGATTCCTACTAAAGATTCCCTTATACAGGAAAATTGAAGTGGTAAAGCATATTTATATTAAGGATAGGCCAGCTTCAAAAATAAATATAATACACCAAAAGAAAATATGTCCTAGTTATTTATTCCACAAATATTTTTTGACTCCCTCCACTTTATGTATCTACCTCTGTCAACCTATATTTTGGTGAAATCTCCCTAGTTTCTGGGTCTAGAGTATTCTTGAAGGTATCGAAGGGCACAGTGATGGATTGTCACATTCAGCAGAGAGGCTTGATTACATGTGTCCACCTCTAGCAGTATGAGTGACTTAGTATATATATTGTTAGAATGAGCCCAGATGGTTTAGGCCAGTATACTTTTTGTTATTCAAAAAAATGAGCTAAGTTGTAGAGTGTCTTTTCTCCATCTCCACTATTATTTCCCATCAAATGAGTCAGTCAGGGTAGGAGCATTCATTTGAGTCTAGATGTGTTAATGTTACTCTAGAAAATATCTTGTTAGTATGTTAAGTGAACACATACTGTGACAAAAAGCCCTACTATAGACCAATAAACTATTAACAGAAGTTCAGGTTGAAAATGAACTATTGAAATAACTGGTATGGGTGGGGAGTGGTTTTCATAAAAATTCAAATTTTCCTGAAATTAATCTTATTCATTTTCAGTTTTATTATGATAATAATAAATACTGTGCATTGTCTCCTCCGTGACAGGTACTGTGCTATCTACACTTGTACATACTACATCTTTACAAAAACTCTCTGAGATTGTACTGTTAACCTAATGTTACAAAGAGGAACAAAAACCGAGACGTTATTAGCCAAGGCTTGGTACCCAGGGAGGCCCACTCATGTCCTGTGTGAATACCATTTAGTGGATTATTACTCTTCATTATTATTTCTCAGTCTTAGCCACTGTTTCTTGGCATTGCAGTAATTCATAAAATCTCAGAGCTGAAAGGAGCTCAGAGATCATCTACACCAATCTGAGCATCTTCTCAAGTTATTTAGATGCTTTAGGCAATCAACATTCTGCAAAACAGTATCTAACAATCCAATTTATAATCATTTTGTCTGATTTTAATATAAACCTAATAATAATGGCTAAAATTTATTAAGTGTCACTCTCGGTAGGCACTATCCTGAGCATCTTTCATGTTTTATGTTCGTTACAATAACTCCAGGAGGTATTATTCCCCTTTCTCCATCCAAGCTCAGAGAGGTTAAGTAACTTGCCCAAGCTCACACAGCTGCTGTGTGATGAAGCTCAAATTTCAATCCAGCCAGCTTACTCTCTTAACTATTGCACCTTGCAGTCTCCCAAAAGTGAGCTGTGAATTCCAAATTCATGATTTTAAATTTTACATTGTGTATGTAATTGTATAGAGGCAGCTTATGATGAGATAAAAATGTAAAAAAAAAAAATTTCTGTTCACCTGGCAGGGAAAAACTGTCCTAAACTAAAGAGCAACATCTTCTACTTGTAATAACCCCATAATAGAGTGAGAGGCTCCAAACAAATAGGAGCAGTTTATTGACTCTTCTTGGTATAGAGTGTGGCTTTTGCTCAAGGGATGCTATATTAGTTGTAAAAAGGCGAGTTCTAGAAAAGCCTTACAAAGAACAAAAATTTTGCCTGTAAGTTTTGTAAATAATAGAGTGTGTCAGGTGATTATCTTTGGCACTTTTAAGGAAATATAGGCTGCCTTTGGGGTAGTGACTTAGGTGGTAATGAATGTTTTTTCCCCTTTTTATTGTTTAAAATTTTCTCACATGCTACTTATAAAGTTGCTTTTTTAGCTTTATAACAACATCCTGGGATATTTATTGTGAAAATCATATCATTTGTGACCCAGGAAAATATAATACTTGTTTAATTCCCATTTTTACAGTTTTCAAAATTATTGTAGTTTGCATTATTAGCCTTCTTCTTTTTTTTTTTTTTTTTATTGGGGAATTGGGGGAAGGGGAACAGACAAGTTGCTGTCGTTTTGTTCTTCAGTCTAGTTGTGGAGGATGTTGCTTCACTGGCCCAAGTTGGCATCATCGTTGCGCTCTTCCCCTGGCGAGGCAGATCAGTCGCCGGCTTCTGGACGGCCACTCATGGCAGCTGCTGGCCGCTCACACTGGCTGCTGGCTACATATGGTAGCCCATGGCAACCCACTACATCAGGGGCTGCAGCCTGTGCTGGTGCTGGCAGCAACTCTCACGGCAGCCCAGCTCCAGGTCGAGCTGTTGTTCAGCATCTTAGCTGTGGAGGGCAGTGTCACTGGCCCTCATATGTGGGATCCGAACTGGGCCCTCTGGCGTCCCAAGCCAGTTCTTAACCGTCGCGCCACTCAGCCGGCCCTATTAGCCTTCTTATGTATTCGCTCATCTTCATTTTGAACCCCTCTGAAAAATTCTAAATTTTATCCATTATTTGTGAAAGATTGGAAAGCTGTACTTATTTACCACCTTTTTTTTTCTTTTTTTTTTTTTTACAATAAGGACAAGTTTAAAATTTTAAATTTTACAGATAAGTAAAATTGAAATACCAAGTGAGGCTGGTTAGTCATATGAAAATACTCATTCTCGTTTATATTAATAAATTGTCTTATAAATATACTTTATGTAATTATTTATTTGGCAATAAACATCAAAGGATAAATTGTACAACATGTAGTGGTGAAGCTGCAGTTTTAACCACAGATTGTTAAAGTAAATATTCTTACAGAATACTGTGTGATATTATATATGACAATGACTGTATTTAATAGTTTGTGTAGCATATCTGACATTATAACTTTATTTTTTCTTTTATTAAATTTTATTTCAAATTTCTAACATAATTTGTAGCATAGCATTAGCTTTTAGCCTATTTAATATGCTTTTAAACCAAATTCTCAACGTGACGTGGACACTAAATTTGTGTGTTTGTTAAGGAGTTGTATTATGAAAATGACCTGTTGCTCCAAATGCCTCTCTACAAATAATACTGAGATAAATTATGTAAAGTGCCCTAGTGTAGAGCCTGGCACATAATCGGTACTTTAAAAGTGTTAATTCCCTTTCTTCACACAAGCTTAGTGATTTGTTGTTTTTTTTCTTATTTATTTTGCCATCATCTTCCCAAACATATGGGATATGTATTTCAGAATATATCAGTTCATTAGGAAAACCTGTTTTGCACTGGAACCAGTTAGAAAGAGTGTGGCCCCCATCCATATATTCACTTACTTACTCCTAAATACTGGAAAACAAGAAAGGTACTAGGAGGAAAAATTATTTCCTGTTCGTTTGAAGTCTGATCTTTTCTAATATAAGTGCTGATGAAATGTACTGTTTTCTATTTGCAGATCCTTTGCAAGCAAAGAAAGTCAGGAAGGTGCCTCCTGGTTTGCCTTCTTCTGTAAGTACCCATTTTTTTTACTTTGTGGTAAACAAACTGATTTCAAATATACAGTATTTGCTGGCTATAAGGATATCTTCGATTGGTGTCAGTAAGCTTCACATAGTTACCGTTCACTGCTTAACTGAGTCATTGATTGAGATAAATCCACATTTAATGTTAGGTTTTTAGGTTTCTCTGCAATTATTTGTAGCTTACTCATATGCTTTTACTCCATGTCCCTGTCATTTGAATTCCCCTCTTGGGAAGAGGACTAGGCCGGTAGCTGTCAAAAAAGATCTCCTGTACAGGTCTTTTGATGTTTAATTAGTCATTATGTTGCTGAACAGGAGGACAGACAGAGATTAATAGCTGAGAATCTTAGAAATTTACATTTGTAATAATCCCAGTGGAGCTAAAGACATTAAGATTCGTAGGACATGTTCAGCTCAGCTTGCCTCAGTAGGACTGAAGTTATTAATATGCATAAATCACCAAGTCAGATGTTCATTGTGAAGCCCGTGTGGATTTTAAAGCCTTCATTAAGCCTTTCCTAACTTCAGCCTAGCATCAGGAAAGCTTTCAAGCAACTAGTTTGTTGATCCCTTTTTGCTCAAAAATGTATCCTTTGAGAATAAAGAGCTTTCGGGAAGGAGGCTAGAAAGGTTTGGTGAACAATCATTAATGGCCACGATAATCTAATGCTGTAGGGGTGTTTGTGCTATTAAATATACTTTATTCTTTTAAAGAGTAAAAGTATTTGTAAATGAACTTACATCATAAATCCACCTACAATTTAAAAATCCCTGGTGTGAGAAGAGAAGATTTTTTCCCCCCTCCCTTTGCTTAGAACAAATGGGGAGTGGGGCTTTCGGATGGAGGCCCCATGCCTTGTCGGGTACATCTCTTTGTTGTGTAAATGGATGTGGGGCTTTTATTTGGCAGTACTTAACACATGAGCGCAGGTGCTGCTGGATGAGTCACAGCTCATCCAAGTACACATTGAATGGGAATATCTGGCTTGGCAAGTAGTCATCTAGAAGGAGCAGCATGGGTCTGAGCTTTTCGTTTTTTATTAAGGCTGAAGTAGAGATATCATCTTTTGCTTGTTTGCTTTCCTTCTTTCCTATGTTCTTCCCCCGCCTTCTCTTCCGTGTGATACATGAAAACTCAAATTTGAAATCCTTTTTGAAGCTCAGTTCCAGATGGATCTGAGTTTTGTGCAGCCTGGGGCAGCTGTGTTCTGAACCTGCAGCCTACCTGGAAGGTTGGACTGCAGCTGCAGGCATTCTTAAAAGCTTTTGCTGCATAAGCACTTGGGCCCCGCTAGAGGCTGAATAGCTGCTTGATAAACAAAATGAACACAATGCCTCAAATCATTATTCCCGAAGACAGGAATTTTTTTCAGCAGCAGCTAAAAATAGTTGGGCAATTTACATTTTAACAGTTGTGTGCTGTGCAGGGGTAGGTGGTTCAACAGTATAACAGATGATTTCTGCTAGATTAACAGAAATCATATTTAAAACTGACAGAACTGCTAAAACATGTAACTGCAATTTTCTTGTAATTTATTGCTATAATTCTATGAGAGTAATGAAAGTTAAATTACATATTAATATTTAGTAGAACTACACAGGTAAAAAAAAAAAACCACATTACTAGATGAAAAATGCCTCTCATTTCTTCTTAGTCTGAGATTGATTTTAAGAAACAGTGTATTTGTGGTGTTTCATAGTTCTTTCATTTTTAAACCAAAAGGGCAAAATGGACAGAATAGCTGGAAAGAGAATAGACACTGAAGTCACTAGCGTCCCTAATCCTAACAGCATTCGCTACCTGGGGGCAGTTCTCCATATTGTCTCAGGTGTCCAGGAGGAGACGGAGAAGGGGAAAGCCACTCAATTCTAATGAAACCTCGATTTCTTTGAGAAGCATTAGGAAACTTCACAAGCCAAGCCTACTTACATATTGTATTACTAGCTATCTTATTTATGATGTATTAGGTAGTTTTACAGTATTCAAATTTAGTATTTTCAGTTCTATATTTAACATCAACTTCAGACATGATCATACTACTTTGAAACCATGCTGAAAACAGTATTTAAACATTGAATGCTATTAAGGATACATAAATAATAAATGCATTTTAATTAATTGGAAGTATATTTTATGCTGAAAGTGTATGTTGAAACTCAAGTTTTTAAAAGAAATATATTTTTTTAAACTTTAAAAACAGATACCTTGAACAATAATACCAAAATAATAAACTTCTAAGAGCACTTATGGGTACACTATTTACCTTTTCAGTGCCTAAAACAACTGGGAATTTAAAGTTATGGTTTTCTATTGTATTTGAATGCTTTTCCTGAAATATATGTAATGTAGAGGTCTTTAACAATGTGAATTGTTAAAAAATCGGTAAAAAGTGAAAATGAACTATGTATATTTTATTTCATGATTATTTGAATGTATACGTCCCAAATCAAACTAGAAACTTGACAGTAACAGGTCATATTTCATTTTGCTGCTTATCCAGTCTATCTTTAATCTTTTTTAAATACATGTTACCATTACTAAAGATACAGTGAAAGAGCTAGGTTAGTACTGCTCAAACTGCTACAAATGTAATAATAATAATAATAATAATAATAATAATAATAATAATAATAATAGGCAAGGTTACTTAATACATGTAGGGCATTAATAATCTACATAATTTGATCATAGAACATTGATTAGGCCTTTTCTTTTTGTAAGCCATGATGTATATTTAGGCATCATAAATATAAACCTTAGTTCCTCTCTGCAGAACAACTAAATGGTAACTTCTGTCTGATTGAAGGACCAGTAAGGGTGTATTGGCATCACAAAAGCAGTATGGTCAGTAAGATTAAGAGATCGGTCTGCTCAAATCTTCTGGCTCAGTTATTGATTGGTTCTGTGACCCTAGACTCGTCAGTTATCCCATAGGAAGTTTGGAGTTTGAAATCTGAACTTCCTTTCAGGTCGAAAATGCTAAGTGCTATGGTTTCAAAACTGATATGGTCAATATATAACCAAAACACGTGGGCATACATAGTTTTCTTCCTACCTATGAAGAAATGGTGTTCTTAAGCACATTAAATTTTCTACTTGCTTCTCTGGACAGTTTGAAATATTGAACAGGGGCCAGCCGAGTAGCGCGTTGGTTAAGAGCTGGCTTGGGACGCCAGAGGGCCCCGGTTCGGATCCCACATATGAGGGCCAGCGATACTGCCCTCTACAGCTAAGATGCTGAACAACAGCCCAACCTGGAGCTGGGCTGCCATGAGTTGCAGGTGACAGCATAGGCTGCAGCCCCTGCTGCAGTGGGTTGCCATGGGCTACCATGTGTAGCCAGCAGCCAGCGTGAGCGGCCAGCAGCTGCTGGGAGCGGCCAGAAGCCAGTAACTGATCTGCCTCTCCCAGGAAGAGCACAATGATGGTGCCAACTTGGGCCAGCGAGGCAACGTCCTCCACAACTAGACTGAAGAACAGAACAACAGCAACTTGTCTGTTCCCCTTCCCCCAATTTCCCAACACTATTCCCATCCCCCAATTCCCCAATATAAAAAAAAAATATATTGAGCAAAGTGAACCCTTGTAGTAACAATAGTATTGCATCGTTGTGAAAGTCATTACATATTTTTCTGTTTTCCAGTGCAAAAAATGTGTTTCGATTTTCCTGACGACCCAATAGAATGATGCTTGGACAGTGAGAATTCAAGCATTGCCTTCAGGGAAGTTACGATCTAGTATGAGAAACAGGCATTCAATTAATTAATTACATTACAGTGAGGCAAGTGAAGGTATATATAAGTGCCCTGGAAACAGTGGGTAGGTAGAACTAACACTGCTTTGGAAAGTACTAATGACCTCAAGAGTTTACATTTGAGCTGTGTTTGGAAAGGTGAGTAGCAATTCATCTGTTAGAGAAGAGGGAGAAGGGACCAGACAGGTAAAAGGCATAGATATATGACAAAATAAATACATGCTCAGGCCACATCAAGAAGTATAGCATTACTGGATTCTATACCAAAATACCACCTTCATACTTTTTCTATAGCAGACTCACTCTCCCACTCTAGAGGAGGATCGGGAAACACTAAGACCAGTCTAGATATGAAAAGGGATAAACTGTCGTGGTGGCCTACCCTAGATAAAGTCCTCAAGTCTCCTTATGGCCAATAGACAGTAGGAGACTTTTGTAATTGTTAAGGTTATCTGGAAATCTTTCTGAAGGCAAGAGTGGTGGTACTTTGACTTTGCGGGCTGTTTTTCTAGCTTTTCAGGGTTCCTGAACCTACCCTCCCCTTTTTAAACCAACTCTAGTCTTTGTTCTTTGTATGTACATCAGCTGTTTTTCTTCTATATCAGATTATTATGAAGATATAACGTTTAAGGGAATTTTAAGCACTAGGTAGGGATTTGGAGCAGTGTGGTTTTTTCCTAAGTAATTTGTGAAAAAAATCAAAACATTTGCTATGTGTTTGTTAGCATCATTCATAGCCTCGGTGGCACTCTATTAGAGGTGCAGGATTTACCTGTGTGAGGACCCATAATTATTATCTGTGTCATCTTAATATTTAGTCCTTGCAACACAAATCTATAAAATAACTAAATCTTTTTCTTATAAATGAAGAAATTGAGACTCAGAGATAATTAAGTAACTTGCCCAAGATCACACATAGAGCCAAGATTACAACCTAATTTAATATTAAAGACCATTTTCTTTCTATTTTGAATGTTAAAATGTATTATGTATCTTGTTTTACTCATAAAATAGCTTATTTAGTATATTAAATTTAAAACATAGTTTATTCTGTCAATTATGTTTTTGTTGATCAAATTTATTTTTAATTAACTTTGTTGTATAAGGACCTACCACCATCTGAAAAGAGGATGTAGAAAAGCACAGACTTCCCAGTCAAGCAGATGATGAGTTTTATCTGGCTTCAGCTGCTTTTTATTTTATAACCTTGAGAAACTGCTTGTGTTCTGTGAATGCCAAGTATCTATTTTTAAAAGTAGAAAATAATGCCTATTTCAAATGGAAGTTTGAGGGTATTATGTGCCTAACCTGTGCCAGGCATATAATAGACATTTAGTACATGTTCTTTCTTTTTTTTTCTAGTTCCTACCACTGCAGCCTAAAATTTAAAGGAAACTTAGCATTTCATTTTTACCAAATTTTGTTGAAAAGCAAATTAAAGTTTGAAAACATTAAGTAAGGATAAATATTACAGTAAAAGAGAAAAAAGTATTGTGTTACCTAAACTTGCGTATGTAATGTAATGCCTGGACATAGTGAGTGTAAATTGTAGCTGCTGTTGTTGTTTAGAAAGCATTCATTTCAGAAGAGGAACCTAGAAGTATAGGGAAATTTTGTTCAATCAAATTCTGCTGCCTAGAATTCATACTAATTATTTTTGTTTTCTGAACCATCAGGTGTCTATGCTTTTTTTTTTATTTTTATCATTGAACGAACATCTTTATGGCCCTCTGAAGTGTTTCTCAGATGGAGATAAGTTCCTTTGTTTTTTATATTTTATTTCTTTACTTGGTGTTAGTATTTCCAAATGTAGATCCCTTTTTTTTTTTAAGCTGAGCCATCCTGACACCTGTTGGCAGCTCAGCGACAGCTCAGCTTGGGCCAGGAATCGAACTGGCAACCCTGTTGCTCAGAGCTTGCACTCTTGGGCGAGCTCTTAACCAACTGAGCCAAATGCCTTTAGACCCAAACTCCTAAAGCTGTGTTCTCATTCAATAGCATTTGAAAATGTCTTTTAAACATCAAATCTTAACTATGCATCAAAATGGTATGTCTTATTCATTTTTAATATGACTGGTTTGCAGTCCTATACATAGGCTGATGACATAAATCTGTTTCTTTCTTTATCAAATATAAGTGTGTTCTTTGTCCTCTGTTTTTAAATATATTTTCCTACAAAGGCTATTAGTTTATCAGATAATTTCTTTGCTTTTTATTTTAGTTAAACTCTCAAAGTGTATTTTACCACCACAGCCATCAAGAAAAAAATGTTTTTCTAACTTTTGCCCCCATAAGTTACTTTTTTTCTGAGATGAATCAAAGCAGCTCAGATTCCACCTTTTCTTGCTTTGCCCTAGACAGGTATAGAGGTCTGTAGCCTTTGGATAGGTAATGAACTACAATTTAGGAAATGATGCCTTCCATTTTCTCAAAAATTTTATGGGATTTAATTTTGTTACGAATGGCTTTTTTAAATTAATGTGAATTTTGAGTCATTTCTAGTATTAAATTTGAAATTTTAGGGGCACCCCTTGAGATAATTGGAGATATCCTGACGTGTTCCCAATCCACAAAGACCACTTAAACCATGGCCAATGATCTAGCATTTTCATGTACATACTAAATAAAATTAGTAAGACTATTAAATAGAAAAGGTCAGAATATAAATCCTAAGGGTGGCTAAACTGAAGGGTTTTTTTAAATAGGAAAGAGAAGACAAATACAACTTTCTGGGGCTGGTGGAAATAAATAACTTGAAAAATTACCATTTGAAAGATTACTGGCTACCTGAACCAGTAAGAAAAAGGTCAGGAGTTAGAACTATAGAGAGACTGTTACCTCCATTTTGTCCATGAAATTAGCAAAATGAGCAGCAGTAGAATACTCTCAAAGGGCATGTCCTCTGGAAATCACTAAGAAGCTAAAATAACAGCGTATCATAGACAATATCCGAGGTCTTTAAGACTAGCAAGAATCCTAGTGTTTGTGCAATAAACAGTATTTACAGCACCAGCTTCAGGGGGAACTTCATGAGCGAACCTTCCAATTATTGAATATGATTTGGAATAGGTTATTTGCTTAGCTCCTTTGGCAGACAAGGATAGAGGGCACACAACAACTATAGGTACTTAAGGATTTCTTATTTCTGACTGTTAGATAAGCTGTCTCTATTTGAAGGCTACTACGATATAAAATTTCCAAAGTGGCTGATTCTTTTTCTGACCTTATAGGTCAGACTAGCAGAAAAATCTTAGTATATAAAGGGAATGGTTCTAAAATCCATTCCAAATTTATATTCAACTTGGTCCCTGAATGAAAGATTTTCTTCATACATTAATAAGAATAGCCACTGTTTATGCTGACAGTAACTACTGTTCAGAACAGTGTCAGAATTGTATCATTGTAGATAATAGGCTTTTAATCCATAGTTCTAAGATGTTCATTTTTGTGACAAGCCATTAATGTCTTTGATCTGATTTCAAGTCAAAAAGCAGAAGAAAAAGTAACCAGGGAGTGAGTCCTATGTATCCAATTGTTTGTACTGATGTGATGTAGTTGTACAATGTAGGTAATTGTTATTTTTCTGACCTATTTCTTTTTAAAGAAGAAAGAACATGGCTAAATTTCAGGTCTGGCTTTTAAGGTTTATTGAACTCTTCAGCTGCTGGTATTTCAACTCTTTGAGACTTCACAAATCAGATACAGGATATGACTGTGTGTGGTGGGGGGTGTGTGTGTGTTTAACATATATGGTTTTTAAAGGAAGTGTGGTTGAATTCTATAAATGCTTTTAGAGTTTGAGCCCACTGTCGGTGTTCAGCATCTATAGAACCAGAAAGTTTTTTTGTTTTATTTTTTTACCTAATACAATTGAGGATTAATTGTTCAAGTATAGCAAAGAATGAATAAATTAGAATTACAAATTTCATCACTGGGGATGTTTGGGGCTTTGGATTTCATTCTAAGTTAGGGGAGGCATTTATATCCTAAGTAATTTGCCGATATGAAATTTGCCATCACTGATATTCCCTATGTTTAGCCAGCAATGATTTTACTTTGAAAAGTCATTTTTTGTACTTGTATAATATCTAATTTTGATGACTGTCATATATGCTATATAGATAAATTCATAGTTAGACTTTTAAGCATTTTTATAACAGTCCTAGGATAGTTTCTAATTTTTCCCCATGTTTATATTCACTGAATAGATATGAAACTAATTTTAAAGTGTTGGCCATTCGAAGTTTTCATCTTGTTATTATCTAATTATTTTAACACATAACTCAATATATCTATAATATGCCAACGTTTTATTCATTTTCAAAAATAATTTGGTTCTGAAATTATATTTTTGGAAAATTTGCTAGAACCTGCTTTTCTCTCTGTTATAGCCTATATTTCTACTCCTCCTCGATGTGCTAGACAAGGGTCAGCAAGCTCTTTGTATAAAGGGTTATGTAGTAAATAAGTTTTGACTTTGTGGGCAAGACAGACTCTGTCACAACTGTTCCAACTGTGCTATTGGAGTGTTCCAGCAGCCACAGATGATACATAAATGAATGGGCATGGCTGTGTTCCAGTGAAATTTTATTTGTAAAATCAGGTGGTGGACCATATTTGGCTCACAGCCATAATTTGGCAACCCCTACATTAAACTTAAAGAACACAAGTATATGCTTCAAGTAGATATATATTCTTACCTTCTTCATAAATGTTTCTGTGAAAAACAGACCCAAAGAGAAACAAAATTTAATATTTTTTAGGTGTGTTCCCTGGTGGGTTTTGAGGTTTTGGGGTTTGTTTGTTTGTTTGTTTGTTTGTTTGTTTGTTTGTTTGTTTAAAGATCCATTACCCAATATTTATTAGTCCCTTCCTGGGCACTGGGCCAGAGCTTATTGTATTGACAGAAACTTTCTAAAACCATTATTTGCCTTATTCTAAAATGTACTTGACTGGGATAGTAGAACAACCTCAATCTATAAAGTGACATCATAATTTTTCTAGGATTTAAATGTCACAATAGGAAATGATATGCAGAATAGTTTATAACATCAGAAGTAAGCCTATGAATAGATATACTATTAGTAGATGTTTATTTGAAACAATTGGGTATAAAGTATTTAAATAATTTGATTTTGGTATAAACAGCTCTACTATAATTTTTTTACCAATCCCCATCTTTTATCCTGGCCCAACTTTCTCATAGAACCCAAATCTAAAAGGTAGTTCCTAGACCTTGAGAATCAGTTCCAACCCAAGTATGATTGTGAAACAGATTCTGTTGAAACGTGTAGCATGTTTCTCTGTAAACATAAAAACTTCATACAGAATCTTTCATCCAATGACTAGAAAATTCACTTTTTCAATGTTAATCTCTATAAATCTAAGCGAGTACTTACGGTTCTTATTTAGTTCCCTTTTTTAACTTTATGATGACTAGTATTAATAAATAAGTAATAATACTCTTCTCAAGTTTTCTGACATGTGCTTGATAATTTTTTAAACTTATGAAACTTGACATTTAAAATCATGTCATCTGTATCTTTTCCAACATCACCAAAGATATTTATAAATTTCAAAAAACAATAATATGAGAACTAGAAACTCTGCTACTAATGTGGGATTGATTTAGTAGATCCTCAGTGAAAGAAACGTGAATCTAGGCTGTTATAGTCAGTAAATATATATTAAGTGCTTTTTGTGAATAAAGAACTCTTTTAGGCTTTAGCGATTTAAGTATGAATAAAGCTTAGACCCTGTAATTCTGTCTTCAAGATGCTTATAGTCGAAAGATAACTTTGAACTTTGGAAAGAAGCAACTTTCAAATATTTTTTTGTTGAGTAATTGTTGCCCTCTGGGCACATAGTAAAGTGTCCAGGAAATGCTTTTTAAATTGAATTTAAAAGAATAAAAATAGATACTGCGAAGCCATTATTTAATGTTATCTATAATAGGGAACATCATCTGTTAATGACTTCCTGTTCCACACTGTACTTTTCAACTTCCTCCTGCTCTGGCTGTTTAAGTCATCAAAAATATGTTAACTTGCTTTCTTTGTATAAGAAACTGAATCATTTGTCCTATTTACAGTTAACTCTTAGTTATACACAGTAATAGGAGTAAATTTGAAAAGAAAAGGGAAAATTATAGGCAATTTAGCCATCACTTTACAGTGCACTAGGGTGACCTGGATAACAGCATAGCATGTGATCCTCACATGACAGAGGAGTATGGAAAACAAGAATACAGGAAACCTTTCCCTAAAGGAAAAAGAAGTCATGGATTCATTGACATAAATGTGAAACAGGAGTTATCTTCTCATGCTAAGTTTCTCATACGAAAAATTATCTTTAAGAATTTGACCATTTGTCACTACCTGTTACTAAGATCATTGTCCAAGCTACCTTTATCTCTTTCCTGAACTATGCCATCTTCCCACTTGCTACCTTCCAGACATCATCTTCCACTCATTTACCCCTCTAGCCACACTGCTCTCTTTACTGCGCCTTAAAGATATAAAGCACTCTCTTGCCTCAGGGTCTTGTATTTACTCTACTCATTTACTGCCAGAGCTGCCAGAGCACACCTCCCTTAGTAGCCACCTAGCTGGTTTTCTCACATACTTGTTTCTCTTTGATGACATATCATTCCATCCTATATAAAATTGCAACAATGCCCCCCCATCACCCACTTATCCTTCCTTGCTATATTTTTTTCTGTAACACTTATTACCCTCAAATATACTATAATTCAATTATTCTTTATCAGTCTCACCCAGGAGAAACTTGATAAGGCAGGAATTTTGTTTATGTTGCTTATTGCTTTATCTGCAGCAGCTAAGTGCATAATAGCTGCTAAGTGAATATTTGTTGAATAAATGAACAAACTTGAATGATTAGCGATACAGCCATAGCTCTTTTTTCCTCCTAGACCATGCTCAGCTAACTAAGAGAAGGTATAAATGACATACTGGATTGTCTAGAGTTAATATCCTTCAAGGAGAACTAAAATATACATAAGTATATTTTAACCAACTATATTATAAAACACTTAACATGCATAAACTTTGTAAAAGCATTTTAGGGAAAATAAACTCCAGGTTTTTTTTCAGAAAAGTGGAAAGTCTTTTCGGTGGCAAAGATCACTGAAATTCTTGCCATTTACATAGGTATCGTCTTTCCCTCAATTAGATACATTAGAGCCAGAAGGCCTGCATTTGGTCTTCCATGTGAGGTTTTAGCATTTGATAATTGTGTTCTTACATTCATATGATCTTTATTCAAATTTCAACAGTAGTAACACAGTTTGAGCCTTTTTTTAATAGATCAGTCATTTAAGTCTGAAATAATGTTAGGGCAGCAGGTGTCCTCAGGATCACAAAGGTACCTGCCCTTCACCCTTTCCTATTGTAAACTTTCCAACCTACATATTCATTACAGCCACTTTTGTTTATAATCTACTTAGCAACCTGTTTTACTGACCTACTAAATTTCTCAGTCTAAAGGCACAAAGAAATGAACCAGAGGCCCAACTTCTTTACCAGGGAATAGTGCAGGAGCCACAGCCCCATAGTTAAGATGGGCTCCCTACTGACTCCTTAACTCCTTGTTGCTTGCTTAAAGTATAACAAAGCCATGTCTGTAGAGGCTTACATGTTTATTTGAAGGACATGGCCAAAAAGCTTTTGTTTTCCAGATGATGCTTTGTTAAACATAAAATGTCCAACCCGTAGATCGAATTGCACGTTAGTGAGAAACAGAAGTAGTTATCAAGCTAATTGAACAATGACAAAGTTAGGTTAAGAGCTGTTACCTATTGGTAAGATGTCAACCTTTTTCTTTTTTTTTACTATTTTGTTCTAGACACTAGAAAGCTTTTAAAAAAGACATTAGTTTTAAATTAAAATATTACTAGGTAATGGAAGTATATAACTAACCCCTTATAAAAATACCTTATTTGCTAGCATAAATGTTATTAGAACACAAAGCATTTGGACTCTTAGCTTAGAACTGAGAAGTTGTAATTATGTTTTTGGATTCCCTTTTGTATCAACCTTTCATTTCATGTGAGGCTTTAGACTTTAATTATTCCACTTTCAGAGATGATTATAAAAATACACTTTAAGGTTGGTGTGGATACTAAGTATTATCTATACCAGTGATTCACAGCCCTGGGTCTTCAAAAATAGTAACCTGACAAGATGTAAAATATTTCAGAATACCTAACAAATTGTGTAGTTTACTGAAATAAAATTATCCGTGGTAGTTAAAACATCAGATGTCTTTCACTAGAATTATTTCAGCTCAGCACGGCAGTGCTTCATTTCCCTTTTAATCAGAAGTCCTGAATGGAAGTTACATGGCTTTGTGTTTCGTTTTGTCTTGTTTTGTTTTAACAGGGAAAACATTCATTATAACTCAATAAAAAAGAATTTGGGAGACCAAAATCTTTCATAATAGAAATTCAGTGTTTTGGGGTGGAGTAGGTAATAAAAGGTTTTATTGGTGGTGAAATGGCTAGGAAATCTTTGGCTTAGTTTAATGCCTGTATTTTGCAGAAATGGAAACTTAGACTCAGGGAAAATCATTGGTCTAACTTAAACTCTCATGACTCCTAAGAGGTGGAGCTAAAACCTGGATCCCTATCTCCTGACACCTAGTCCAGTGCTCTTTTTCATCATATGATATGACGTCATAGTGTCTGGTACCTGAGCAGTCTAGCTCACATTACAGAGTCCTAATGAGTGGTAGGAAGAATGTTTCTCCCCTTCTGTATGTAGATGTGATGTAGATACATAGAACAAGTAGCTGAACAGATTTCTTCTTTCAAAGTTTGTGTCTGTTTCTCAATCTGTCTCATAAGGAAAATTTATTGTTGGGGTGGTATATTGCCTTTACCGAGGAAGCATACTAAACATTAGTCGAACTTTAAATTTTGTTTTGCCTTGTTTCATGTTGAACTGACACCATCTCTCACCTCCTCCCTATTTATTATATCCTCCTCAGATGTGTTTTCAAAATGAAGTATTATTTGGCTTTTGTTGAGAGTAGTCATCAGAATTTAGTAGTAAGAAACCATTCTTTTTAAGATCGTTCTTTTCATAAATTCAAGATCTGCATGATTATTTCAGTGAATATAGCTAAAATTAACTCTGCTTTGTTACTTGATCATTACAAATATAAGCCAGAATAACTTGGTAGACTCTCCATATTTAATTAATTAGAGAAATGAAGTATTAAAAAATTACAGCCACAAACAGATCCAAGATGGCAGAGTATATAAAACACTGTGCCTGCTTCCTTCCATGAACACATTAAAATTACAACTAAATTATTGAACTATCAACCTGGAGAGCCATCTGAAGTCTGGCTGAACAAAAGTTTTATAACTAAGGATATAAAGAAGCTGCATCGAGACTGGTAGGAGGGCTGGCTACAAACCTCTGTGTGGCAGTTGAGAACTAGGAGGGATATCTCAACCGCGGAGGTTCTTCCTGGAGGAGCAAGAGACCCCAGCCGCATGCTGGCCTCCCCAGCCCAGAGTACTGGTGCCAGGGAGAAGATCCCCCACAACATCTGGCTGTGAAAAACAGTGGGGATTGAAGGCTGTGGAAAACCCAGATGTCCTCTTAAATGGCCAGTGCACGGATTCACTCACTCGCAAGCTCTCACCTTGGGCTCCCAGCAGAGGGACTGTGACTTGGGGGGTGGAGGGGAAGGATGTCAGAGGCATACGGGGCAAGGGGGTGGGGGCAGACTGAGGTTTGTGGCTGTGAAACGAGGGTTGGATGACAGTTGTCATTTTCCCTTTGTGGGGTCCTCCTCTTATGCAGCTGGCAGATGGGTGCCATTTTTCCTGTGTTGAGCCCTCCTTCATAGTCCAAATCTGAATCTGATTGGTCTGGTGAGCTTCACTGGGACCCTGCCCCATCCAACTTGATCAACACCAAAGGCACGTTCTCAAGAGAGCAACCAGTCTCACCCACAGTGCACTCTTTCTTAGAAAACTATCAGAGTCCATGGGCCTCAGACAGGCGACAACTAGTCTCGGTATGCTCTGAGACTTTTGCTGAGTTGTTCCAGGCTCGGCACTTTCACCAAACCAGAATTTACATTAACCTGGTAACCGTAACTCTTGGTTACGGTAGAGTGGTAGAGTCACTCTAGTGACTCCCTGAGACACTGTCTCACCCAACTTATGTACCACATGAGGCTTTATCAGCAGCAGAACCTTAAGACAGCTGGCAGGTGGCAGGAGGCCTTAGAGTGTTGTAACATTTTGTGGAGCTTCCCCAGGCTTGGCACTGATGGTAGACATCCTCAGATTGCAGTGTGGCTTCTCCCACAGGCAGTGAACAATGACGATTCGCTTTGTATTTTCTACCAGGTCATCCCCGGCTGGTCATAGTGGGTGACCTGGGTCTGTGCTGGTGCACCCCCAGCAGGCTGTAGAATAAACATTTTGAGGTTAGCTTCAGACTACAGCAGAGCACTGCCCACTTGGTCCCACAAGGGCACACCCAAAAGGCAGTCTAAACAGGCACCAGAGCCCACTGGGGCAAATCCCACTCAGGGGGTTAAGCCCCCCCACACTGCAGCCTGTAAGCTGTGGAGGTGGCCAAACCCCACAACCAGTTAGCCTGATGGTCAATCCCACCCACTGATGTTCCAGTTGCAGTCAAGGTTCAACTATAACAGGAGAGCACACACAACCCATACAAGGCACATTCCTGGAAAATGCAGAGCAAGTGAACAGGGACATTGTGCCAGGGCCCCACACGGCAACTACTACATAAGGCCACCCAGCCAAGACTGGGAGACCCAGCAGATCTACCTAATACATAGAAACAAACACAGAGAGGCAGCTAAAATGAGGAAACAAAGAAATACATACCAAGTGAAAGAACAGGAGAAAAGTCTAGAAAAAGAACTAAACAAAATGGAGGCAAGCAACCTACCAGATAGAGTTCAAAACAATGGTTATAAGGATGCTCAAGGAACTTAGTGAGAACCTTAACAAAGATAGCAAGTATTAAAAAGGACATAGAAACCATAAAAAAAGAACCAGTCAGAAGTGAAGAATACCATAACTGAAATGAAGAATGGACTAGAAGGCATCACCAGCAGACTAGGTGAAGCAGAGGATCGAATCAGCGATTTGGAAGACAAGGTAGCAGAAAACACCCAATCAAAACAACAAGAAGAAAAAAGAATCCCCCAAAATAAGGACAGTTTAAGAGACTTCTGGGGCCAGCCGAGTGGCACATTGGTTAAAAACTGGCTTGGGATGCCATCGCTGAGCAGCAGGGCCCCGGTTCGGATCCCACATGGGGGCCAGTGACACTGCGCCCTCCACAGCTAAGATGGTGAACAACAGCTCGACCTGGAGCTGGGCTGCCATGAGTCGCCGGCGACAGCATAGGCTGCAGCCCCTGCTGCAGTGGGCTGCCATAAGCTACCGTGTGTGGCTGGCAGCCAGCATGAGTAGCAGGTAGCTGGCATGAGCTGCCAAAGAGCTGCAGTGAGCGGCCATCCAGAGGCCGGCGACCGATCTGCCTCATCCGGGAAGAGTGTAATGATAATACCAACATGGGCCAGTGAAGCAACGTCCTCCCCAACTAGACTGAAGAATAAAATGACAGCAACTTGTCTGTTCCCCTCCTCTAATTCCCTAATAAAATCTTTAAAAAAAAAAAGAGAGACCTCTGGCACAACATCAAGTATAACAACATTCGGTTATGCAAGTATAACTTCATAGGGGTACCAGAAGGAAAAGAGAGAAAGCAAAGGATTGAGAACCTATATTGAAGAAATAATGACTAAAAACTTTACTAAACTGGCGAAGGAAATAGCCATACAACTCCAGGAAGCACAGAGAGTCCCAAATAAGATGAATCCCAACAGGCCCACACCAGGACACGTTATAATTAGAATGGCAAAAATTAAATACAAAGAGAGAATCCTAAAAACAGCAAGTGACAGCAGCCAGTAACTTTTATAAGGGAGCTCCCATAGGAATGTCAGCTGATTTCTGAAGAGAAACTTTGCAGGCCAGAAGGGATTAGTACAAAATATTTAATGTGATGAAAATCAAAGACCTACAACCAAGATTACTCAGCAAAGTTATCATTTAGAATCTAAGGACAGATAAAGAGCTTCCCAGAAAAGGAATGTTAGAGGGACTTCTTTAAGATGGGTGGGAGAGAGGGTGGAGCAGGGGGGAGGTCAAAATTATGAAAAATAAATGGCAATTGCTACATATCTATCAACAGTTACTTTCAATGTAAATGGATTAAAAGCTCCAATCAAAAGACATAGGAGGACTGAGTGGATAAGAAACAAAACCCTTACATATGCTGCCTACAAGAGAATCACTTCAGGTTGAAAGATGCACAAAGATGAAAAGTAACAGGATGGGAAAAGATATTTCATAAAAATGGAAACGAAAGAAACAAAAAAATCTGGGGTAGCAATACTTACACCAGACAAAATAGACTTGAAAACAAAGCCTATAACAAGAGTCAAAGAAGGACCCAGTAATCCCACTTCAGCATATTTATCTGAAGAAACCGAAACGCTACTTCAAGTGGACAACGTGTGCAACCATACGTTCATTGCAGCATTATTTACAACAGCGAGGATGTAGAGGCAGCCTGGTATCAATGGAAGAATGGGTAAAGAGGAGGTGGTACACATGTACAATGGAATATTGCTCGGCCATGGAAGGGAATGGGTTTTTGCCATTTGCAGTGGCATGGATGGACCTGGAAGGCATTGTGCTGAGTGGAGTGTAAGACAGAGACAGATGCAATGTGATTTTGCTTATATGTGGAATCCAAAGAACAAAACAGACAAACAAATTCATAGATACAGAGAACAATTTGATGGTTGCCAGATTGGGGTTGGGGGTGGGGGGGGGGTGAGGTTTGGGAATGGGTGAAAAGGGTGAAGGGAGTAAGAAGTATAAATTTGTTGTTACACAGTAACCATGGGGGTATAAGGTATAGCACAAGGAATGTAGTCAATAATGTAATAACTATGTGTGATATCATATTGGTACTAGATTTGTTGGGATGATAGATGGGAGGGGTTTGGGGACAGAGTAAAAAATCTGAACGGATTATGAAGTAGAAACTGGTAGTTACAAAATAGACATGGGGATGTAAAGTAAAGCACAGGGAATATGGTCAATAATATGGTAATAACTATGTATAGTGCTAGGTGAGTACTAGACTAGTCAGGGGGATTATTTCTTAAATTATATAAATGTCTAACCACTATGCCGTACACCTGAAATTAATATAAACTAATATTGAATGTCAGTTTTGATTGAAAAATTTTTAAAGGGGGGAAAAGGTGAAGGGGAATAAGAGATCCAAATTTCCAGGTTTAAAACAAATACCGTATTTGCCGGCGTATAAGACGACTGGGCGTATAAGACGACCCCCTAACATTTCCACTCAAAATACAGAGTTTGTTATATGGTCGGCTGTGTGCGATTTTGCGAGTGTGGTAAAATCGCATAACAGCAAAATCGCACACAGCCGAGCATACACCCAGCAGCGCTGCTGATGCCTGAACGGTATGTGGAATGAAGTGGGCGGGCATCGGGAGGCCACTATGGCACGGGGCAAGCACTATGGGCAGTCTATCTGAAGTGTACCTGGTGTATAAGACGACCCCCCACTTGGAGGCATATTTTTCAGGGCCAAAAAATCGTCTTATACGCCGGCAAATACGGTAAGTCACGGGGATGTAACATACCATATAGGGAATATAGTGAATAATATTATAATAATGTGGTACGGTGTCAGATGGTTGCTGGATTTTACCATAGTGATCATTTCTTTAGGTATATAAATGTTGAATAATTATGGTATACTCTTGAAGCTACTATAATATTGTAGGTTAGCTATATTTTAATAAAAATCTTTTAAAAAAATTGTAGCCACTAACAAGATTTTTTTACTGAAACAAAACATAGATTGGGGGGCAGAAATAACTTAATATAGGTTATTTACATCTTCAAATTGCAAATTCTTGAAATGGCTCTGGGCTAAGATGCAGATGTTGCTTCCGGTCTCTTTAAAAAGTAATTTTTAAAATAGAATAGACTATCTTGGTGCTGTTTCATTTCTCATAAATTGAAAGGTCCTGGCTCTTTCCAGCTCAGAAGAAAAAACTGTATGGGTCAGAAAAAGAAACAAAAAGATGGTTGGCACTTCCCTTAAGGGAGAGCTAACTGGACCCAACACCGAATTCTTTACCTTCTACAAATGATTCTTTTAAATAGCTTTGTTTGCTTACAGTTTTCTTGTGTTGTTAGGTTATCTAATATGTCAGTAGTGCAAAGCCTTGTCCAGTCTTGAAAGCTCTTCAGAAGTGCTGGCTTTTTAAGGAATTTAAAAACCTGGGTGTCCTCATTTGGTGTTTTTAAGCACTGCACACACCATTAGACAGTTAGTCCTGTGATTATAGAGCCATCTGCAGGAAAATTATCAAGTTGCAACGTAGTTAATGATTCTTTTACCATGTTATTTCAAGTGGTAAATGAAAAGTGACAAAACTGCAATTCATGTGGGGAAAGAAATGGACAGCCAAAGATGCAGGAATTACTAGAGAAGAGGACCCAACCCCAACCCCACCCCCGCCATTTAATTTTTCAAAGAAAACTGCTATGTCATAGTGAGTTTGTGATCAAAAGAAACATGTAATTTACATATTCTCAGTAATTATAGTTATATCTAATTTGAAGGGGTGTCTAATGATTGCCTTTTAGAAGCTTTGTATGATCTATCAATTCTGTTTGTACCAAGGGGATACTATTTATTTACCTCAGAAAAGAGATTTATTTGCTTTCTCCTCCAGGAGGTATAGCTGTTTTACAATTCCTCATTCTAGTCATATGGTTGTCAAAAGGGGAGTTAAGTAAGTGTTCTTTTGCCCTATAAATGCAATTTATGTAGCTCATTGTTTCCATTGGTTATACAGATAGGTGTTTTCTAATTTGTTAATCATTAAGCATTTCTAAAACTCAAATTAGATTTGAGATTTTTGTACACACTAAGAAATCTGATGTTCTATGTCTGAGACAGGTGATGTGATTTGTGAACTTGAGAATGTGTTTTTACTCTGCTTTGAGAAGTGTATGTTTATGTGTGTGTTAATGCTCCTCATTTCTAACCAATATCCAAATAAATTGTGTACAAGTACTCAGACCAATCTATAATATCATCCTCTATAACTGATTATTGGCTTGGCTAAGACTTAGGTGTTCACAATTAAGGTATAATTGGAACAATTTTTTTCAGAACAATTATGACCTGAACAAATATCACAAAATCAGGTCGTTAATTTTTAATATTTTTATACAGTGGGAAAACAATATTTGGAAGCCTTTTTACTGGTTGATTGGTGTCAGCAAGATGAAGGTGATATTGTTGAATTAAAAGATGCACTATATGATTTCAGATCAATAGCATTATCTGTAAATAATGTGCATTGAATGTTAGTGGACTGGTTTAAGAAGGATGCATTATTTCACTAGAATTTTATATTCTTGTTTTCTTTTTTGCAAAAGTAGATTTTCTAAATTGTGAGGATATTGGAAAAAGACCAATATCCATGGTCTTCATAAACACTTAGGAATGACTTTATTTACAAAGCAGCATATTACTATACTAGAAAAATCTGCATTGTGTAATGTTCAGACATAAAATCTAGAATTTTTGTGTCTGATTTGGTGTCTCATTTCATTAGCCAGGCTAAATAAGTACTGCACATGTAGGCGACAGCATTCACTCACAAGTCATCACTCTACAAGCTAAATGAGGAAGAGGAGGCATTGGAACGGGTCTTGTGCATTGAATATGCCCACTTACAGGCTCTCTCACTTAATATCCTCTTAAACCTATCATCACCCCACACTTCCCGCCCCTAGGGCGCGAGCGCGCGCGCGCGTACGTACACACACACACACACACACACACACACACACACACACACACCTTTGCGCGCGTGCGCGTACACACACACACACACACACACACACACACACACACACCTTTTGCAGCCAATCATTTATTAGTTATTTACTGAATTCCACATGCTTTAGGAAAATATAGAGTTCATTTGTGGAATTATTCACATGTGAATTTTGTTTGGCTTTGTTTATCACTGTGGAATTCTTGTTTTCCAGGAATTAACTTAGAATTATGTTGAAACTTTATGAGGAAACCTATAAGCAAATTTTAGATTTCATTTTCCAGCCAGATCTTCTGGCCTTTTGGGACAAGGGAATGTTGCCTTCTTGTTTTAGAAAAATATGCTGTAAGGTTAACCACTAACTGGCCTTTAGTAATTAATTAATTCAAGATATGTAATTCGGTTAAATGAACGTTTTCTTTTGAAAACTTTTTTAGAATTTTAGGTCACTCTTGAAACAGTCTTGCTTTAAGGGTAGTTTAAAAAACAGACATGCGAGTTACAATGATCCAAGTATCAGGGATAAAGAACAACTAATAAAATAGATTAAAATACTACATGGTTATTCCCAAGAACTATTGCATAGCTCTCCAAGGAAGATCTGCCAATTTCCCAATGAACAGAAAAATAAGCAGAAAAAAGGACATTTTTGCATGGGGGCCTGGAAGGTAACTGAAGTTGCCAGGAAGTCCCTACCTAGTAGACTTTTTGAAAACATCTTTTCTTAAATCTTCAGTAAAGAAGTAAATTGCTTACGCAAAGCACTTTATAGCTTTTTCTTATCTAGCTTAGGTCTGTGCTTGATGACTGTTGGAATGGCAATAAACAGTACATCCTGAACCCTGGAAGGGGGTAAGCATATTCGCAAATGGTGAAATGCAGTAATACTCAAACCAGGAATCATCGGTTTGCTAATAAAAGATGTATGGCTCTGAGTCATATTTTTTCAGACTTCTCTGACATTTTCATTAATCATGTTGCCCATGTATACAGTATGCGCATTTGGCTATAAAACTTGGTGATTTTTTAGATTGTTGGACTAGGCAGTGTGAATATTAAGTCAAATCACGTAATCTTAGAATAACACATAAGTGATTACGTAGAATTGTGGGTGGAAACAATTCAGGATAAAAAGTGCATGACAGTTCATAGCTCCTATGCGACTGCTTGTCTGTCTGAAATCAGGTTTAAAAAGTGGCCCTGTCTCCAGCTGACTCATTTTGTCAGATGGAGTCACAGGATTAACCCTTGACATGTTCTTTAAAAAAAAGAAGGCAAAGATTAAACAACTGCATTGACTAGAGCAGCACTTGATCCAGCTATATGCATTTTTCCCTGTAATATGATTCTCCTTAAAAAAAAAATTTGTTCTGCAGCTGTTACATAGATTAAATTAGATTTATTTCAAAAAATATTTTTGAGGAAGAGAAAAAAGACTTTGTCATAGAAGATATAATAATTTATAATTGTGATAAAGAAAATGACTGTCTACACCAACCAGTCTTAGTTTTTTTAGGGTAAGGCAACTTCTAAAAAATGGTATTTTGGAGTAGCAAACCTAAAAGGCCTTATCATAGTGTACAGTAGAATATGGAAACATTTTATTTGAAGTACCACCAGTTTTCTGGATGATTTGCTGTTTTTGAGGAATGAGTTTAATGTCATATCTATGTAGATCTACCCTGACCCCATCCCACCATCCGTTTGTACATACACTCACAATTAGGCAGTGGTGTATACTGAAAAAATGTATTATGGTGGGTTGTGGTGTCTTAAACATACGTGTTTGGATTTTGTACCTGTTTTTGAGAGGAGGAATGAAGAGTAGAAGCAAAAGCTTTTAATTAGTTACACAACTCTTCTTAAAAATTCTTATATTTCACAGTCAGGTTTCAGATTCAGCAGCAAAAGTTATATTCTTGCTTAATAAACTGTTTTTAGAAAAGTAAAATATTATACTGTCTGACTTTATTCAGAAGCTTTTTACTTGTATATTTGTTTATTCCTTTCATAATATCATATAGTTGCCTCTACAATAAAGAACTGATGATGAAATACTAAAATTTTCGTTGTGCTTTAATAGTCAAGGTTGCATAATTGGGTTTACATTATGCTTTTGTTTTATCAGGCAACATAGTCCTCTCTCTCTCTTTTCTGACAACCTCAAAGAAATGAGTCTAACTACTGTAGATGGATTTTTTTTTAAACTAATATATAAAAGTTTTGTCAGGTTGAAGTAATGATTGTAGGAAGAAAATGCTGAAGTATTGATAGTGCTTTGTGGCTCCCCTTCCCCCCATCCCTCAATTTCTATTCAAAAGTAAGGATTTTTTAAATTTTTAATCAAGAGAAAAGGAAATTTCATTTTAGATGGTCATTTTCCTTTTTTTTCTAAGAGTAGGTCTTCTGTCAGAGAAAGAGTATGTCTATGAAAGACTAAAATTTACTGGAATGTTTTTAAGGCATGGCATTGTTAATTGTAAATCAAAGCTTTTACACAGTTCTCTAAGGATTGAAATGGGTCTTTGTGGTCTCTCAGGAGGGAGGAAGTTACAAACCACTCTGCAGACTGGCATTTTAATAGTCTGCTGTACAGTGATGTTCTTTTGCAGCTGCTGCTTAGCCTTTTCTATATCTGGAGACTGTGGGGAGGTTTTATTGTTATTCCGATACCATCAGCCTTTAAAACGTTGTGAAGTTAGCCGACCTTATTGTTTGGTTTAGTTTTATTACTATAATTTGATCAGTATGTTTCATAAGAAGGGGGTGTGGGGGGTGGGGCTGGTCCCTTATAGAATATTTCTAAGTTAGAGAAATTCTGCTTCATCAAGTTGCCTTTAAGAAAAAGTAATGTGCCCCATTTTGCAGCCTGTGAGCTCTCCTCTGATTAACAGGTTCTGTTAGAACCAAGAAGGCACAGGGAGAAAAGATAATACAGAGTTCTGATGGGGGCAAATGAGAGAAAAGAAAAGTTGCTGTTCTGTTTTTCTGTCCACACCAAAAGACAAATTGAAAATTTTCTAAATAACAAAATGTGTTTGTGTGTGAGAAATACGTATTTGCAGACAATGTCTAAAACCTTTTAATTTCTAAATATAATGAAGTTTTTAAATCTACAAGATATTTATTCCCACACTGATTTTTCCTTTTTGAGAAATTTGAGCATTCATATTAAAATGTGATATATAAAGTATTCCTTAGAACAATAATGAAATTAGAGGGAAGAAAGACTTCTAAGAAATCTTTTTTTAGTTTATCATCTAGAATGCACATTTTGTCATTTATACACACCAGTCTTTCATACTTTTTTATAAGGGAAAACAAAATCTTGTTTTTCTATTTAATTACTGAATTGCTTAATACATATTCGATGTTCTAGAAGCGTGAAGTCCATTTATAAACTTTTAATTGGTGTTATGAATGAGGAATTTAAGGAGCTTTATAACTGAAAATCTATATTATTAAATATGTTCATTTTAAAAACAGCTCATTTATATTTTCAAGATAATTTTTTCCATTTTTGGACCGAACATTCTCATGAAAAGTGTTCCTTTCCATTTTTTTAATATGATTTTTATAATTTAAAAAAAAGTCGTAGTTTGTTCAGCTATTTAAGAGGTACTTACATGACTGTCCGCTTTCTCCAGGAAGCGATTTTGTACAAGGCTTAACTGTCTAGATCCTTCTTGTTACACATGATTCAGTGTTTCCAATTCCTGATTGCTTGATCATGTGTTTATCAAAGTTGGAAGCAACTTTAGACTTAGCCAGATGGCAATGTAGAGGTGTAGCAAGCTAGGTTTCCCTGCCACAGGGAAGTGCTCTAATTCACTTAAACCTAAAAACAGATTTGCATATCTGTCAGTTTGCCTTTCTTATAGAGAGATGGATAAATATATATATAGATAATCAACCTCATATATATAACAACATTAATACTTCCTTGGGATATTTATCTCCAGGACATTGCATCTCTTTTCATTATTTAACATTTGTAAGTGACTTGTATTTTTTTAATACCCCAAAGTTTATCTTATTGGTAGCCTCCACAATGCAAGGACTTATTGAAAGAGGTTACTTACAGCATAAACCCTCCCTCTCTGCTCTGTGAGTTGGTTCAGTCCTGTTTTGCATAAGTTCCTTTTGAGTAAATCCATGTGTGGATGCATAGTGCTGAGGGCTTAACTCTGGCTGTGTGGATGTATGTCTTGGAGAGAAGCTGTGTGCATTAGCTGCAAACAGTAACATTTTCAAAATCAACATGTATTGTGCTTATCCTGTGCCGGGAATGGGCAGCAATTCTTTGATGTATTACTACAATGGTAAAACGGTAAGTCTTTTTCTTTGTTCCTATAGCCTCTAACTGGTTTGTTTAATGGAAAGCAGTGTAGATTAATTGCTTTTTACTGAAACCTGTAAGGTTTTGTTTTATCATTTTCTACAATACATTTAGATTGTGTATTTCTTTGTAAGTAGTGTCAGTAAAGTTGTCTTTGACATAGTTACTCAATAGTTGTTGGCTTTTTAAAATAGTATAGAAAATAAACTTAAATTTGTGAGTTATTATTTTTAATGCCCGATGTCTCTACTAGCAGTGAGATTGAAAGTACATTTGTTTTAATGTTTTCTTATGTTGTAAACATATAATCTCTATATAAAATATACACACATATGTATATAGACAGAGAGAGAGGATTATTTAATGCTTTGTAGATAGAAAGCAAAGATGAAAGTCATATTGGATATTCATAAAAATAACAAGTATGAAGCTCTGGGAATGATTAGGGAAGCAGTCAGCTAGTGAGGGCCTATTTCCTGTTTGGAGTTTCAGGTCCAGAGCCTGACTTTACTGGGATACCATCTGTTTCCAATCAAAGTAGAATTTTGACCCTGTACAGATTCATAAAATAAATCACTATTTTCAAAGAATGCTTTTATATATTTTCCAAAGAATGTATTTCTGGTTGGTTTATAGCATATGGTTAGAAATTTTAAAATAATACCTTTCTGTGTTGCTAAGTAAGACTTTTCTATTCTTTAATTACTTAGTATTAATTATTAGTATGTTTCCTCAAAAATATCTTGGGTCAGAGGATTTTGTGTATTCTAAAAAGAAAGTGAATTTCTCTGGAGGAGTTGATAGGAGTTATCTTTGTGTAAGATATTTGATAAACATTATAAAAATGTTATACTAATAACAATCCTGGGATTATGTCAGGAATTCAGTATTTTTCTCCTGAATCATTCCCCCCAAAAAAATTTTCTCTCAGGTGTTTTATTATATGACTTTAGTGATTTTTTTTTTTGGTGGGGGGGGGGCATCAGGAGTGGAGGCATTTTAATGTTAATATTTGAAGTTATAAAGAAAATTTAATCACATTTCTTGAAATAGGTATAAAATCAGATACATTTGTCCCTTCCCTTTTTCCCACTTAAAAATGTTTTAAAGTAGCATATGGCTCTAACCAGGCAACAGGAGAACTAATGCAAGCACTTTTTCATTTCTCTGACTGCTTTGGTAAGGCCCCTTTGGACTCTGTTAGCATGTGGTGGTTAACTTTTGGGTAAGCTTTATTCATAGATGATAATCAAGCCAAAATATCCTTAAACTCATTAAAAAGTATGTGTTCACTCTGCCCATATAAGCAGAGCTTCAGGGAAAGTGAGAAGTAGAATTAGATGGGGTAATATAAGTGAAATTATTTGATCTCTATATAATTTCCTTGCCAACTGTCTTTCAACTGTGAAAATATTTTTCTTTTATGTCCAATTTTAAATAAAATAGCCTGTTTGAAGATGGTGTGTGTGAGAGATGGAGAGAGAGAGAGAGAGAGAGATAGTTTAGTAAAATTAATTATACAGGACCCCTGAAGCAGAGAGACTATAACTCAAATTGAGTTTAGATTTTATTCTTTTGAGAGCACAGATCACTCTATTACAACATTTCTCTTTGTTCTACATTGGTGGGGGGTGGGTGATAGCTTTGATCGTATTAAGTATTTCCAGGCTTACGGTAGATGACAAAGCTGGTGTATGGTAGAGAAGTGTAGCCTGAAAATTGATAGCTGTGCCGTGCCTTATATAGGTCAGAGGTGACTTTTATGTTCCTGAAAAATGCATAAAGAGATGATATATTGTATTAGTCTACTGTTTCATAAGGCCCTGGTCTTATATGTATTTTCTTATATGCATTTTATTTTTACCCACCTCTATCTAGTTTTAGTAGTAGTAGTAGTAGTAGTAGTAGTAGTAGTAGTAGTAGTCTCTTATAACTCTTCGACAAGAAAGTCATATAGTGTGTACTTACATTATCCAAAGACTATGTAAATATCTCAGTCTTAATATATGTTGAGAAATGCCTACCCATAAATGCTTTATAGTAAAAACTAACACTTCAATATTTCTGGACTCTAAGTGAAATAATACTTCCCCATTTGAGTTATGGAAGTTTTAATATAATTCTTATAGTGAACCAGTTAAATTTAAGTTCACTCTTTAATCCCATTTTATCAATTTATTTTAAAATGATAGGACAGATTAATATTTTGAAATGCTAATAAGTTCACATAAATTTCATTTTTACAATCTCATTATGGGTATTATGAGAAGGCAAGAAATCCTAAATGGTACTAGTCTTAAACAAAATGTTTTCCTTTTTTTGGTTTTGTTTTTATTTTTAAATTTCCAAGTTCATATATTTTAAGGATGTGTGGGGTATTTTAATAATAAGACTGAACAGGCTGTAGGGAAAAAAAAAACGAGATTAATCAGAGAAGAGCCTTTTCATATTTTATTATTTAAGATCATGTGGCCATGTTGTAGTATTGGAAGTATAACAAGCTTGAGCATCAGTGTGCAGAAAAGAAAAGCTAAAATGTTAACCCTATTTTTCCCACTATTTGAAAAGTGAAGGGTTAATGTATCATATGTAGCCTTTGTGTAGCTGTGTTCTGTATCATACTATAAGATATTAATATGTGTTTATGATAGAGAACTTAAAACCATTTTGAGAATTATCAATTTTTTTGAGATAAAATAGCAAGGAATAGTGGGTTTCTGAAGTTCCTTACATATAAAGAACTTGGTCTGTGTTCAGTTTTCTAATTGATATGATTAAATTGTGTCCTTTATGCAGAAAGGTAGAAAGTGTTAGAGGTGAAGGAAGGAAAGTTTTGGGAGGAGAGGATTCATGTTTTCTTCACCTTGAGTATTCTGGAGTTTCGGCCTTCCTCTGATCTGATCAGCTTCCATTTTCTATGTCTTGAACTGCAGATGCTATAAAGTGTTGTGTTCCAGGTATAAAAATTGCAGCAAGTACAGATATGATGCTCTTTTAATTTATCAAGGGTTATTTTAATCTTATTAGAGACAACACAGAAATCCAAGTTTTAAAACTCAAGCTCAGACACACATTTTGAATATTGAGCTTCTTTGTATGGAATCTGAGAAAGAAGAGACAGGAACTAACATGATTATAAGGACAACTGTGTATCAGAAACTATGCTGAGGACTTTATGTTTGCCTCATTTAATTCTCACATCCACTCTGTCATTTATCTGTTTCTAGCCTCCTTTTATAAATAAGGAAAATGAGGTTCAGAGAAGTTAAGTAACTTGCTTAAGCCCCCACCCAGTTAGTAAGTGCTGAGGCCAGAACTGAACCCAGGTCCCTTTCTCAAAAGCAGATTTTCTCTTATATCATTCAAGAACAAGTAAACTAGTGTCCATAGCAAAGGGCCAGACTTCATTTATCCTTACTATCATTTGTATCAAAATATACTATAATGGAAAGAAAATGTAACTGAGAAAAACACTTGACCATTCTTAAAAATAAATGTATTTTGCATCTTTGATCAGAGTAACAATTTTCTGAATGCTAATTAATGTGGTCAGTCAAACAAATTTTTATTTCTATTTAAGATGAAGAACTTAAAACTATCCTCGATATGTTTAAAAACTCAGGAAATTAGACTAGCAGGTCTCCCCTTCTAATAAACTCATGGTACTGAAAATAGGTTTAGCCATGGTTTTGACATCTGCCTGACTACATAATTTGTATTTTCATAAGAAGTGGGGTCTTAAATAGCTAGAATTGCATTAAAAATACTTCTAAGACTTATTTTTCAAATAAACATTTTCAGTTAATAAAAGCACAGAAACCAATGGGAGAGTGTATGGAGCTACATTTCTGTTCCATTGGGGATTTATTGCTAATTAACGAGAGAAGAAAGGAAATACAGTTCAATTAATTCAAATTTCCAGGCTCTCTGTGCACCCAATAGAGTTAAATCTACGTGTATGATGAGGAAAACATGAAGTCATTTAAGAATTCTCTGAAGATAGACTACTAGTGACATTGAATGACAAGGACTTTAGCTTAAATCTACTTTGATTGTTTTTCCCTTTTCCAAAAATACCAGACTATGTTCCAGATATGAATCCAAAAAGACCTTTTTTTCTCTTGATTCAAGTGAGCATAAATACCAGTGAGTTAAAACTATAATCCCTGCCAAGAGAGTATGTTGTCACTCACTGGTCAGCTTTCTTAATGTTTTAAAAAAAAATTTATGTCCCTTTCCACTAGTTAATGAACATGTTGAAGAAAGGGACCAGGTGCTGTATTGTTGGATCTAAATTTATTTAAAATGTAGGTAACTAAGAAGTGATACTCATTGGTTTGTTCAGTATATTATCCTAGCATACAAATTTCAAACCCAGTCCCATAAAAAAGCCATAGTTTATCTCGCAGGAAAAAATTTGTGGTTATTATAAAAATGATAGTTATAATAAGGAGCTGTTGAAATATACCCAGTACTGTTAACTTAAGATTAATAAAAATGTGCTTGACTTACCTAAGTTTTTCTCACAATTGAAAATCAGTAATAATTCAACTGTGCTTGTTAGACAGCAGAAGTAGTTATTGATTTTGACCTGCTTTGTACTGTAAACTAGAATTCTTTTTTCTTCCTGTTGTTAGAAAGGACATTTTATTTCACCCCTAAACATGTCTCTAGAAATTCTTGAGAAAAGATACTGGTCCTTTTATTTATGAAACTGTTGAAAATATAAACATATTTATCCCGTTTACTGAGATCCTAGTTGTGTTTTTAGCAGGCTAATTAGGTGAAAAGAATCTTCCATAGAGATGGTTTGTATGTCCCTGAGTTAGTCCTTGTACTTAAGACATTTTGCTTTATAAATGCATGTTGGTTTCAGTTCTTGTGGTATTTAGTACTGGAACTGTCTAAACATTCCCTCCCTTAGGCTTGGAATTACCGTAAAAGCTACAGTCATAGATTGGGCTTTATAACAAAACTTGCTATTTTTTTGTAATATTAAAATACTAAAAACATTGAGATATTTATCACATCTCATTTGTGTGTTCTTAGATATTGAGGAATACTTAAATTAGACTGCTATTCAATAAATGTTTTAATGACTTTTTCTTTTGGGGTTGTGTTTGTTTTAATTAGAGAAGATACAAGGAAAGTGGGAAGATCTGAGTTTCAGAAACTTGAAAATTTTGCCATTTATGTTAAAGATGCCTTTTATCTGAGTGTATACACAAGATCAGTATTCATAGGAAATAATGGACCCAAAATAATCAGAAAAATCAATAGGAAATCGTTTTTAGGAAATTTCTTTAACTTCCTCTAACACTTAGCACTCTTATCTGAGTGAGTATAATTGTTAAACAATTTTTAAAATTATTCTTTTTTAAACAGCCTCTTTTTACAGAATTCAAGTCCCTTAAAAATCAGGAATCTGGGTGTGTGTGTGTGTGTGTGTGTGTGTGTGTGTGTGTGTGTGTGTGTGTGTGTGTGTGTGTGTGTGTGTGTGTGNTGTGTGTGTGTGTGTGTGTGTGTGTGTGTGTGTGTGTGTGTGTGTGAGACTGTGTGTGGAATTTGCATAGGTTAATCAGCAATAACTAAAAAATAAATTTTATCATTACTTATTCTTTCTTAGTTTTTAAGTGTTAACCCTTAAATGTGCATATTTTAAATATTATTGGCTCAGAGGTTTAATTACAGTTCTTTAAGATAGGATTTAACTTGGATTGGGGTTTTCTTTTTTTCCAGTGACTTAGTTTTTTTTTTCTCAAGTTTTAGGTATTAATCTAGGTCTTGTAAAATTTTTTATTGTTTCATACAAAATATAATTATATAAAATAGCAGATAAATTAAGTGGATGTTCCTAAATATAATTTCACATTTTTATTTTAAAATTATGATGGTAGGGTAATTAGCCAAATGATTTTGCTTTGTTATTCTGATAAGTTGGTAAACATTGTACTGAAGATGATTTCTATTATTAACATAAACTTTTTACATATTGGAGGTCCATGCTAGCGTGAATTTAAGCGTTCAATATTTAACATTGGAACTTAAAGAGAACTGTTATTTAAAACATCTTGACAAAAGAACGAATAGAAGCCTAAACATAAGAAATCTTGGTAATAATTTCTGTATTAGAGCATGTTCAGATAAATGGATAAGCTTCTCCATCTTTCTTCTTTCCTAATAGCTAAAGGTATTCCCAAAATGTTTGAGTTTGGGCTGATTTTGGTTTTCATAGGCCTTGGAGCTTACGAGATTTCTAGAATAGTTCTTTCAAAATAATTTATGTAATTTTAAACTACTGAGTAAGAAGAGTGATCTGAACCTGTGTTGTTCTGCAGTAACCATTAGTCACATATGACAATTTAAATTAATTAAAATAAAATTAAAAATTCAGTCCCTCAGTTGTACTATCCACATTTTAAGTGTTGAATAATCACATGTAAACTAGTGGCTACTGTTTTGTACAGCACAGATACAGAACATTTCCATCATCACAGAAACCTCTATTGGATAGTATGCCTCTAAAGCATTCCTCTCATTTTCTATGGAGGAATATCTTAATTAAGATATATAGCTATTCTCACATACTGAAGAAAATTCCCAGCTCATCTCCTCATCATTTGGGACATTTGAAAATATCAGTTACCACACAGGCTATGAATCTATTTTAAAGAGCATGGAGAATGACATTGTCTTTTAACTCATCACTGAATTGGACAAGATAAAAAGAAAAGCTATCTTTTTAGCAAAAGCTTCTACTTCCTAGTATCTATTCTTAATAACTATCAGAAAATCATTATGTCTCCCTGCCTCACATGAATGTTTCCAATATTAATTACATGAAGGATGCATTGAAATTGAGCACAATATACAGCTCCAGCCTCTAGAGCTAAACAGAGAGTGGGCTGCCCTGAATTTGGGGTTATCCATGTGACTAAACTGAACCATCCAAACAGGAAAAAGAGAATCTGTTTTTGCTAACTTGACAGCAATTGGTTATACGAACTACATTCCAAAGATAATTGTGTGATCACCATAAAGAATAATTATAAATATTCATCCCTGAAGTACTCTATCACTCTTAAAAAGTCAGTTTGGGTGGATGGGATGAGGACATTTAAGATATTAATGTGGATTTGTTCTTTTACCAAACTTAACAGTGAAAGGGAAATGCTGTTAGAGTTTCAGTTATATATTCATTCCACTTGGAATAAATGTAATGGCTCTATTCACCAGACACTCAAAATTTCTCTCATCTCCATTCCTGAAGGAGAAAATATAAGTGCTTGGGAAAGAAGACAGTACCATGATAGCTACTGTGAGCCTGACCTTCTGAAATGGAGGCTAGAATTCTAAAGACAATTTCTAAATATCTACAACATTTTAATAGAACATCTTAAATTACTTAATTGTACCTTTTCTATTTCTCTTTAAAATAGTTTGACTCCTGGTAGATTTTAATCATCTTAAAGCGTACATATTCTTTTCTCTTAATTTTAAGATTGTTTGTTGTGATACAAAATCATACTTAAGATTTAAACGTATGATTAGATCACTAACTAGAAAAAAACTGGCATCTATGTGCAGGTGATCAGATGACATAAGCAGTCTGGTTTTAATTTGTGGCCAGTACTGATTGTAACTAAAAGAGACTTGCTCTTTTTGTGGAATTGGCTGACTGTTTCCCTACATCTGGAGTTAATAAAGTCTTTGAGACCACATCAGTTGCGCTTTGCCGCAAGAACTCTTTGATCTGAAAATTCGAGACTGGCACAACTGCTGCTTCATAACATTGCATCTATGTTTTTGCAAGCTATGGTTAAGATACCAAAAGTAAAGTTATTTGGCCTGTGTTAGAAATGCTGTTAGTTGGGCCTCTTTGAGAACCATGTTTTTCGAAACATTTTTATGATACAAACTTTGAACTTATGTTGGTAAACAAACTTACAGCAGTTTTTACCATTTTCATTTATAAGATCTATCCTTCAAAAGTCTTATTTTTTCAAAGCCTGTTTGTAAAGACTAACATTAACAATAACTTGACCTCTAAAATGATCCCTGTTTTCTCCATACAGCTTCAAAATTTTTATGAGTAGGCAAGTCTCTTCTGCTTTGTGTCTTGATTTTCTTCTTTTCCATGACAGCCATCTATTGGCCATTATCTGACCAGCATATTCTCCCTTACTTGACAGCAATTCATAAACCAGTAAAGTCAGGTTTATCCCTTTTGCTTTTGTAATTGCAAACATTTAAAAATTTTTTAGGTATAAATACCGGGAGTGCCATTTTGCCAAAAAAATGTATACACATTAAAATGTGTATCATGTATGTCATGTACAGGATACAGTGAATTGAATGGGAATAAGAATAAAGAAATATAAATTGACAAATAATGTATAAATTTAAAGTGATTATGTAGGGTTTTTTTGTTTATGAAATGACACCTCAGAACCTTTCATAATTATCTTTGGGAGGCTTACATACTGTTTCAATCTATAATCTGGATAGAATTACAGAATTTTATATTGCATACTTTCAGATCAGCGATGGTGTGTATAGTAAATAAGCATTTGCGACAAAAAGCATATGTTGTAGTGCTGTCTTCTAAATTTTATTCTCATTGTACTTTCTTGCTATGTCTGTGGATTTATTTTTCATTTTTTATGGTTTCAGCCTTGCTTGGGGAAATCTAAATAAAAGGGGACAGAGGGCATCTAGCTGTGGTAAATTTAAACACCGAAATTTGATTATAAGGAAAAAGTACAAAATTCCTTTCCTGAAAACTTTTTCCTGCCTATCAGCCTATAAACAAACACATTTGTATATACCCAATTATTTCATTTGAACACTATTTTTCACTATTTTTATGTACTAACACTAAACTAGAAAAGTATGCTTAATGTGTATAATGAAAAAACCATTTTATCTGCCATATTCTCCTATGTAGGATCCTTCCAGGTAATTCATAGGAATATATCTTGTCCCAAACTTCTCAGGTACCACAGGTGTGTGTTTTTCCCTGTGGGATGTGAAAGTTATGAAACTAACCAGAATTACCTGTCCATTAAAAAGACACATCTGTGCACGTATTAGCACAACTAAGAAGAGTAATAATGGACTTTTAAACCTTTTGTTCAGGTTAAATTTGTAGGATCATGTTAGACAACCACTGTAAGAAACAGTACTTGAGGACTGAATAGGGGCAATATGTAGTCGCATAACTACTCCTATAAGAATGATAGAAAGATGATACTGTTAGCTAATACTTAGTAAGTGGTTACTGTGCTAACCATTTTGTATGTATTACCTTGTCGGATCTTCTCATCAGACCCCTGATACAGGTATTATTAGCACCATCTTACAAATGAGGAAGTTAGAAGTTGCATCTGGAAGGTTAGATAATTTGCCAGAAGTCTTTACAGTTAGTTAATGCTTCAAAGAAGAACTAAATTAATATAAATGATAGTTTATGTAAATAAAAAATTTGACTCCCATTTCGATCTCTGTATGCTTCCTCAACTTTTTTATTAGTGCAAAGGAATATATGTTCAGGGTAAAAATATTAAACTGTGTGGAAGGGCATAAAGTAAATGTCCTCCTTCCCATTTTTAAGTCCAGATGTGTAACCATTAAGTTTCTTTATGTAATTCCAGAAATAGTCTATGCTTATACAAAAAAATTATGATTTTTTTATACATGCTCCCATAGTTTTAGTAAAGTAGTTACTTTCTTCCACTTAAGCGAAAACTTAGGATATTTCTTTGGAGTGAAATTTAATGGATGTATCCTTATCAGACTAAACAAAAGAAATACATTTCACATGCTGCTTGCAATAGAACACCATTCTGTTCTTCCTGACTCCTGATTCACAGACCTTGCATTACCTTAAATGTTTTTCTTCTTGGTTTCAGTAGTCATCATGAGAATGGTTTGATCATGTTTTGATTATTAAGGTTATTTGGCTGCCCATTTAGTTTTCCAGAGAAATAACAGTGTTGGACATTTCCATTTCAAAATGTTCATACTTTGCCTATCTGAAGCATAGGATTACCAAAGGAAATTAATACTGCTCTGATAAATTAAATGAAATTTTTCTTAAAGCTGTGCCATACTTGAAAATTTACTTGAAATTAAAGAATTAAAACCTTTCAGCAGAATTTAGCCCTTAATTTTGCTAACTCTTCTTATTTAAGGAAGTTTTTGAACAATTGTGTTGTGCCTTTCACAGTCACCGTTTTTTAGTAACAAAGGATAGTAACATTTAAGGTATTTTGATTGTGATAATTCTTGTAACAGTGAAAAGAATAAATTTTATGAACCCAGATTTTATTCCATGCTATATTCAAAAGACATTTGTTTCTACCATCATATTTTGAATGGTGTGCGTGTATGGATTTGTGTTTTGTAAGGAAAGTCAATATTTATGACTTTATTCAACCACCTGGTTTAATTGTCATACAAAGATGCATTACCAAGGGTATTTGGAGTACTATTTTTCTCTAGTAAGCAGCTAAAAATCATGTAGAGAGTAACCAAGTTAGGCATTATTTATGTAGATTTAAGCAGTTTCTTTGGATTTGTGGTAGGCCTTTATAGATATTCGATAGGCCTTTTTTGGCCATTTATAAATGAAACACTCATTTTACATAAGTGACATGACAATAATTTACATTTTAATTAAATTTCCTATTTAATTTTAAGGTATATGCACCATCCCCAACTTCAGATGATTTCAACCGTGAATCTCCTAGTTATCCATCTCCCAAGCCACCAACCAGTATGTTTGCTAGCACTTTCTTTATGCAAGGTGAGTACTGCCAAATAGTTTTCAAATACTACAGTAGGTATCTATTGTATATTAGCTAATATTTTAAAGTTGTGAGGAAAGAGAATACCGTTATAGGAATTCAGACATTATTTATCTAGGTATTTTTGGCTGGCATAAATTTAAAAAGTTTTCTAGTGCTATTTATTGCTTACTGCAATGTACTTGGATTATCCAGCAAACCTTTGGAGTGCCCATCTAGCATTGATTGAATTTATAAAAGACTTTAATTGAGAAAAATGAATAGAGCTGCTCTTTCTCATTTTAGAATTTAAATGTATGAAAGATATTAACAACTCTAGTTTCTTATTTAGATTACAGACGCATATCACTCTAGAATAATCAATATAAATAAAGTGACTATCATACAACAGAATAAGACAAGATAGAAAAAGTGTTGCATTTCCTTTATTTCGTATCTAGCAAATCATTTTTATTTGGTCTCCTATGATTTTGGACTATGGGAAGCATGTACTGTGGGAGCAGTACTTTACTGCATAAGTGGTTCCTTGACTTTACATTGGTGAGTGAAGTCATTGCTAACACATTTCATATGAAGGCTGACTAGAACATAGTTATTATCAATTACATAGGTTTACTATTAGAGAAACTTCTTTATTCCACAGTTTTAGAAGGCTCGATATAATGTACATTGCTTATTATAAATTAAGAACTTTTTTGTATATTTATAGGTATACCATTTAACAAAAATTAAATCCAACATATCCCCAAATTTGGAGTTTTTATTATCTTTGATATGAATTTAGATCTTTTGAGGATTCTTATAATGATCTACCTACTAGTTTGGATTACCTTTATCCCCCTCTAACTATAAAGCTTTGTTTCTTCTTTTTAGCTAGTAATTATACAGTTTGTGGGGAAGAAAACTAGATAGAAGACTAAGTTGGAAAGGGCAGGAAAGAAATACCTGGAGGGTACCCTTTGAATTTTCATAGCATCATCAAAATAAAAGAAAAATTTTTAGCTAAGGAAAATTTTATATTTCTCTTTTTGTCTTAGATGGGACCCACAATTCTTCAGACCTTTGGAGTTCATCAAATGGGATGAGCCAGCCTGGTTTTGGTGGAATTCTGGGGACCTCCACTTCCCACATGTCTCAATCCAGTAGTTATGGCAGCCTTCATTCACATGACCGCTTGGTAGGCTGTAACACATGACTAGGGTGCAGCAAAACTTTGTCCTCACTTGTGTTTCTTTTTGGATTACAAGTGTAAGATTTGATTCTACCAAAACTTCTGAAGTTTGAAATACTTCTAGGCATATTGCATTTAGCATGCCTTTTTAAAAAGTAAATGACAATAATAGCACTCTTTAGCTGCTATCTTGTGATGTTCTTTTTTGATCTGTTATGATAGTTGTCTGGTTATATGTGCATATTATGCATAAAATGTATTTAATAGATGATGTCTCTCTCTCCCTTTCTCTAGAGTTATCCTCCACACTCAGTTTCACCGACAGACATAAACACGAGTCTTCCACCAATGTCCAGCTTCCATCGTAGCAGTACCAGCAGTTCACCTTATGTTGCTGCCTCACACACTCCACCCATCAACGGGTCAGATAGCATTCTAGGTGAGCTTTTTCAGGTTGGCAAAATTCCCGAAAACTGAATTTGGAGATTTTCAGTGAACCCCGTATCTTTCAATATATTATTTTAGTATAGCGTTTAAAAATGAAAGAAAAGAAACTTTTTGATTTTCATTAATGTAGGAACTGGTAAAGAACCAATCTTTACCTTAAGTACAATACATGTAGAGTATTTGCTAACTTATTGGGACAATTTTGAGATAACAGTAGAGCGCACCCATGAAATAATGGCAGAGGGCTAAAAAAGCCCGCCACCTTGCTAACATTCTTGATTTGTTTCCTACTTGAAATGTTCAGGAACCAGAGGGAATGCTGCTGGAAGCTCACAGACAGGTGATGCACTTGGAAAGGCTTTGGCATCTGTGAGTACTGATTTTACATATTGTACTGAATGAATTTTATACTGCCGAATGCAGTGCTTAGATTTTGTGGGTAGTATGTGTCACAGTTAAAGGGTTAAGTTACAACAGGATCAACTTCATTATTCATTTAGCATTATTCTTGTTTTATATTGATTCATGCTGCCCTTAAAATAACTCATGAGAACATTCCCACAAGATCTATCCTAATTCCAATTTAAATATATACTTCATTGTCTTCATGGAACAGATATAGATAGAAGGAAGAGAAATTTGGACACTTTAATATCTAAAGCACAAATGACTGACATTAATATTAAGCCGATTTATTAGTTTTAAATACCTACTTAATCAGTTGCCCAATAAAATAAGTCAAGTGGAACCAAGAAAGGCAACTCAGTTATTCTCCTGATCCAGAGAAGGAAGGGCTTTTATAAGGAATTTTTCCAAGAGAAAGTATTTTACATATTTTTTAAAAGGAAAAATTTAACATGCAACTAATTCATTCAAGAAATAGGAAATGAGAGCCTTGCCCCAAAAGAGCGAGATTCATTAAGGAATACATACTAAAATGAGTAAAACTAATTTGAAGGAATCCCATAGTATTTTCTTGAGTATCTATTAGTATATATCACATTAGGGCATTAATGACAAAGCAATGATTTAGTTTAATAAAAGAATGATTATGTTTTCATGTAGGTGATACTTAAAACATTAAAACTGAAATCCCTTCTTTTGGAATTTTTTGGGGGAGCATTTACCAGTATCCCACAAAGATTACAAATCTATTTAAAGGAGGCACTTCTGCTTTGTACTTTCTGAAATTTCTTCTTAGGCTTTTTCTTTATTTCTTTTTTTTCTTCCTTCTGAGTGATACGCTTCTCAGAATTCCCAGAGTTGTCTTTCATTTTCTATGATGTACACTTAACTCTGTCAAACACATTTGCTGCTGTTCATGGGAAGGGCAGACTACCTAACGTGTGAGTAATTATTAGAAAGCAACTATTGAACATTTTAGGAGTTAAACCTCTTTGTATATGGTTTCTGTAGATAAACCTTTCTGTAGCCAAGTACAAGTTTCTTCAGAAATGAAGCCAAGTCAAATTCATCTATCACATAATGGAGCCCTGCACAAAATAGAGCTCAGTAAATGTTTGTTGAATTCAGTCTTATATAACAAAAATAGTGATGATAACAAAACCCACAAAAATATTGGCTATAATTTATAATTTGAATGTTTACTAGGTGCTAGGCACTGTACTAAGCATTTTACATGCTTTGTTTCATTTAATCCTCAAGAAAACCCTGTGAAGTTGGCATCATTTTCTCCATGTTACAGATAAGGAACTAAAGTTTAAAAGGTTAAGTAACTTCAGCTCAGAAAGATTAAGTCGCTTGCCCTAGGGATCACCAAGCTAGGAAGGGTAAAGCCCATATATATTAGATGAGAACACTGATCTGATGAGCTTTATTTCTCTGTACTTCTACAAAGAACAGTGCAACAGTGACTTACAGGGTGATGAGGATTAAAGGCAGTGGTCCCACTTTTTCTGGACTTATTCCCACCTGATGAAAACTACCTAGAAGGAAATTATTCTATAATATTAAATCTGAGTGTCTCCCAGGTATTTTATTGGCTTGCCATATTCCTTCTGTTGATTCTAAAGGAATCCAGCAGCAGATATTTCACATGTAGGAGGACAGATAACATTTGAGCCTTCAATACTAGGCAACTTTCGAAAATATAACCTGCATTTCTGGGGCTTTTTTCTCAAAGGTCTTCTGTTTATTTTACTCAAAGAAAACTTCTGTAAAGGAATCTTGGCACATAGGTAGGCAAGAATTTGTGATGTTCTCCGTGGTCCTTCAAACTCCTTTTCAGTTTCCCTTCAAGTCCTTGACTATTTTCCCATATTATGACCTGCATACTAGCCAGCCAGTTGGCATTTGGAAAAGAAAATTCAAATTCACTGTGAGTGGAAGCCAGGGAAAAATGTTTAATCTAGTTAGTGGGTGGGCTTTGGTTGTCATGGAAACTCAGATCTGTCATCCTATGTTGTTACTAGGCAGGAGCAGCTAGGTCATTCCATAAATCATGTCTGTCATAGCTGACGGTGATGCATTCCATCTGCTCCATCACTGCATGCCATAGTCTGCACACTTCAAATCCCTTCCTTCAATCCATCTGCTGTCCCCCTCCCCACCGGACACCTCCCCCCAATACATTCTTTCTCTAACTCCATTACAGACTCACATTCACTTTAGTGCTCTCAGAATGTACTGATAAACAAAAACATTACATTGGGGATAGGAAGGATTAGAAGAGATGAGGAGAAGGAATTTTATGAGGATTACATTTAAGAGTCTGACATACGTATCAGGGTTTGATGTTAGATATTACAGATCTTTGGAAATGGTGACCATGAGCATTTTGAAATTTCAAGTTCTTTAGAATGTGACATTTTTAATACAGCATCTAGTTTTAGATGGTGAAACACCATGCTATTGTCATTAGAAGTTATTTCTAGCTCCCCAATTGTCCGATACATGTCTTAGAAGGTCTTTCATGTGTGAAACATCAGAGGGTACAACCTTTGTTCTTCAGTTTAGGTATTAAAGAGCACACAGAATACTGTGTGATTAAACATGTAAGGCCAGATAATACATTTGCAAAGGTTCTTTTATTTTAGGTTTAAGCCTGGATAATTGTGGTCTTAATCTCAGGATAGCTAGAAAGAGAATTGTACATGAAAGTATTTACACAAAGTTCCCAAAGCCCTGTGGATTATGCATTAGTTTAGATAATAAACTAGGGTAGATAGAAGGAAAGGGAAATCTGGGTATTCGTGCCATTTCTAATGTGTTTCCCTGAACATTTGCCAGACAATAACCCTTTAAGATTGTGCCCATGGAGAGTTATATAGAGGAAGAAACATCTGGTTTATTTCAGTGCCTAATACCATATCAAAACACTTGGTCTTTAATTTAGAGGAGATCAAACAAGAGAACTGTTTAACTTTGTTGATTATATCAGACTTCTTTGTGATAATTTATGTTTTGATTTCTACCTCAGAGCAAAGGAGAGAGAGAAAAAGAGAGAGAGAATTTTAATATGGATAGTTAAATGGTCAGTAGTCTCTAACAAAAGGAGAGAAAATTCAGGGAAGTTGACGTTTAAAAGTAATTCATGAAATAAGTTTCTTTGTTCCTTAGACTCAATAACATTAGCATAATAAAGATTAACTGAAATGTGCACTGTAGTGTTTAAAAAATTGGGCTCACAGTTCCAAGGTTGGGCTTGGGAGCTCTCTATTGTTTCTTTTTTGTCTGAAGCCCTTTTCATTACCCTCTGGCTTATTGGCACCCTGCTGATTGGAATGGACCATGACTGATAGGAGGAGGAGCCTCATTTGTTGCAGTAAAATGAGGCATATTACCGTTTAAGCCTGGCAGAAGGTATTGGGAGTTATTCATCATTGGTCATTTAACAGTACGAGGACCATGGCTGCATGCAGAATGAGTTCTTACTTTGTGTTTATGCTCTAGATTCTAAATCACTCCTGTCCTCATTTTTAAATGACTGACTTTTTTTCTTTTTTTCTTTCAAACATCAATGTAGGAGTTCTTTAAGGTCAGAAAGTACAAAAGTAATGTATTCCTGATTTAGAATGCTCTTTGTCAAATGAAACCTTATGTTTAGAATTTCTTAAAATAGCACACTTTCTCTATAAAATCAGTATAATTTGTATGTTATTTGGTAATAGAATAAACATGCAGAGGTGAAGTTTAATGAAATGATCTGTGATCTAAAAGGCTGTTACTTTGCCTTTTTAATATTTTGCTCCTCCTCTCCCCATGTGCACATTCTTTTTATGAAAGTAAAAGGGACAAGAAAAAGTCCTGTAATTAGCCAGGCTGCCTGTCAGTTCAGGAAAAGTATTAATAACAATTCTGTGTATCATCACTTTAGGACAAAGTAGAACCAGGCAATGTGATGGGTGAGTGGAGAAAATAGCTTTTATTGTACAGAGAAGCTGCTTTTGAAGAAAATACCAGAAATTATATGTTTTTATACTTGATACATTTTTAGTACTCCTCCTGTTTTCACAATGATTTTTAAGAGCTCACACCTATTTTATATACATTATCAGAGCATTTTGCTAAGTAATTGCAAGGCAGTGATATATAACTCTATAAAGTATAACCTCTTCCTTTGAGATAAAGAAGTTGTCACTAGTTCTTGACATGGTTAGGCATTATTTTACACTAGTGGCAGAATTATCGGGGAAAATAAGGGTTGATGGTCTACTTACATCTTCAAAAACGCATATCTACCTAATGATGTTGTATAGATAGCTTAGTTCATCAACACTAATTCTCAGAAATAGTGGAACCTCACTATATTGTTGTTATCCGATTCTATGCCATAAAACCGATTTATAAATGAATTCATCTTTATAACAAGATCTTTTTCACCCCTTTGGTATTTCTGTTACTAAACCCTATTATATAAATACTATGATAAATACTACCACTTACCAAACCTTGCTTTCAATCAAAAAGTATTATAGCAAATTTCAAGTGCAATTTAATCACTCAAGTATTAAAAAAATACTGAGCACCTACTTGTACATGACAGTGACAAACAATGGATTCAATGTTGAGCAATATAAGGTCCCTGCCTTCAAAGAGCTTACATTCAAGGAGAGAAGATAAGACAGTTATGCGAAAAGCAATAATATAAAGAATAGTATGAAGTAAAAGATCAAAAAGAAGTACAGGTTATTTATTCTAAGACTATAAGGCAGCAGTTCTCAACCTGTGGGTCGCGACCCCTTTGGGGGTCGAACGACCCTTTCACAGGGGTCGCCTAAGACCATCGGAAAACAAAAAGATATTTACATTACGATTCATAACAGTAGCAAAATTACAGTTATAGAGTAGCAATGAAAATAATTTTATGGTTGGAGTCACCACAACATGAAGAACTGTATTAAGAGGTCGCGGCATTAGGAAGGTTGAGAACCGCTGCTATCAGGGAGGTGAAAATGAGTATAAATGGGGAGGTGACATTTGAGCTGGGTACTTGGATGTGGTTCAGAATTTCATCAGGGAGAAGATAAGGAACAGACATTTTGAATGGACAAGCTATGTTCATAAAATGAAAAAATATATATATTTTTTGGATAATAGGGTACATAATAATGTTACGATAGAAAGATATTTTTGTAACCGGAATATAGAAGGCATCAAATGTCATTCTGTTTTATTTAGTAAGAAACAGGAAGCACTGCATGGGAATTGGCAGTTCAAAACTGTTTGAGGGGCCGGCCGAGTGGTGCGATGGTTAAGAACTGGCTTGGGATGCCAGAGGGCCCCAGTTCGGATCCCACATATGAGGGCCAGTGACACTGCCCTCTACAGCTAAGATGCTGAACAACAGCTCAACCTGGAGCTGGGCTGCCGAGAGTCGCCGGCGACGGAGTGGGCTGCAGCCCCTGCTGCAATGGGTTGCCATGGGCTACCATGTGTAGCCAGCAGCCAGCGTGAGCGGCCAGCAGCCGCAGTGAGTGGCCGTCCAGAGGCCGGCGACTGATGTGCCTCGCCCGGGAAGAGCGCAATGATGGTGCCAACTTGGGCCAGTGAAGCAATGTCCTCCACAACTAGACTGAAGAACAAAACGACAGCAACTTGTCTGTTCCCCTTCCCTGAATTCCCCAGCGCTGTTCCCATCCCCCCAATTCCCCAATAAAAATCTTTAAAAAAAACAACAACAAAAAAAAACTGCTTGAGGACAGTAACTCAGGGAATCATGTATAGAATAAAAGGAGCAGGGAGTAACTAGAAATATAAAGACTTAAATAGTCCAGCCACAAGTTTTAGTAAAGGTTTGAAGAAGTGCCATAGCAGTGAGAGTGACGTGTGCCTACTCCAGAAACTAGAGCATTGTGGATATTGATTTCTATGGTGGGAACTGTAGAAGGACAAGGGAAAAGAGGAGAGAAAGTGGTTTTGGTGACAATGAGAAGGGTGGTGGTGCTAACCGAGGTAGAGAAGACAGAAGAATAGAGATGGGAACTGTTAGAAAGCTTGGGGCAGTGATGAAAGTTGGGTTTGGACATACTGAGCTTGAGATGAAAGAAGGATAGGTCTAGACGAAGACGTCCAGCAACCAACATGAAGATAGATATGTCAACTTAGCAGTCATTCACAGGGATGTCATAGATGATACTTTGTGAAGAATGGTATTACCAAGAGATAAAACACAGGCAAATAGAAAAGAAAGCTGAGACTAGAGCTCTAGGGAAACCTACATTAAGGGAACTGAAAAAATGAAAGAGAGAGGGGGTCTAGGTAAACACATCTAAGGATTTAAAAGAAATACTTAGATGGTAACTGCTCACAAGGATGATGTCATTCTTTCAACAAATATGTATATATTTACCAGCAGTGTTGTAGAATCTGAAACTACTGCAGATTCTGTATAATTCAGATTTTGTCTAAATAAGACCCAAGTCCTAGCTCTTCTGGAACATCCATTTCTAGGGGAAAGGGTAAGAGACAGATAATAAATAAACAAATTTGAACAAGTAGGGATTAATGTAAACAGTGTGAAGAAAACAAAAGCAGGAGGGTGTGAAAAGACGGAATGCTGTTTCTTCAATGCTTTCATGGTATTAATCCTTACAGACAAGGAAATCAAAAATCAGTGAGTTGATCTAGTTAATGTAAAGTTTTGCATGGAATTGCAGTGTTTCTCACTCCTCATCCATCCACCATCAGTGTTATCAACCCTTCCCCTCCCATACTGATAATATAGTCAAGACATATTTCATAAAAGTTACTATCAGTTCATAAAAGGTATAATTATTTGAATCTTAAACATGAGAAATAGTGATTTACAAAAGTAAAGTGGTATGTTGAGAAATGTTTGTGTTGTAGTTAGAGACCGTAACCTAATTTACTTACGTGGTTGAAATAAATTACTGTGTGTATGCAGACCAGTAGGAACCAAAATGTGACCTTTAGCTAATTTTCATATGTTTCCTGAATTTTTTAATAGGTAACAACTTGAAGATCAACAATATTGATCTTATAACATACTATCTCTATTACTAAGTCTTCCCATAAAGCCTTTTGAAGTCTTCTTGATAGCTTTGCTTTTCCAAAATGACTTTCTAACTTGAATATGCAACTTCTGGGTCAGGTTGTTTGGAGAGAGTTGGTATTTAAAGGCATTTACAGTTACAATTTAGTAACATCATACAAATTGGTGTGTTTTATTTGACGTAGATATATCCATTTGTATTCACAGGAAAAAATAGACTTTCTGGCTGCTTGCAATTTAATTAGTGCTGTCTTCTTTTTAAAATATGAAAATGTTATGTTTGATGATTGTGACTTGTGGAATTTTGTTTTACATGAGCCTGACCCAGTATCTGGCTTTTTTAGTATATTACACTGTCTTAAAACCAATGCTGAGACTCCTTACAGGGCATAATTTGGGCCTCTTGAAATTCATTCCAGCTCTGAGCATATTCAGAGCAAGGTTACTTCTCTTGGATGACTCTTTGCACCATCTTATAGTTTTCCTTTTTAAAATATTTGAGCACAATTTGTCCACATAAGTTCATTTGTCCGCCCTAAGTTAAGTGCTGAAATTTAAAGATGATTCATTTTGCCCATTAGAAGAATAGGATTATCCTAGAGAAGACCTCCTAAGGACTTTTGGTGCTTTTAATTAAGGAGACTCTTAAAATATCTAATGGTTAATTAGGTAAACTTGAATAGATTTCTGCCACTTGTTTTTTAGCACTATGAAATAAATATTAAGTATTGCAACAAAACTTTTAGCCAAAATACCAAAATTTCTACATCCAGATATGTTATCTTCTTAAAGTAAACCTCTTGGGAGGTGAAGTCCAGTGCACAGATCATTTTGGGAAATTTTTTTAAGGACTTTGAGGTTGTTTTCACTTTCCTCAAGGGTGACAAAATACCCTTTGAGAACAAGTTTGATTTTTTAAAATACACATCATTTGGAGCTAACTTTGACAGAAATGTAGTTGATGAAACAGAGAGCTTTTTAAATGAGAAATAAGGAGTAACTATTTAAAAAAATTATTTTCTGTGGCTTTTAAAACTGTTTTTGAAGATTCTTCTCTTCAAAAGATAAGTTAATAGTTTTCTTGAGATGATTATTTTTAATGGATATCACTTATTTACAATAGATGGTATATTCTAGAAAGATTGTTTATCAAAGTTAACTTTATAGTCACTTCTCTTTTGTTCTAACAAAATTCTTAATTTTCAACTAGAATAATAAAAAAATAGTTATGATCTATTTTATTCCTCTCAGAATATATATATGATATTCAATCCTAGTTTTAAAAACTGAGGCTTTTATAGCCTTCATGTAATGGAATAGTCCTTAAATTGATGGAACTATTTTTCACTCTAATTTGTGGGGGGGGGCAACTTAGATTATAAAAATCGCTCCATGCAAGTGGATTTATATTTTGCTGTTGTCACACATTGATATGTGTACATCTTTTGTTTTTTGGTTAGATTTATTCTCCTGACCATACCAGCAGTAGTTTTCCATCAAATCCATCAACACCAGTTGGATCACCCTCACCTCTCACAGGTAGGCTTTTGTTTTATTTATTTAACAGCAATATGGCACTACTTGGAAATATTTGAAATTTGTTTTTTCAATAAAGTCCAGTAAACAGTCATGGAAAAAAATATTTAAATTTTGAGAAAGTATGTAAACAGCTTTGCTCTTGAGTTCATTTTGGAGAATATTAAAATATTTGTTAGTTTTGAATTATTTCTTCATATCTTCTCTGATTCTTAAAATAGTTGATGATAATTTCTAAGAACAATTGTAGCAGGATAAAAATAAAGCTAGGCAATTGCAATGAAGGGATAATATGGAAGAGGTAAATCAAAATTTTTTATAAGATAGCATAAAAAAATAAACAAGATATCCTATTGAGAAGTACATGTAACTTCTTTCTTCCTTGTTCTCTGCATTTTCCATGTACCATATGTAAGACTCAAAAATGAATAACTTTCTGCTAGTTTGTCTTTATTTTTAGGTCCACTAAGTTAGTATCTCATATATATATATATATATATATATATATATATATATATATATATATATATATATATATATATATATATATAAATTCCTGGGGGAAATGTAGTTTTTTGGCTAAGAACTGTCTGTGAATATGGATAAATATTGTTAATGGAGTTAAAATAAGTGGTTTGGATTTGCTTTACATTTTCCTTTTTTATTCACGTTAGCTTTAACAATTTCCAGCTATATCCTACAGTATAAATTTGTTGAGATACCATTGTTGTTGTAAATTGGAATTTTTAGATTTATTAGGAATAAGTAAAATTACAGAAAAATGCTTGATATCTGTTAAGCTGTAATTGTAAGACTCGAACTTCATTTTTATGACCAGTGTTTGGAGAAAACCCATGCTGAAGAAGAAATGTATTAGTTCTGAGGAAAGACGTAGAGAACTGGCAAAAATTGCCATATTCCTCCAACAGTTGTCCTCAGAATGATTCTCTTTTCCTGATGAAGACATTAGTTAAGTCCACGTCATGTGACTTTGTTGTTGTTGTTGTTTAGTCTTTTTCCATTGTTCAGTATTTCTGAAAATCAGGGCTCTGGTATATCAGGCCCTGGCTATCACCTGTGCTTTGTGTATTAGCCTTGTGACTCTACTAAGAAGCATTCCAGTGTGTGGAGATGATGAACTGCTGGCAGCTGCTTTCAGCTATTAGTGGGTTCTGCCACTTTCTCAGACACCATGGCTTCAGCTGTCTAGTAAAAGTTGAACAGCTGTTGCCCACATAGACCAGACTACGAAAATATGAAAGACCCATTGACTTAAAGTTGTTGTTTAACAGAGAGCTGAAATTACAGGAAGAATGATGTAACTTTAACCCTACTCACCCTCTTGGCACAGTTTTACTGAAATTATCAATATCAGTATTGCCACAGCCTATTTCACTTTCTCTTCTTTCTTACTATGTGCTCCCACTGCCTCTGCTCCTCTGCCCAGTAAGATAGCTTTAAACGTGCCCTTTGGTTTTTACTAACATTGGGTAGGAAAGCAGGCAGCAGAGGAACTCAGCATCTCTGAAGAGGCATCAGTAAAATGGAGAATCAGAGACTTAGATGTATTTTTTCAAAAAATAATGGTCCAAGGTAGAATCTCAGATTTCCTCCTCCATCTTTAGTTGATGGTTAATGGATAAAATCCTCTTTTCCCCTTTAATTCCACAATTAATGAAAATCTGTGGACTGTTGAATTGTGTAATGAAGGTATTAATAGACTTCTTTTTCAATTCAGCCATCTAATCAACGAAAAATACTTTCATATACTCCTGCTGAAATGGCAAATCAAAGACTGATTTTATGCAGGTGTATCTCCTTCCCCTCTCTTGTGCCTAGTGTTTCCTTATTATCACCCACCCCACATACACGCACTCACACACCCCAAATTGGCAGAGCAGAGATGAAAAGAGGAAGAAAGGAAATCAGCACTATGTGATAATATTCACAGTTGAAGGGAAAATGAAAAAGATGGAACAAACCAGAGCTCCTATATAATGTGGAAATTGTTGTGTTCCTTGTGTGGCAGTGGCCTGTTTTATAGAGTAAAAAAATCCTACCCACTGTGTGCTCTCTACACTTGCTCTATCCCTTATGCCTTGTCAGTCAGACTGAGCACAGACCTTGTAAGGACAGATACACAGGTGTAGAACCCACACAGGCAGCTTCTAAGGCAATCATCATTTTTGCTTAAATCCCGCTTATTTTCCATGGGAACTATTCAGGCCAAGAACATACATTTCTATTTAGAGAATGCTTCTGAATAAGCTTCTAAATGATGTTGTATCATTTAGAATGCTTTAGGCTAAAAGAAGGAGAAACTCTTGTCTGCACTAGCTTAAATAATAAGGGGATTGATTATCTTTTATAACAGGGAGCCCACAGCAGAGCAAGTTCCTGGACCAGTAGGTCAGGACTCCTGCTCTACCTCTTTGCAATTCTTCCTTGGGCTTGTGGCAAACAGCAGTTCAAGGTACCACATGCAGACATATACCACATGCAGACATACCATGTTTTTCCGAAAATAAGACCGGGTCTTAAATTAATTTTTGCTCCAACAATCTACATTTATTCATGTACAAAACTCTACATTTATTCAAACAGCCATGTGTGGCTGACGATCTTAACTGGGGCTTCTGTTTGGGATGGGCCTTGTATTACAAGCATCCTGAAAAATCATGTGAGGCTTATTTTCCAGTTAGATCTTATTTTCGGGAAAACACAGTAACAATTGTCCAGTAAAAGAAAAAGGACCATCTTTTCCTTGTCTTTTAAAGAACCTTTTTCCAGAAGCGTCTTCAACAGATTTGCCTCATGACTCATGGGACAGCATTGGACCTAACACAGTTGCTCACAGCAGAGATGTGCCCTCCATGTTTATCTTAGACATCAGGATTTATCCCAAGAACTAAGAATATGATTACTCGTTCCTGGTTCACACTAGGAAAGGACAGACACACACACCCCTTGTGAACAAAATCAGGTCTGTGGCAGCAAGGCAGAAGAGAAGAATGGCTGTATCTATTACCATTGTCATTTGGGAAAAGACATGAGTATTTGGGTTAAGAGAATATGTTCACTGAGGGAACTTGGAAAGCCGACAACCAAAACCATGTTTTGCCTTTCTTTATCTCCTCCTGGAATGTAAATGAATGAAAGTTTAATGATTGCCGTACTCAATAGCAATCTTCAGAATATCCACATAAAAATAAAGAAAGGAGATAGGAAAGAAAGGATTCCTCAGTTTTGGCTAGTTTAATCAATGAGATATTTTATCATCTGTCAGTGTGCCTGGTCTTAAAGCAATTACCTGATGTCAGCAAGTTTTCAGTTTAGTTGAGAAAATAAGATAAATACATGAAAATAGAACCATCAGAATTTACTCTAAAGTAATGTGCTCAGGATAGACTTCATGAAGAGAGTAGGATTTAAAAAGGAGAAAGAGCCCTCTGGGTGTAAAGGGAAAAGCGTAACAAAGGTCCAGATATAAGAAAGTGAGTGACTTGTTCACCCAGAGCCATTGAGATCATGGATTATAAACGCATCACGTAAGGACATGTGAAGCACCAAGACGGAAAGGGTGGCTGGGGCCAGATTGTGGAAAGCGAAGCATTAAATTAGGATTATCCGACCTTTCTCAAGCGTCAGAGAAGCTCATGAAAGCTTGAATTTAGGGTGAGATTACAGAGGGAAACAACTAACAAAATGAGAAAATGCATGGTAAATGGTCCCAAGAATTTCTCTCAGCTACTCAGAATGTTAGTATCTATACTCTAAATTTATTAACCAGTTTTATTAGGTAAAGTACTTACTAGGTCCCACTCAGAATAAGAGCAGATCAGAAACACTGGATGAATTTTATTTAGGGATTAAAGTAAGCCTTTCCAGATTTTCTAGCCAAATAATTTAATTCTGTTATCCTAGTCACCCAGGTAGCTTGTTTTCTGGAAATGGTCAATAAATTTTAATATCAAGTAGGTTTATTATAATCCTTCTTGAATTAGAGCTAGTTTTTCTGTAAGCCCAAGGTTCTTATGAAAATTGTTAGCTACAAAATAGTTGAAAGCTTATGCCTGTCTAATAGAAGGAAGTATAAACCCAAAACCTCTGTGTATGCCTAATACCAGATGACAGGTAACAGGGAAGGAAGAGGGGAAATATCCTATTCTCTAGGAAACCCTTGAGGTTTCCAGCCTTTGCTCTTTTGTTTTTCCATATTTGTGCAATGATGCTACAGTTGATGATTATAAGCTAGAGATACCAATTTTATGTATCTTTCCTTCATGATTACATGATAGAGCTACCTTCAGGAAGAAATAATAATAATGTTCCGTAGTCAAAAAGACCGTTAGGCGCATGAAGTAAGTGCTTTTTACCTCATTGGTTGGCCTTGTAAGGCAGATTAAAGCATACATAGGTAGATAGATAGATAGATAGATAGATAGATAGATAGATAGATAGATAGATAGATAGATAGATAGATACTATGTGTGCCTTTTTTATAGTTAGGGCTTATAAAATTAATTGATAGTATAGAGCAACAGGAATGCATTTTCACTAATTCCCAGTATTCACTAAACTTCCACGCCCCGCTTTGAGTTTTGCCAGCCATGGGCGTGATATCTGCCAAAATAACTCTTAACTGTCCAGCCATCCCCCTTTGTGACCAATAGCATAAATTTTTTAAATGACCAAGTGGGATTCCAGGAGGTCTATCCATGTACTACAACTTGGCATTTGTATGACAGTAAAACAAAGCAGTGATTTCAACCATAGTGATATTTTGTTTTAACCAATTATGTTACAGTGGGCAGCCCTGTCTATAATAAAAACAAAATAGGTTTGAGTATATGTGTACTTTTCCAGTTTAATGAATTGCATTTTGGACATAGACCTTAGCATAGTTTCTTCATATCACTATCAAAAAATAATGGAGGTGATTTCTTACCTGAGTAAGAAAATTCAGTACACACATCTCATTCTTCAATACTAAGCTAGTGAAGAAACAACAAAAATTGCCTGTTTTGGAAAGAAGATGTATTCTAACAATTGTGAGGTGCTTAAACATAAAACTTGTATTAATAGTCCCCACAAATTAAGAAATTTAATGATCAGCCTCCTATCACAGGCTGATCATCCAAGAGCATTGGGAAAGATGGAGTAAAATTATTAAAAATAAAATATTGTAAACATTAAAGGAAACTTTTAAAAATAATTTAGGGCCTTTTTCAAAATAGATTATGATTAACCTCTTATCCACATAAAAATTCATAATTCTACATCAGTGCTATGCAAGCACTAATGTACTGAAATCAGTGGTAAAGTGTTGGCTGGTTATTTTTACATGAATTCTTCATATACTCAGTTACTGGGTTTTTCTGGTTGCTAAATTCTACTTGTTAATTATAAAATTAGTCCATAAGCTTCTGTTTCAATGAGCAATTTTAGATTGTCCTTAATTTGTGTAGTTGAATTATAATTACATTTGTAGGTCTAACAGGAAGCCTTTTGGTCCTCAAAATAATTTGTAATTTGCTTACAGGTAGAAAAAAAAAAATGGTTAGCTGATGAAGTACACCACATACTTTTTCTTAATATTTTAATATTTAAGATTTTTCTGTATAATCACAACAGACGCCTATGATTAATTGTGAAATATAATCAGGTTATTAAGAATCTACGTATCCAGATTTTCAACTTGCAAAATGTATATGATTGATGGGAATGCCATTACTAGGTTATTCAGCTATAGTGAACTATAATAGTTCCAATTTACTATAGGCTTTTGGTTTCCTAAATGTGGCAGATTAACCTGTAACAGCAGGCTCCAGTAAGACATGCTTAAAATCAATTTAGCAATAAGTGAGACAAATTAAGTAAAACTTGAAATTCTCCAACGTCAGATTTCTAATATAATTAGGGTTGTTACTAAAGCTGTTATTAAGAACAATAATATATATAATATTTAATTGAATGGTTCATTATTTTCTGGAAATAACTTATTTCCAATGTACAATCATGAAATAGTTAAGGTATTTGAGCAATTGTTCTTTTTTCTTTAAAGCTATTTTGGCAAGACCATAAAACTGCATTCTTCCCAACATATGGATAAATTAATTCCTTCCTTTTTCTTATGTTTTGTTTTTGTTTTCTGAGCTTGTAGCCTGTCTTTTTCTATCTTTGGTTATTATATTGCTACTTTTCTAAAGTTGAAGAATAGTTAAAACTTAATATATTTTTATAATGATATTTTCCCAATCAAATAACGTGTTTTGGTGTATTGGGAAAATTTTTAACATATAATCCTAAATGCATTTGCCATCATTTGAAATTGAAATTGGTATATTTATGCATTACTAAAAGCACACGTTAATATGAACCCTTAGAAAGCAATTGGGTCTTATGAATTGAGGATCATAAACAGGTTCATACCTTTTAATTCAGAATGCTACTTGTTCTCAAAAAGAAAAAAACAGTAATATTTACCATTCATAGTATAATAACATTCATGTACTATTCATAATAGCCAATTGCAAGCAACCAAAATATCCAGCAGTGAAGTTATGATGATTAAGAAAATTATGATCTATAGAATTAGCATAGTCATTAATAGCATTATCTTAAAGATTATGTAAAACCATGGGGGATGGGGAACAGAATTTTAAATTCTGTATACTTTAAGTACATTTTCTCAAGATATTCGTGCATATTGGCAAAGTCTGAAGAATATGCAAATACAAAAGTAGTTATGTTTTTAAGTATAGTTTTTTTCTCTGTTTTCTCAACTTCCTACACTGTTGTATTAATAATGAAAAATATTTTTTTAATGTGTTGGGCTTATAATTAGCCAATACTATGCTGAAGACTGAACAAAAATTTCCATGTAAACTTATGTACAATTACTGAATGTCTTTATCCTTTCCTTCAGAACATTATCAAGATACCAGAGCTAACCAAGGTGTGTGGGTGCTTTGGGGTTTTGTTTTAACAGGTACCAGTCAGTGGCCCAGACCTGGAGGGCAAGCTCCTTCGTCCCCGAGCTATGAAAACTCACTCCACTCCCTGGTAAGAGCCTCTGAGAAATAGACAGGTCACTTTTATATGATAGTATGCAGTTCTTTTTTTTTTTTTTCCCTCCAGTAAATCTTGAGTAACAATGAAAAAAAACAGTAGGATAGCATTACACGAATTCTTTGCTGACAAATGGCCTGATTTAGTTGAACAATATAAGACACATTGGGAGTGCCTTTTGCCATCTGTTCTTTGGGATATCAGGCTTCTGGTCTAAGGGCAGCTGGTGTTAAAATAGTGTTATGGGATTTTTGTTTCTTTGAAAAACCTAGGGCCTAATTTTTCTGTATTTTACATTCTTTTACGTATGAGAGGAAACTAAAAAATAAACCACACACGCACACAGACCAAGTAAAAGCAAGAAAATTAGTCCAGCAATGCAAAATGGTTGTATTTTACTTTCTTATGATGTATAGTTTATTACATTTCCATTAAAATTCTTAAATGTCATAGTAGTCATCTTTTTCATGAAGAGTGTTATTTCACCATATTTTCATTTTTAAAATGTATTGCACAAATTGTACAAGCAAAACGTTATTTAACAAACAAATAAGGCAGTAGAATAAAGGAGCTTGTCTAGGTATTGAGCATGAGAATTTGTGGTTGAATGTTAACTAGTGTTGCTTTTATATACTTACCACAGAATTATAAAATATTATAAAAACAAAATAAGGATGACTTGATGGAATGCTAAGTCATACTATCATTCAGTAATTCCAGGTTGCAAATAGAAAAGTTCTTTTTCTGTAACTAACAGAACATTTTAAATTAAAGGAAAGTTTTCTTCTCGCATATTTTGCAAGCAAATATAAGCAATTTGTGCTATTTAGATGCTAACCTTATAACTTCGCTGTTAAATCCCAGCCTTCTCCAACCTTAATACAAGTAGATCTCTTAGGTCTCCGCGTTCACTTTACTAACATGTTATGCTGACATGCACATAAGCTATTTCCTCATCTCTTTTGGAGTTAATCTTAACCTGTGCTTTGCCTCCTGTTCTGTCTTGACTTTGCCAGAAAAATCGAGTTGAGCAGCAACTTCACGAGCATTTGCAAGATGCAATGTCCTTCTTAAAGGATGTCTGTGAGGTACTATTTCTTTTAGATGGTGCCTTTTTGTGTTTCAATTAATTATACTTCCTATTATCCATTTAAAATCTTCAAGCCTGTACGGACTCCAAAGTCTTTTAAAATCAATGACTGTTTCCGTTTTGTAACAGTATATAAGAATAGACTTTTGTTCTCTTATGTTGTTGAGAATGATTCTTTTTAAAAGAGCTCTACTGGCATGTGCTTTTGATTTTAAAAATTCTAATATGTTTGTGTATGGGGCATGTGTGTATCCACAGACAGACAATATCATTTCCTCAATTTTGTGAAAAAGCATATTTGGATGTGTTCACTATTTTAGATAGGTGCGTTTTATTCACTTAAAATTACAACTTAAACTTGATGGATTTGAGGATGCGTCCCTAAATTGCCCTCATTTCAAAGATCAGTATTAAAGTACAGGTTATCTTCTTTTATCAACTAATTGAGTATCAGGCGCAGTACAGTAGCCTTCATCTTTTGTAGAAGCTAAAAGAAATAACCTCGTGATAGATTGGTAAATTTGTTTCTGAAGCTTTGTTAATTTAGCTTAGTCTACTTTCTTTGTTGATTTGTAGTGCAGGTAGTTGCTTTTGAAGCTACTTGTTACTACATTTCATTTGCTGTCTTCCATATATCCCTAAGTAGGCAACATGGCAATTTAATGAATTTAACAGATACCAGCAATAACCTCCATGTTTTGTTTTTTTAATTCCTACAGCAATCTCGAATGGAAGATCGTTTAGACAGACTGGATGATGCTATCCATGTGCTGCGGAACCATGCTGTGGGACCTTCCACCAGTTTGCCTACTGGTCACAGTGATATACACAGTTTATTGGGACCATCCCACAATGCACCAATTGGAAGCCTCAATTCAAACTACGGTGGATCAAGCCTTGTTACAAGCAGTCGATCAGCTTCAATGGTAAAATAGTGCTCATCTTTTTGTAATAACCCCTAAAGCCTATTGTCCTAAATGTTTTTCATGAAATCTTTGAGGGAGAGGGTCCTTCTTTTTGAAGGGAAGGTAGAGTGGCTTTTAAGAATTTCCTTTACTGTGTTGGGCAGGGTCATTGGCTGAGCATTGGCCCTTAAAATCCTGCTATGATCATGTGCAAAAAGCAGAAACTTTCTATAGAGATTAAACTTGGATTTTTTTTCTTTCCAGATGCATAGTAATTGGCAGAACAGTTTTTGCCTTGAAATAGTTTATAAGGAAGTCTGAATAGCAAAAACAATAAAGCAAGACTAGTCTAGCAAAGCTGTTTATTATAATTTGGAACAAGCCTTCAATTGCAGAAGGAATGTGGAATTATTTGTACAGGTCCAAATTTAAGCTTTATTCCCAAATGAAGAAAAAATGTTGGGGTAGTTTTAAGAATGGCTATAATTTAAGTGACAATGAAAGGAAACAATTTTAGATTAATCCCCAAAGAGAATAAAATAATTCAGTCCATCTTTTTAAAAACATGGTAATTCTTTAGAGGAAAAAAAGTAAAATTCTATAGCTATGCATCAGAAATTCTATGTTAAATGTCTTACATTGTTTTTTATCCAGATTGTCTTTTAAAGGAATGGAGCTCTTTTTGAACTTGCTATTTAACTGATACCATGTGTTTGCATGTTTATGGCATGGTTTTTAAGATTCATTGCATGTTGTGAAATATTCTCCTATGAAACAGATTTCTAGCTGTAAGCCATGTGATCAAGACTGAAACTCACCTATCATCAAAATAATTAGTTGCCTCAAATGCTGACATCTTGTGTTCTGTAAAATAGGATTGGTTCCAGATTTTCACATTCACATGTCAGACAGCCATTTATATTCATTTTGGACCCGCTGAAGTAAATATCAAACAAGGTTGCTGGTTTCCTGAGAACAGTGTTTTCAGCAACATGGGTGACATTAGATGTCTGCATACCTTAACCAGTGTTTAGTTTTTTTGGTTGTTTTTTTTGTTTGTTTTTAATGTCAGGAAATCTTGAAATTCAGTATCCTTTAAAATTAATTTTTGTTGCTATTGATAAGCTAATAAATGTGTGAATATTTGTAGATTGTTAAACTCATAGAAATGGGGAGTTTTGTCATTATTATTAGTAGTAATAAAATAATTTTAATAGTATAATAAAACAGTGTTTGTTACAAATATAATGTAGAATATAAGACTTATTTTATTGACATATTATTTACCCTTGTTAGAAGAATGACTTGAAAATCAGTATACAGTAAAACCTTGGGTTGCGAGTAACGTGGTTTGCGAGTGTTCCACAAGACGAGCAAACATTTCTAATACATTTTAACGTGGTAAATGAATGATGTCTTGCAATATAAGTAGTTTATTTCCAGAACGAATTATGCTCGCACACCAAGGTATTACTGTATTTGAATCCCACGTTTCTCTTACTATAACATTTGCAGTTCTTATTCTTCACGTCTTAATCATTTTTTAATCCTTCATTGTATATGGTTTACTGTGCCTATTTACTACAATATTTGATATAGCACTGGCTCCTCCCAATTAAAATGGGTATGGCTGTGTTCCAATAAAACTTTATTTACAACAAAAGGGGTTCCTTTATTTGTATAAAATGGAGCTTACTTACATCTTTGAGAGGTTGTTTTTACCAACTCTGGATATCGGTTGGGAAAGAAATTTTTCAAAATCCAATCCTCGAAAACCATGTAGAAACCTAGTACATTTTTAAAAGACTTGGAGAGGGAAAAATTGTTTCATTAGATACTGCCCTGAGCTTTTGATTAAGAAAGTAGCTCGCATTATATCTTCTAGGAATATGCTTCCTACTTCAGAGCATCCACAAAAGGGCTGCCACAGATATTCTTTAAAAAGGAAAAAAATTCAAGTAGTCTAGAAAAAAAGTCTTAAATGTAAGGTAAGTCTGGCTTAGTCTGAGCAGGAACATCAATGCCACAGCATCTCAGCCAAGCTCTTGCCTCGTGTGTCTGTCTATCAAGGTCTTTTCTGTAGTTCTTACAGCTTTCTTAGAGGACACAAAGCTGATGAAAATCTGCTAGACATCACCTGCCATATTCACCCCATTCAGACACAGCCAATAGTGAAGGTGGAGATTTAGATGTTTCTGCGAGGCTTACCCTCAAAATATAAAATTATTAACTGACAAAATCTAATACTGTCAGTTAAATCAATATTCATCTCCTATCCTTCTAAAATAAACTCTTTAGCTGTGAGTCCCCAGTTCTTAGCTTCAGCAAAAACACGAAAGGATGGAATGAAATAAAGATCACAGCCAGTGACTCTCCCAGCTGTCTTAGGCATAGTGTTGAGGAAGACGCCTGTCCCGGTGCCCTATCCATGTGTGAGGATTTCCATTAGTACTGCCAGGAGCCTTGCCTACATGCTCAGTACCCGCCTATGTGGAATCAACTCTTTTCATACTCTGGAGGGTGTATGGTTTGCGGGGGACATATTGTAACTATTGCCGGGCATCGTCAAGAGTTAGTCTGCTTTTATTATCCCTTTTTGCCCCCATAGATTGTAACTCATCATAACTAAGAAATGACACAATTTTACATTCTGGAATCACTTTTTTTGTCACTTAACTTTTTGGTAGTTTATATTTTTCCTCAGCATTAACATAAATTAGTATTTGTTTTAGACTCTTAAAAAGGGAAGTTACTTGGCCAAAATTACAAGATAACCATAGAAGTATCAGTTTATCATCAATTCTGTAGCACCACATAGAATTTTTGAACTTTGATTCTCAAAAATACTTATTTTTCATCATTCTACTTATTTTCTGCAGAGAATTGTTCTAATAAGCATAAATACCATTTTAGTAACTCCACAGAACATTCAGATATTTTTGTTCTAATTGATTTTTGTCCTACTGAGCATTTACTATAAATCACCATCCTAATTGCAGGTTTTAAATATTATATTGCTTTTTCTCCTAAAATTTAGTAAGGTCAGCATACTTTTTCTGTAAAAGGCCAAATAATAATACTTTTCAGCTTTGCAGACTACATGGTCTCTGTCACAGCTATTTAGCTCTGACATTGTAACATGAAAGCAGCCACAGATATTACAAATGGGTGTGGCGGTGTTACAATAAAACTTTATTACAAAAAAGGGTTCCTTTATTTGTAAGAAACAAAAACAGACCAAACTTGGCCCGCAGACCATACTTTCTCAGTCCCTGATTTAAACATAAACTAGCTTCCCAGTGCAGGAAACCAGCGTTAGCAAGTTTTCTTTTTTTTTCTTTTTCTTTTTTCTTTTTTTTGAGCCTATAACTTTTTGCTTATTTTATTTTAATGAATAGTTTGGGAGTTTTGTTAAAGTAGTGAGATTATTTGAGGTGAGCCAGAATGCTCCGGGAGTGGAAGATAAGAGTTGATGGCAGGATAAAAGTGGTACAGAGAGCTCAGCTCTCAGCCTGCAATGCTATCACGATTGTTTGTGGTATAAAATCTACATGGACAGATTAACCAAAATAGTGTTCTTGGTCAAGGAAATAGCTTTGTTGCTGAGAACCTTTGTTTACATTGTCTTTAGTTATAACAAGATTGTGCCAGTAAGTCCTCCACAGCTGATAGTATTTATTTGTAAGGCATCAATCTTACTGTCTTATAGATGAAATAATTGTCTCGTTTAACTGAGCAGACTTAACTGCATCAAAGTTTAGAATTAAATGAGGTTTCAACCACATAATGCTTTTAACATTTTAACTACCTTATATACACAAAAACTAAATTTCCTAAAATATTATTATTTTGGGAAAAGAAACTAGGAAATGGATAGTTCCTACCTATTTTTGTACAATTAGTTTAACTAGCCTGGCATAATTTTAATACTTGCTAATATTTTGTAATGGGGTTAACATTTTCATTTACTTAATTTCCTATTCCTTTTCAGTACTGTTGATGATTTCTCCATATTTGCTTAATGCAAATATAAAACTTAAGACTTTTCATCAAACACTCTTATTGGGATGTGATTGATGTATCATTTAAATTTTAAGGTACAAAATCAGGGTTTTTAGAAGTATTAAAATGTCAGCATTGGACTTTAGTTTTGCTCCCATTTATATAGCATAAGAATAAACTCTTGGAATAAACTGACAAGAAAAAATACTGGTATTAAAGTGGAAAACTGAAAAGGAATAGAATCGTTAATTTTATTTGGGTATTACAAAGAGATCTCAGCAATATAAAATTATTGTCACATCTGTTTATGGCTGTAATATCTGAAATACTGAGGCCCACTGAGATAGATCCATGATAGCACTTTTATCTTTAATGTAAAGTACTCAGTTATTCCTCAGACAATGATTTCAACTTCAAACCAAACTTAGATTAGGAGCTTTTTGTATTAATATAAGTTTTGTGCAAATCTTAAAATGTTCTTATTTATGATATAGGATAAAATTCCTCCATGAGGTCTTTTGATTTGTTGTTGTTGTTGTTATAAGTCCTGAGGGAGTTTAATCCAGACACCTCTCCCTCCCTCCCTCCTTCCCTCTCTCCCTCTCTCCCTCTCCCCATTTTTTTTTTTCTTTTTGTATTGCTTGGGTTTATCATTTAAACTGTGGTTGGGGATGTGTGGTATTCTTGTATGAGAGCAGTAAATAATGTTAAACCATGGAATTTAAAGCTACCTTATATGATTTAAAAATATAAATCGTGTCTGTTTTCCAAATCCTAAAGCAGTTAGAGAAACTATATTTTTCTAAATTCTAAGAGACTTAAGATTAAGTTATTAAAAACTAACAGGCAAATACAGTAATATTTTGGTTAAAATTAGCACTTTTTTTACTTACCAAAATAAACTTGGAATCATTTTAATCTTTAGATAGTATTTAATTTTATTAGTATAGGTTTGTATAGTGTAAAAACTGTGTCTAAGTGTCAACTGAATTGAAGGAGTTTATTTTTAACTGTATTTTACTTCTAACCTGTTTTTTCTTAATTTTTTTTTTCATTAAGACCACATTATAGTGCTTTTGAGGATTTTGATAACCAATTTTTTAAATTCAAAAATGTTCAAAATAGCAACCTTTTTTAAGTTTGAACACCATACAGGTTATATATTATGGAAATATCATTAAAAAGGAAACAAACATAACAGATGGATTTCTGCCAAATTCCTAGCATAAAACCTCTCTTCAGGTAAAACAAAATATCGTACATGAAGATCCTTTAATCAGCTTGTAGATTAGTACTGATTAATTTAAATCATTAGTATTCAGTAAATAGTACAAATAGAATAAATTATTAGAATAGAATTCAGAATCAGAGAATAATTCATACTGAGCACTTTTTCAGTCTGTTCCTTAATTCACAAGACCCCTTATTCATCAACTAATTCGATTTAACATTTTTCCCTTGTGGGTCTAAAGCCATTGGCCAAATTAAATGAAAACACGTCCCTTTTAGGGTACTCCCACAGAAGTAAGGCCATCCACAGATTGTGAAGATTCAGAATTCAGGATGATGTCATTTAATGGGATGATCCTTTTATTCTGAAATGGAGCTCTTCATAATCATTGAAATTTTGAGCATAGCAGGCCCAAGGGTTTGCCTTTCCCTCCTTCTCCCCTGTAGAAGCAGCCTGTCAGCTGTATGCTAACGAGATGAACAATTAAACAGGGTCTTTCCTATCTGGCTGGCCTCACAGGCTCTGAGCTCTGACAAAGGACTGTTTATACACCTGGTGTGTGTGTGTGTGTGTGTGTGTGTGTGTGTGTGTGTGTGTGTGTGTACACATACGAGAGCCATTTGAATGGGTAGCTGCAGATTAAAGGGAGGACGTGGGAGCCAGGGTGAGCAAGGGTTAACGAGAACTGTAAGAACTGTGAAAGTCAAATTCTCCAGAAAATATATGAGGGCCATTCGCAAGGGGAATCAAGTTACAAAGAAAAAGTTCCTGCTAACTTCATTAACATGAAAAACTCCAGACTTCAATGGGTTTGCCAGTCTAAGGCCAATTTTTAAAGGAAGCCAGTGATGTAGGTTGGTGTGAGAAAATACTTAGTTTGTAGAAGTCCATCAAGACAAAAGTATATGCTGGCATTTATACCCCAAAACAAATTGAGTAACATTTCTGATGTTCCTTCAGCGAAAGGCAAAAATCCCTAAGATTTATTGTTTAGATGATAATCCTTTGTCTGCAGAGCCTTTCATCAGAAAGGAGGTGCTAGAACATTTTTATTGGTTGAGATTCAGAAAAATCAGAGCATTATTTATACTAATGAAATAAAAAAATAATTCAGCAGATGCATCATCACTCAAATGAGTGAAAATTGTTTGTTACTGTTCAGTGATTGCTGTAAAATGAATTTCACACATAGAATATATAGTAAACATGTATACATGTTTAAATTTTTTTATTTTAAAAGATTATTATCTTTTAAATTACTTGGTATGATAGCTCAAAATACTAGGTAAGAGCAAAAATAGCACAATTACCAAAATCATAGGAAGTTTTAAGATTATTACAAACACAGAAATCTTAGCTTTTACTTTATCCTGCAATGATTTCTTCAGTCAGTTAAAACTGTTCTAGTAATATTTTATCTTTAGAATAGGCTCTTTAAGGACCCATATAATTTGCAGCTGTATATTATATATTTATACCATATCTGTATTTATAAAATGGGACTTTTGAACTGACCTTTCCCTTAGATTACTGAGTAGTTCATAGCTAGCAAGATAGCACTCTATGTGTTAAGGATAAACATGACCAGGTTGGCCTGGAGATAGGATATCATGAAACATTTTCAAAATAATATTCTCTCTCAAATATAATTTTCATAATCCACCTTTTCACTCTTGTTATGTTTAGTTCTTCAGATTTTTCTGAAGTGTTTTGGGGGGAGAAATCTAAAGGCTTAGGGAAGATTTCAGTGGGAAGGAGATAAAAGTCTGCCATAGTTTCTGTGGTCCTCAGCTTTAAGATTTTATGATTCTAATGCGTGATGAAATGGTGTGGTTTAGAAAAAGGATATAGTCATGCTTGATTATCTAAGGGGATAGTGACACAACTAATCCTCAGCAATGACTAATCCTCAAATAATTTTAAAAGTAGTTATGGAATACATAAATGGGTTTCTGAAAATTACATTAAAGGTAAGAATAAGGGCAGAGGACAGACAGTTTTTAAAAAGAGTGGTAGAATACCTGATATGTTCTAATTTGGTCCACTACCAATTGGTCTGCATTGCCTAAAACTTAGCTTTGGTATCTTTTGTGTAGCTCATAAGAAACCAAAGGATAAACTCGCATAGGGGTAGTTATACCTCTTAGGGTAAAATCCATACAAAATCATGAAAGATAAAAAAACTATATTAATTACTCAAGAGGAATTCAAAGCTGGACAATTTACCAGGATTGAAGGATTTATTGAAAAACAGTGGTTTTCATATATAACTCCAGGCAATAAACCTCTTTAATTAAAGGCTTAATCTTCTAGGTGACGTGTCTGCTACTGTTGTAATAAAAAGCTTCATTTGTAACCAGTTTTTCTGAAAATAATGCAGCAGCCAAACACTTAGTGGGGTTTGCATGCCTTACCTTCCCATTTCAGGTTAATTGGGACTTCTATAAATTTGATTAAAACTGACAATAAAAATATATGGTATTTTTGTTGCCTGGCAATATAGAACTTTTAAGTTATTTTAACTTTGTGTTGCCTTATGTTGCTCTTTTAAAATTATTGAGGGGAGGCACTTAGAGGAAGAAAAACAAGATACACTATGTGTGTGTGAGGAAAGGACATGCCAAAGTAGAGATAAATATTATTAGTTGGAATCTAGCAATATTTTCTTAACTGCAAATTCATGCATACTTCAATATATTTCAGTAGTACGTGGAATAGGTTTTCACATTAGTTGATAGAGGATTATTAATAGATCCTATAAGGTATAGTGCTTATGGCTTCTGGAGTGCTTTGTCTGTATTACCTCATTTGCCATAACCTTCTGTGGGATATAACATTTGGAAGTTGGAATTTAAGTTTTTTAAAATAAATTTGTAGCTTTTGAAATCCAAAATCCAGAAAAGCGGCATGCAGGAAAAGTTGCTAAATTCAGATGAGTACTGTTGTTTTCTCTATTAACCCCAGTAAAATAATTTAAACAATACTGTCCCTGAACTATCTTGACTTTTTTTTTAACTTTAGGTTGGAACTCATCGAGAAGATTCTGTCAGTCTCAATGGCAATCATTCGGTCCTGTCTAGTACAGTCACTGCTGCAAGCACAGACTTGAACCATAAGACACAAGAAAACTATAGAGGTAACTGTACTGTTGATTTTCAGTACTAATGCAGACAGAGATGCCATTTGGAACGCTGTCACCTTTCTCACGCACATACTGACATCTGTGAATCAAGAGTCATCTTAGATGGGAGAATTCCAAACAGCATGAATGTGGAGGGTAGATGTTTAAGGTTCCAGAGGTGGCACACTTAGCTGGGCAAATTGTAGACACTTATTAATGGATGGAACCACTCGCAAACTGTTCTTCAGTTTTTACTGGTCATTTGCTTATCTGCTCCTGCTTCTGTAATATATGTCTTCCTTAATCACTTCCCCTCATGACTGAGTCTTCCTGGTCCCTAGAGACAGTGGGAAAGATATGTCTGAGTATGTTGAGAGCTCTGAATGATAGTAGCTGTTGTTTAGAAACACTTCAATTGTAGAAGCATCTCTGTTAAAAAGCAAACTGATCAATGTTATAATAGAGGTTATAAATAAATTCAAATATAATAGAGGTTATAAATAAGTACAAATAAGCTAATATTAAGAATACCAAAGTAAAGTTCTCCCAGTGATATTTAGCCATGATGCCTATTTTATTGTGTTGATCCAGGAAAATGTTAAAGCTTATTTCCTATACCTTGGCAGAATCTTGCAGGTCAGTTTCTAAAAATCCATCAAGTTTCTCATACCTTATTCAGTTGTTAAGTAGTGCCTGAAAGTGAGCATTAGACTGATCATCAAGGCCAGTCTTGTTCTTTTAAATACAGGTGCTTTAAAAATTACTTCCTTGGGCCGGCCGAGTGGCACGTTGGATAAGAGCTGGTTTGGGATGCCAGCTCTGAGCATCAGGGCCCCAGTTTGGATCCCACATGGGGCCAGTAACACTGCCCTCTACAGCTAAGATGCTGAACAACAGCTCTACCTGGAGCTGGGCTGCCGTGAGTCACCGGCACCGGCATAGGCTGCAGCCCCTGCTGCAGTGGGCTGCCATAAGCTACTGTGTGTGGCTGGCAGCTGGTGTGAGCTGCCAAGAAGAGTGCAATGATAATACCAACATGGGCCAGTGAAAGCAACGTCCTCCACAACTAGACTGAAGAACAAAATGACAGCAACTTGTCTGTTCCCCTTCCCCCGATTCCCCAGTGCTGTTCCCTCCCCCAATTCCCCAATAAAATCTTTAAAGAAAAAAAAAATTTTATTTCCTCTAAGGTTTGTGGACATGTTTTTTTCAGCTCTACATAGTGTACTTTCCTACATCTTCAGAGTTCCTCATAGCCCTATAACAACTAAGGATATTTACTATCTAGAAAGCTTTTAACCATCTTAGTTCTATTTCATAAATAAGTCTAGACATTTATTATGTATTTCTTTGCCTCTTTGTTAGGTGGCTTGCAAAGTCAGTCTGGAACTGTTGTTCCAACGGAAATCAAGACTGAAAACAAAGAGAAAGATGAAAACCTTCATGAGCCTCCTTCATCGGATGACATGAAATCAGATGATGAATCCTCCCAAAAAGATATCAAGGTTTCATCTAGAGGCAGAACAAGGTATTTATTAGCATCCAGGTATTAAATTTTACTCATTTGCCATGGTGAAAATACTTGGAAAATTGCAGGATGCCATGCACTTATTAAGTGTCGGCTGTGTCTGGTTCTGTTTATGTGTGTGATGTGTGTTATCTCATTTGATCTTCAACCGCATCCCTAACAGAATCGTGAAGCTGACTGCAGAATTATGTTTTCCATTATACCACACTATTTTAGGGTCTTATATAAATAAAGAATTAGATCTCTGTGCTCAGTGCTTATAGTCTACAAAACAATTAGAGGACAAAGCAACTGAGGCAAATTGTGCAATATAGACACTTCATCAATAAATATTGGAACATATTAATTCAAGGTAAAGTATATGGTAAGACTATTGTATGATTTAAACCAGGGGTTGGCAAACTGTAGCCAATGGACGAAATTGAGCCCACTGCCTATTTTTATAAATAAAGTTTTTTTGGAACACCTCCACATCCCATTTATTTACATATTGTCTATGGCTGCTTTTGCAATGTAATAATAGCAGTTTTGAGTAGTTGCAGCAGAAACTGGATGGCCCACAAAGCTAAAAATATTTACTATCTGGCCCTTTATAGAAAAAGTTTGTTAACTCCTGGTTTAAACCGTGATTTGAGAAGAGTATGGAAAAGGAAGTACTGAGGAAAAGGTGGACTGTGTTTCGGGAAGGTTTTCTAGAAATTGGACTTGACCCTGCTTTGAAGTATGGATATTGCCACATAGTACGTTAGTTTCAAATGATTTCCATATTCTTCCCTCAGGTTTTTCTTCTAGTTCTACATTAAAACTAGATGATTTGGTATATTTGTGGCCTATCCTATTTCTTGATATATGTATTCATTTATAAATAATATGTATATGTTACATATGGATATTTATACTATAAACATTGTTCTTTATTAAATTATGGTACAAAGAAGATTACAGTAAGTATGGTAGAAATAACTAAAAAAACCAGCTTGGTCCTTCCTGTATTCACGTACTTAAAAGGTGCCCCTTTGCTTTTGACATTCTCGCTATTTTCAACTCTTAAACATTTCTCTTGGGAAAAATTAAATCTTAAGATACTAATACTATCATTTTAATATGTATTGTACTTGTGCAGAGCCATGAAGAAGTGAAAACTGGTCATGGAATCTAGAGACCACTCCTTTGAGGCATCTTAATTCTTTCATAGTTTTATTATTCAAATAGAATTTTAAGGGAAGTAATGTGCATGTTTCCTCCTTATTCATCTCATCTTGTAGGTCAGAGGTTGGTAAACTTTCTATGTAAAGGGCCAGACTAGTAAATATTTTTGGCTTTGTGGGCCATACGGTCTCTGTCCTCAACTGTTCAACTGTGCCATGGTAGCAGAAAGGCAGCCATAGACAATACATAAATGAATAGGCTGGCTCTTCCAATAAAATGTTATTTACGAAAACAGCCAGTTCACCAGCCATGGTTTATTGAACCCTGTTATGGGTCATCAGAAATTGAGAAGGCAGTATAATAATAGAATAATAACAATACTTAGTAATTAGTAATAGTTAATAGGTTAGTAATATGTCCTTTGGACAAAGTAAGGCTAACTTGGGTTTTACTCATGGAAGATGGTGGAATAGGTAAATGCTGTGCTTGCTGCCTCCCATGACCACATTAAAATTATGACTAAATTATAGAACTGTCAACCTGGAGAACCATCTGAAAACTAGCTGAACAGAACTCTTATAGCTAACGATATAAGGAAGAGGCCATGTCGAGACTGAAAAAAAAAATTTTTTTTTAATTACAGGGGGACCATAGTATTTAGCAACTCACTAAACTCACACTAACCCTAAAAAAAAAAAGGCTCTCTGAGCTTTTGGTTTCTTCTTCTCTAAAAAGGAACTTCCTATTGTAGGATTCTTATGGGAATAAACTGAAAATGATGCATGTAAAGCCCCCTTCACACTGTCTCGTACTCAATAAATACACTATAGTTATTGTGATGACGATAGTAATTTTAGGTATGTAGTGTAGGTTTGCTTCTGTGGAGCACTAACCTGGATTCTTGTCGTTACACCATCACTAATTGTCTGTGTAATCCTGGGGAGGTCATTAATTTCTCTGGATCTTGCAGCAGTTTGCAGCCCTGCTACAAAGACTCCTGGAACATTTTCGAAGTACAAGTGACTGGTCCCCCAATCCAAGCTCTATAAATCAGTATCTCTGGTAGTGGGACCTTTGGAAGCTCTATTTTTTTTAAGTGCTCCTGAAGATTCTGATAGGTGGCCACATTTGGAAATCTTTGGGCTAGATGATTCGCAAAGGTCCCTTTGAAGTCCAATAGCTAGTGATTCTCTGCTACTAAATACTCTTGTGTAATTCTTGACAATTAGCTAGTAAGAATCTATTTTGTACTTATTCTTTATTACAGTAACTGGTATTAGAGGTATTATAGTACTCAAGGTATTAGAAAAGGGGTGGAAACATCTATTCTTTGTGCACATCATTTTAAGGTTCTGCTCAATAATTTATTTCTGAAATGTAAATAGAATTTTCTAAAATTTATTCCAAAGCATTTCCCTCAGATGTTTTTTTTCTGATGTCTTAGTGCATTTTCATTTCAGAAATTTTGGAAAATACATAAAAGTATACACAAAAGTCAGAAGAAACTCCACTACCCAGAATTAACCACTGTTTACTTTTCAATGACTATCTCATTTTCCATAAATATAGTTTAAATTGGAATTAAAGATATAATTTTTATAATTTCAGTTTTTTTCATTTAACAATGTACTTTTAACATTTTCACCTATCCCTGATTGTTTTCTGCAAAGTGGAAAAATACTTTTACCAAAACGTTTTCTCATGCCCCTTGGTAATCAGTACCTTCTCCCACCCCCTGGCAACTGTTGATCTGCTTTCCATCACCATAGTTTTATCTTTTCTAGAAGTCATGTAGATGGAATCATACAGTCTATAATCTTTTGCGTGTGGCATCTTTTACTTAGCTTAATCTGCAGCTTGATTTTTTTAGAGGCCACATAGGAGACCATTGTCTAGATACACTGTAACTTATCTAACCCGCCTCCTATTATTGGACTCCAGCGTGTTGCTAATGTAATATTTATGTGTTCTATGTACATCTCTAATTATATCCTTAGGATGAATTTCTAAAGTTGGAATTGCTGATTAAGAGGTAATGAGCATGTTAAGGCTTTGGATTTATTTTGCCAATTTGTCCTTCAAAAAAATTGTTCTGGTTCATCTGTGTTCTAAATCATCACCACTGATGATGATACTTTTCTCTGGAACAAAACGTAGTAGTTTTCTGATACTTCTCTCACTCCCTGTCTTAAGCTTTTCTTTCTCTTCACTAGGTGACTGCCAGAATATATTTAAGAGCACAGGTTAAGCAAATTAATCCATTAGTGCACTGGGACAGTGCTTCTCAAACTTTAATGTACATGAATCAGCCAGGGATCGTGTTAAAGTGTAGCTTCTGCTTCAGTAGGTTTGAGTAGAACCTGAGATTCCATTTTTAACAAGCTCCCAGTAATGCTGCTGCTGCTGTAGCAAGGTGCTACAATATTATGTAGTCGTTAAAATTATGTTTATGAAGAGGTTCACGGGTCCGGCTGAGTGGCGTGTTGCTTAAGAGTTGGCTTGGGACACCAGCTCTGAGCAGCAGGGCCCTGGTTCGGATCCCACATGAGGGCCAGTGACGCGCTCTCTACAGCTAAGATGGTGAACAACAGCTCGACCTAGAGTTGGGCTGCCGTGAGTGGACGGCGTAGGCTGCAGTGAGGCTGGCCAGCAGTGGGCGTGAGCTGCCGTGAGCCGCCGTGAGCGACTGCCCAATGGCCGGCGAGGGACTGCCTCACCCAGGAAGAGCGCAGTGATAATACCAACATGGGCCAGTGAAGCGACGTCCTCCACAACTAGACTGAAGAACAAAAGGACAGCAACTTGTCTGTTCCCCTTCCTCAATTCCCGGACACTGTTCCCCTCCCCCAACTCCCCAATAAAAACTTTAAAAACAAAACAAACAAACAAAAAACAGTTTCAGTAACGTGGAGAAGTCTTCATGCTGTAATGTGCAATGAAGAAACCATTTAAAAATATATGTGGTGTAATTTCAACTATATAACTATACATGTGCATTGAAGAGAGATTGGAAAGATAAATAATTGTGCAGTATAGCTATTACAGTTTGGTAACATTTATAGGTAATTTTCATGTCCGTCTTTATAATTTGCACAGTAAGCATATCTGTGCCTTATGGGGGACCTAACAGAGTTGTTACTGTGTTTTCCAGCAGCACTAATGAAGATGAGGATTTGAACCCAGAACAGAAGATAGAAAGGGAGAAGGAAAGGCGGATGGCTAACAATGCCAGAGAACGCTTGCGTGTGCGGGATATTAATGAGGCATTCAAAGAGCTTGGTCGAATGTGTCAGCTTCATTTAAAGAGTGAAAAACCCCAAACAAAGCTTCTTATTCTTCATCAGGCCGTGGCAGTCATTCTTAGTCTAGAACAGCAAGTCAGAGGTAAGTAGTCTCAGCAGAGACCCACAGCTCTCCTGCCTCAGGCTGGCAGACAGGCGAGTTGTTTGCAAGTAACTAGTACTTCTGCCACTGCATTGTCTGAAACAGGTTTCTCTCGAGTTCTCTTACCTCTCTCTCACTGTATTGGCCAATATCCATAGGCTCAGCGCTTCCCACAGATCAGTAGAGAATAATCCAGTGTGACAATGCTGAGAACAGCCACCTCCGCCTGCTGCTCAGCGTTCGTGCTCTGTGCCTCTTTGTTCTTACTGACCCTGGTCTCCCACACTGTTGAATTTACCTGCTTGGACCTGTCCCCCTCCTCTCCTTCCTGTCTTCCCTACCTCTCTGTATTCAGTGTCTTGCTGCTTTTCCCTGGGGGCATCTACTAGGTGTGCTGCTTACTAGGAGGCCTGGCCGTGGCTCCTCTTGCACTGCCTCATGTGGATGTCCTTATGCCCATGGCAGGAAGGTTTCAGGGCCTCTTTACTGATCCCTGAAGAGGAGTTCCATGAATTCGGGGGCTAGTATGTCCGTGAGAGCAAAAGTGTGATTTATGTAGGCTCATCTACTGCTGACTCTGACAACTCTCCAGCTGTTTTCCTTTCCAAGAGGTTTGATGGAATCCTGAATGCTTTGAAACTTCATTTTTTGAATAAGCATTTATTGCACATGTCCTCTGTTGCAACCAGCTATGTGCTAGACCTCAAGTTATCAATTAATGCAAGCCCTTGAAAGGTTCTACCATTGAGCTTGCTTTTTTGCGTATTTTTTATCATTTTTTATCATCTTACCCAAAGTTATGAATGCCTCATCCTAAGCCTTTTTGCAAAGAATTTATAGATGTTACGTTGAGTTTCAGACCCTACCTCTAGCCTCTCTTCATTGAGAGCAATTCTGTGTTATTTATTGGATATTTGTGTAAGATTTTACTTAAAGACAGTTGGAAAAGAAAAAAGAATAGGAATAGACAGATGCTTGACAACTATAATCATGGACCTTCAGTCTTGATTACAGGAAGAATACTCTTTTTAAAGAATCCAGAGTTAGAGAACTAGAACACATTTTCAGAAAAACATACAATAGTAATTAAATGTCCATCCACTTCCCTCCAATATATTTAGTGAATAAGAGTGATGCATAGGTTAGTTCATGCATAACCAACCTACCACAAAAGCCAGATCCTTGCTCCTAGTATCTTAAGGCCTTTGAAATATCTGTAAGGGGTAAATGTAAATGAACCCTGATCTTCAGAGAGTTATAGACTACCTGAGATATTCATAAAGACTTTCTGATGATTGACTGCTCGTCTACAGCAGGAGCAGTTGTTCCTTGAACCTTCAGTATCTCCTCTCACTTTACCAAAGATTTGTATTCAGTTGTGTCTGACACCCTTTGTCTCACTCTGAAGGTAGCAAGATACCTGTGTTCAGTGATCCAACTACATACATCTCCTCCTGTGCAGCCAAGATATTTTCTTCCCTGACTCTACTTACTTATTGTCAAGACCGCTGCCTCTATGAGGACTGTGAAAGTCTTACTGCCTGGACAACAGTGGTGCGAGCACCTATTTCTGTACATCTTTCCTTCCCACAGTTTATTAGAGCTAGAGTCATTTGTGTTTTTCAAAACATTTTTTTTAAAGATCGGAAGTACCTACTCTCAGATATATCCAAGCCATAAAAATGAGAAATACCTCAGTGTTTGCAAAAAGTTATAAACTCCACCATGCCTGGGTGGATCTTACTCATTTGTAAGATTCAACTTTGTAGTGGTTCCACTCAAGTACCTAGATTAGAGAAGCTGAATCTGAGAGAGAGTCTAACATCTAGGCTCTTACAGCTGCGTACTAACTTTCTGGTCCCTGTTATGGATACTGACTTTTCACACATTTCTGGAAAGCTCTATATAAGGAGCCATTGACTGATTAGAGTTTGAACAAAACTTAAATACAGTGAACTGTAAATTCATCAGGGATTACTTTAATATTCATAAAGGCCTACCTTCCTCTCACCCTCAGACTCTGGGCTTCAAAGCCAGAGGCTTTATTTTATGACTTAGTGTAAAAGCCTCGGGATCTATGTGAGACTCCTTGCGAGGTATTCTGATGGCTGGCTGGCAGACAAGCTTCATAACCCTTCGTGCAGCCCTCAATACCTATACCTTGTGTATGGCAGCCCCTTCAGGGTTTAGCATAGCCACTGTCCTTCCCTGGACTTTATCTCCAGCAGTTTTGAATTATTTTAGTAATTTGTTCACCTTTGGGAACTTCTTCATCCTTGCAGGGGCCCTAGCCAGCGGTGCCTGAGCCTAGCAGTTGCTAGAAAAACATACATTTTGTTTACATATCTACTGTGGGCATCCTCTGGACTCTGCACTCTCACCTGGTTTGGGATGGTGCTCCAAAATTGTATCTGGCTACCCACAACGGACCATCCTTGGAAAGTGGTTATACCAGGAGGGCAGTCAGACCCAGACCTAGTGGTGCATCTTGAGAAGAGCCAAAGAATAGCTTTTCTTCCAGGTCTCAGCTTTTGCCAGAGCACTTCTTGTGCCTTGGGGCACCACATATTCAATCCCATCTGGTTCCCACCATTGCCAGTTCAAGCCTTAACATTATCATGACTATAATTTTATCATTACAGTTTTACTAATCCTCATCCAATTTCACATATTAACCTCATGTTTGTGTGCTCGGCTTTACTAAAGGTTAAATAACCGGTCAAACACTTCCTAGTCTGACTCTTGCACAGGTCAGCACTGTCAGCTCACTCCCTTTCAGGTGATCACTTAAGGACAGCAGCACTGTAACAATTTTGGTTTCCTCGTCCCTTAGTGAGTTTAAAGATGTATCAACTAGGACAGTGGTTCTCAAATCTGGCTGGTTCCAGAATCACCTGTGGCTTCTTTTTTTCCCAAATAAATTTTCGGATCCTACACCCAGTAGATTTTAATTTAGTTGCAATGAGATGGTCACACATGGCAGTCTTAACATATTCATTGATAATACTCTACTCCTTACTAAAACTGCACTGAAATTAATAAAAATGGCATTAACCCACAAGGACAGATGGGAGAGAAAACAATAGCAAATGAGAGAGCAAAAAATGTATGAATAGAAAGTAGAGGAGTGGCACTTGACTTATTTAGACAGAAAAAATTAAGTGGCGCAGGAAGGAATAGCAACAAGAAGCACATTTTGCCACACTGAGCCCCTTGCCCTGCAAGGCTCTGTACTTTGGAGGGACTGATTATTAGTGAAGGCATCCAACCTAGAAAGGAAGATTGACTGGAGGTCTGCTATGGAAAAGTGGAATCCCTAAGTCTCCTCTCTACTTCATTGCTTCTGCCCTCTCTTCCCTTCCACCATAAGACAGGAGGAGTATTTTCCGGAAAAAATGAAATCAGAAAGGCTGCAAATGGAACACCAAGAAGAGCAGAGAATGGGTGAGGCACGGAGATGAACAGTGAAACCCTTAGCCCTGTGTCCTGCTTTGCTTCCCTAATGCTGGCAGCAGAGTGTATTAAACCCATCTTCAAGGAAATTGGGGAATTCTTTTCTAGAGAAACTAAGTACTCTATAGAGAAAACACCTCCAGATTTAGGAATTCCTGAGTAATAATGCCTCACTTTTGAATTACCATATGGTAAAACCCACAGAAAGAAAAAATAACAGCAGTTTGCTCAGTTTAAGACCTAAGAGTCCCTGACTCATAACTTATGACTATAATGATAAAAATTATTTTCCTGTTTCAGAGAGGAATCTTAACCCCAAAGCAGCCTGCCTTAAGAGAAGGGAAGAAGAAAAAGTTTCTGCCGTATCGGCAGAGCCGCCAACCACACTGCCAGGAACCCATCCTGGGCTTAGTGAAACTACCAACCCTATGGGTCATATGTAAACATCAGCCAGGTAAGTAAGGGTCTGAAAAGAAAGTACATGTATAAGGAAATCACCTGATTTATCTTAAAAACTCAGAACATTTGAAAACAATTCTCTAATGGCACTGGTTATGGGAAAGGTCCTATGTTTGCCTGTCATATAATCACACTTAGAGAGCCAGTGTCACTTTATGCCAAATGACTGTTCTCTTCAAAGTGTGGTAGCATCCTGTGATTATTATAAAGAATTTGGGGGCCGGCCAAGTGGCGCGTTGGTTAGGAGTTGGCTTGGGCCGCCAGCTCTGAGCAGCAGGGTTCAGATACCACATGAGGGCCAGTGACACCTGCGCCCTTTACAGCTAAGATGGTGAACAACAGCTCGACCTGGAGCTGGGCTGCTGTGAGTCGCCGGCGACGACATAGGCTGCTGTGCGGCTGGCAGGCAGTTGGCGTGAGCTGCCGTCCAATGGCTGGCGACCGATCTGCCTCACCCAGGAAGAGCGCAATGATAATACCAACATGGGCCAGTGAAGCGACGTCCTCCACAACTAGACTGAAGAACAAAAGGCAGCAACTTGTCTGTTCCCCTTCCCCGATTGCTGAACACTGTTCCCCTCCCCCGATTCCCCAATAAAATCTTTAAAAAAAAAAAAAGAATTTGGGGTTCTGCTGGATCATCATGTAACTCTACATGAATGTCATTCCGATGCAAGAAGAAAATAGTGCAATGACTCTGCCATCAAAAAAATTATTTTGCTACCACTCATACTCCTCATTCCTCCACTCAGAAATACTTTATCATAAACCAGTTTTCTGTTAGCCATCTACCTCTTTTTTGCGGTGAAATCTTTATACACCAGAGTTACTGCTTGTTTCCATTTGGATCGATAATGCAGGTTTATAACATGCACCTTCCTTCCCTGTGAGCAAATCAGTTGCACCTTCTGGAATCTACTAATGAATGTAAAGGTATTATATATAATAGAGCCAGAATGCCCTCTTTCTGGAATTTTACTTGTTGAAAGACTTTTTTATCTTCTGTTTCATGGACTAAACACAATTCACTTCCTTGTGATTTTTTTTTTTAACAGTGACAAAAGTAGTACGAGGTTATCACCCAAGTAGTTAATGTGAATCATCTTTTTTCTTAACTATATACATTCACATTACCTATAATCTAAGTTGTAAAGTTAATGTTTAGGTGGCAGAAATTAATATAGACTGTAATTAAATACTTTGGTCGGTGACATTTTAGCGAGCAACCTGGATTAGGAATAGAACTGGGAGCTTCACTTTTATAATCTGCCTTCAGTGATGTGTATCTCTTTTCCCAGTTTTATCAGTGGATTAATAGCAGTAAGAAAAGATGAATGGATGGGAGGTGCGGAGCAGGAAAAAAATTGCAAGTTAATTTTATTTGGTCAGCTTTGTGGCTGTCATTTTGAGCCGAAAGTCTGGAATTTGATTGACTGTCTTGTAAACTACCAACATTAGTCAATAATCACCCTTTCCTGAAGAATTTGGTTCCTACCATCTCTACATCTACCTTCCTAGGACCAGACTAGACCAAAACTGAAGATTTCATTTGGGGACAAGAAGAGAAATGTTGATGTATTTAAGTCAATTATAATTCTAACATTAGCATACTGGAGAAAACGCTAAGCCACTGACCTCACAAAAAATATCCAGCAACCTAACTGATCAGTATGCATGTCAGAGAGACTTCTGGCAAGAGCCAGTCAACTTGCAGATCCTCTAAAACCAGAGCCATTTTTTCATATTCTGTGGAAAATACAGAATATCATGAAAAAAGTAAATATTTTTATTCAAAAATAAATTTTGAAGTTTTAAAATAAAAACATGCTACTGTGGGCCAGCCGAGTGGCGCGTTGGTTAGGAGTTGGCTTGGGACGCCAGCTCTGAACAGCAGGGCCTCGGTTCAGATCCCACATATGAGGGTCAGTGATGCTGTGCCCTCTACAGCTAAGATGATGAACAACAGCTCTCCTGGAGCTGGGCTGCCGTGAGTGGCCGACAATGGTGTAGGCTGCAGTGGGGCTGG
>NW_017731362.1:8499192-8565733 GCF_001890085.2 Hipposideros armiger
TACCAACATGGGCCAGTGAAGCGACGTCCTCCACAACTAGACTGAAGAACAAAAGGACAGCAACTTGTCTGTTCCCCCTCCCCGATTCCCCAACGCTATTCCCCTCCCCCGATTCCCCAATAAAATCTTTAAAAAAACAAAAAACATGCTACTGTTTCTCAATGCAAAAGTGACTTTCTAAATTGGCAGATCATTTCAAAGAGTGATGAGAGGTAACTTCTTATGCTCAGGTCCCAGGTATTCACCGGGCTGTGAAAACAGTGCTTTATATTCATCCGTCACATTTATCTCAGATCCTGTGTCTGTCTCTCTCTCTCTCTCTCTCTCTCTCTCGCTTTCGCTCTCGTTTGTTGTACCCATTTTCCCTTATTCTCTTCCTAGTCTCTCTCTAGCTCTTTCTCTTTCAACTCGCCCTACCTCTCTCTCTTACCCCCTTCTGTTTACCTCCTGCTCGTTTACTGCATCTATATCTCATACTGCTTTCATGTCTCTACCCTTATCTCTATAATGAGGAAATTCCCCCACTTAAGTTAAAATTGAACCTTGAACATTGTCACATATCAAAAAGAGATCAAGAATTCCTCCCCCCTTTTTTTTAAAGGCTTCAAGGTTATAAGAAATGTAGTAAATCCTTTGTTCCACTACATTTTATAGGTTAGTGTTTATTATCTTAAAATATGTCTTATAGATTGATAATTTCATAAAGGTAGTTATCTGGTTTTACCTGATAACCTTTGATTCTTAAAAAACTAGATAGCAGATTAACACAAGCAAGAGACTAGGCAGCAGGAAAACAACTGCTAGAATCAAAATAGCTGATAAAAGACCACAGAATGAATGACTATAGAAGCACAAGAATATACCACCACATAATGTAAGGCAGGTAACTTTGAGTATCTGTTATCCATCCCTAAGAGAATCAATCTTATTACAGAACAATAGTGGTTATTGTTTAATAAGGAAGTGAAAAGTATGATTCTTCCTAAAGCTATTTCCATCAAAAAATGGCTAAAATGGAAATTACGTTACTGCTATGTATATTATATTGAGAGTATCAATATGTATAAAGTTTTTACTATAATAGAGTAAAATTTTCTTAAAAGTTCATTGTGCAAACATTTATTGAGACCTATCAACCAAGAACTGGGACCAGTGTGAAAATGAATATAAAATTGCCCCTGCCTTCACAAACTTTCAGTTGAAAGGAGATAGATGTAAACTATTAACACAGCGCGATGGACTGGATACAGCAGTAAATAAATGTACACTTTATCATTGTCTCTCCACTATGAAATGGATGAGTAGAACCTCACAGCTCAGGTATTGCCAACTCAAATGTTACCAAAATTAAGGTTTGCAGAATTGTCGCAGCTATTGTATAATCCTATATCTTGTGATTCTGTAATCACATGATCTCCTTTAAAAAATCTGACTTACATACACTAAGTAAAATTATTTCAATTACTCTTTGCAAGAAAGAAGCTCATTTATATGTTTAGCAGACTGCTAACTTACTATAAACCTGGGTATAAATGAGGAATACCAACTTGTTTTGATTTTTTTTTTCTGGGAAGATGTTTATTTTTAGCAATGATGTCCTAATTGGTTCTGTTCTCTCCCTCGGCTCTCTCTGCCACAGTTCCAGAGTTATCAGTAGGCTAGATAGAAGGTGACCTCTCCTCAAAAGGACTTGGACAACTCAGATTATCTGAAGACACAAACCTGATAGGAGGGAGAAGAAAAAACAAAACACTTGAAGCAAGAAACTCAAATGTAATCCTACGATCAAAGCAACTGGTCAACACTTCCATCAGAAGTGAAGATAGGAAGCTCATCAGATAGAAGGAACGTCAGCCGTGAGATGTTTGCAACATATCACTTTGTTGCAAGCAGTGTGTCGCTTCTGCACAATCAGAGACTGTCTCAATCTCTCCACTCACCGTGGAAGTTGCCTTGTGCCTAAACTGAATTGACAAATGCATTGTAACTACAGATTTTATTTATTGTTGTGGAACTGTAAGGTCTACATATAAAGGGAAAAAGTTAATGTGGAAAGCTGATCTACACTCAGCTGATGCCAGCATTCGTTAAAACTGTTCACATGCAGAGAACAAAGCAGTGACAACCATTGGCCCTTAGCATTCCCGGCATACCTATTAGTGTCTTAAAAAGGAAGGGAAAAGTCTTTTGTTGCCCCCTCCGATCCTTTTGCCATATGAATAGTGTTTTCCATGAAATAGGAAAAATCTTACTTGGTATAGCATTTCTCTTGCTCATTTTTTCATTCATTTTTATTTTCTCTTTGTGGGTGTTATGTTTGGTCTCTGAATCTGAATAGTTTATGGTCACAGTCCAGAATCCTCCATGTAGCCCTATGTGCTTTGCATACTTACCTTACAAAGATCAGCAGAGACCCTCTGTGACCATAGCCTAGCTAAGATTTTGAAAGGGGAAATTTCGCCCCCTAGACTTTCCCCAGAATAAATATTGCTTTATTTCTAATAATAACCAAGACTTTTCAAGCTTCTAGTTTTCATAGTAAAGCTTGTAATAGCAAAAAGTGTAAATTACAAGGGAAGAATCTATTTAGAAATTGCTTTGTTTTCCAAGCAGGAAGTACTACATGCAGTACTTGTAAAGTGTTAGCTATAAGTAAGCACAAAATGTATTTAAAATACAAAGAAGATTTTCAGGCTGTGGTTATGGTGAACATAACAAAACTCAGTAGTCACCAAGGCAGGTAGTGTGATAAATGAACACACCACTCTGAGGCTAATTACCTAATGGAATACAAGAGCAATGGTCACCCGTGTTTCCTTATCCTAGCCTTTATTTCTCTGTCATTTGGATGGCTGGTCAGTAGGGAGGAATTCAGTGGGTGATTTAATCAACTGCAAACCATCTGCCCCTGTCCCGAGAAGATGAGCCAGATTAGCATTAAACCAGTACTTGTCAGTCCATCCTAATAGTGTGCGTTAAGGCACCCTGTGTCTCTAACCCTTACGAGTTGTTTTTTAAGACATAATAATCACTTTGAACTTCCATGAAATCTGTCTTCCACCACAACAAACCTGGGAGAGAAAAACATGCTAAACAATGTTGACTTGGCATAATAATTCCCCATAGCCAATATCAACAGCAGCAGTCAGCACACGGAAGAAAGGACCCAAATCACTATGTAACGTCAAGATTTCTGTTAATCTGAAAGAACAAAAACAAAACAGAACTTCAGATCCTCCAGTCAGGATGATTCCTAACAAATCAGTCTTTTGTGAACTTAGTGGACTTTTTTGGTTACTTTAATTTGCATATATTCTCTGATTACATCAGACTCTATCTGTGGCCTTGTTCTTCATTTCAGTGTTAATCAGCTAAACAGAAATTGTTGCTTATGATGTGTGAGTGAACATATGCCACTGCCTGGCCTTTTTTTCTTCGGAGCTTGTTGTCTTTTTCGCTATATTAGACTTTGCAGTATGCCCAGAAGCTTTCCTTCATAAAATAGAAAGAAAAAAACATTTGGCTTATTTTTCACTGTAGCTAGTCTTTTATACAATAATCTTGTAAGAAAATTTCTTGAATTCTAAATATTACTCTTTCTAGATTTTTGAAATCGAAAAGTTTTCAGTAAAAAGTTTCTTACTTTATTTTATTATATTAGGTAGTAAAAATGTAGGGTTATTTACCATAACCTGTTCATTAATATCAGAAATTTACAATAGCATTTTAAGACCATAGTAGGGTTCTAGCATACCGTGTAGTACCTATGGAGTATTGTAAGAGCTAATTGTCCGAGATGAACCGCTTCTCATCTTGTTCTCCAGTTTCCATTGTTGGTTTACTGCAGATTTGTATCCTGTGTCAAATTCAAGGTATTATTGATAAACCTTTCAACCAGCAGCAAGAAGTTCAAATTTTTTTCTGTCACTGTAACAGAAAACACAATATGTATATAACATTTATGTAGCAATAAATGTGCCATCTTTTTTAACATAGTAAGCCAGTGAGTTTTTTACATTCCTCTCTCAAAGAATAATGCATTTTGTTTTCTCCATCTCATTCCTCCCAGAAATGTCCACACTGCTTTTCTTTTTTCCCCCCAGCTTTGTTGAAATATATAACATTGTGAAATGTAAGGTGTACAGCACAGTGATTTGCTATATGTGTATATTGCAAAGCGATCACCACAATAAGGCTAGTTAACAAATCCATCACCTCACTTAGTGGTATTTTATGTGTGTGTGTGTCGAGAATTTTAAGGCCCACCCTGCCTTTCCTATCTGCATTATCTACAGCGTTATCCGGGAAACCCTTCAGGTCAGAATCAGACTTGTAGAACTAAGTTGGTAATCAAGTCTGTAGCTTCTCTGGGTTGTGTGTTTCTCCTCTTGCTGTCTTTACTGATTTACTGATAGGGGCCTTTTAGTCTCTCCCTGAAAGTTGACCAAACATCAGTGAGTAGTTAAAAATCTAATCATTTGCAGATCTAGAGAAAAACAAAAATGGGAAAAGACTCAGATGAGGCTTTTCAAATGAACACTCTTCAAAGCACTTTCACATGTCATATGTCCCTTTTTTCACGAAAAGCCTATGTCATAATTAAGGAATAGTATTCCTTACTATTTTTTAGATAAAAAATTCTGTTTTCATCCCAATTTTCACACACACCAGCAACAAAAATATGCATAGTGATTACCGATGAGGACTTCATGCCAAGCAAGAGCCTGAGAAAAACAGTGGACAAACTTTCTGTGGGGCCTGTGTGTGAGATACCCAAGGTCATTATCACACCCTCTTGGGATCCTGGCAAATTGCTTCTCTCGGTGAATTATGAAGTCCACTATTCACATTGGAGGCCCAACGGATCATTTTAGTAATGGTGGGATTTGGTGAAAACAGGTAAATATTTTAGTTTGATTAAATGGTAAATAAAAGTTCCATCTAAGAAGAAAATACAGAATGTTAGAACTGAAATGGAATCTAGAGACGATCTATTAACTGCCTCATTAATAAGTTTATAAAAACTGAGGCCCAGAGAGGTTATATGTCTCCAAGAGCACATAACTACCAACAGATCAAGACACTTAAAACTTTCCCTACAAAATCTCCCTGCCTTTATTTTATCTTCTTTCTCTTTACCGATTTTTAGGCCAGTCCTATTTAGTGGCTTTAATTTCTCTACTACTTTATTTTTCTTTCATTGTTTTCTCTAGTTCATATTTTTTTCTTCCATGGAAACTCCATACATCATATCGTGTGTGTGTGTGTGTGTGTGTGTGTGTGTGTATGTGAAAGGTTAAAGAGTATTAACTTTGGCATCAAACAGTCCTCAATTCAAATCCAAGCTCAGTATCTAATTAACTCCATTTCCTTATCTGAAAAAATGGAGATACATACTATTATAGAATTGTTTAAGTACTGAATGAAACCATGTATGGAAAGCTCTTACTGTGGTTCCTGTCACTTAATAAGTACTCAATAAATGACAAATATTTTTAAAATAAATAGTAGCTTTCCTTATAACCAGCTCCCAGGATGATTCCTCTTCAGCCATCCTGTGAGAGGCAAATGGTGATAAAATCCACCCCAAGAAGATGGCAGTCCATCTTTGCAGGAGTCTACATTCTTTTGGGGCAGTCCAGTTTATTTTCAATGCCTTCCTATGGCTACATTTTATAAGGACTTTTTTGAAACCTTCCCATTTCAAGAGTGAATCCCAGTCCCATTGTGTGGGTTGGTAGGACCCTGACCTTGGGTCCTCAGGAAGCAGATGCCAAGGTGAGTTAGATGTGCAGGGGTTTACTGGCTGTAGTATTTATGGAAAACAAAAGGGAAAGGAATCAGGAGTAGTCGGACAGCTTTCAGACCATGCTGCAGGGCTGACATCTGTGAAAGAAGGGGAGAAGGCAGGAAGAGTAGCGAGGAAGAGCCTCAGCCTGCCTTGGAGTTCTGAGAAAGTCGCGGGCTGTCCAGTGGGGTCCGAGAAGATGGATCATTGAGGAGCCTTGTGTTGGGCAGAACTGGTGAGGTACCAAGGCCCCTGTTGTGGTCAGTCATTGATTGGGAGTCACCTGGGGAGGTAGACCTCAGTTTGAACACTACAGCAAAGGTGCTACACCTGAAGGCAGATAGCTAAGGGGACCCCTCCCCCAACAGGTTATACCTTGAAGGGAGAACTCAGAGGGGTGCCTCTGAGTAACACATTTTTGTTCCTACAAGACTGGCCAAACCAAACCAAAGAGTCTTCTGTGGTTGCTGAGACCATCGCTGACCTTGGGCTCATCAGTATTTTAAAAATTGCCATTATTTCTCCCCTGGCATTCCACAGTCCAAGTACACCCACACATTGTCGGGAAGGATGAGTCCCATTCCTCCCCCACCTTCACGGGCTGCAGTGTGGGCTGGTATGATCGGGCCAAGTCCCTGAGTCAGCTGTTTAGTATTCTGGTGTTATAGGATATTGTGATAGCCCAGGTCAGTGGATGGTCCACAGAATCTTTGTGGCCACCTAGGTTTAGAAGGCCACATGTCCTCATCATTTTGGATGGTTTTCCCTGTGAGTGTCCCCAACCCCCGAAGCTCTTACCTCTGTCCTATACTGGGGAATGTTCATGGGAGTAGAAATATCTTCCCTGTTTTGTTTTCTTTCTTTCCCTGTTTAATTACTTATTGTGAAAGATAACCTGAAAGGGTGTTTCTGCTCCCTTTGGTCTAGACCTACATTCTCTTCCCAAAACTGATAAGGAATTTGCTGCGTGCTGCCCGGTTCTCCTTTCTCACTCGAGGATCGATGCCCCACTGGACAGGGTCCCTAGCTGAAGTTGCACAGGCTTGCTGATTCATTTTGTCCTTAGGTGTAAGCACAACACCCAAGGCCTCCAAACCTTTCAAAGCCTCTGAAAATTTTGCAACCTGAAAAAATGTCATGGTGCCAAAAGATACACTGCAAAAATGAAATTCATTTCAAAAACAATTACAAAAACCATCTCAGATTTTTACAGCAAATAAAGTGATTGTTTAATGTGGGATTTGAGCTCATTTTGATCCATTTGGTACGATGGAGCCTAGGACTTTCAAAGGTCTTACAACCATCCTGGAGTCCTTCAGTTCCACAGTCTGTTATCACATTTTCTTCTCTGGTTTATTGATAGTCTCCTTGGGAAGAAATACAACCGTGTCTTCCCCACTGGAGGCATGGACCATTTCTGGATCTGAAGATCTCGGCCTGGGCCTGGAGGACCCCGAGACAGCGTGCATTTTTTAGAAGCTCTAAACAGGCCACTTTTCCCTGCTCCCAGGCCAGGGCTTCCTTTCCTCAGTCCTTTGCCGTCCTATGAGATTTTTTTTTTTTTTTGCTTTCTCTCGTTTCCTTGCTCTTTTGTAGCCCCCTTTCCTGCAAGCCTTAATCTTTTCTCCTGGACAGTTGGTGACAGTTGGTGCTTGTTAGGCTGAGGTGGCAGCCCAGTGTTGGGAGCAGGCCATGGCAGTATCTCTGGCCAGCCAGCAAGAGGGACCACGTTGTTCTGAAATACACCCAGCCATTTGCCATGGTGGCTTTTCTCCATTGCCTGAGGACTCCCAGCGACCACTCTCAGTGCCTGGAGAAGGTGGCTGATGTACCAAAGCAGCACAGTAATGACGCTTCAGTTGGCCTGTGGAAGCCACCTCACACTCAGGAGGCGTCTTCCCTGACACCTCCACCCTATCAGGCCGGGCTACCCCACCCACTCATTCCAGGCCTCCCCCAGGCCATCCTGCCTCATCCTCATTAAAACCTGTGCCGAAAGCAGCAGTGTTGTTTTTCAGACTCTTAGCAGTGAGTTATTGATCAATACTGATAGTGCAAGGAGCTTGATCTCACCCAGAACTGGCAGAGATTAATTAGCTTCATTCCCAAGCATAATCCTAATTAGGCACAGGAAGAAAGAAAATAAAACACAAAGGAACTATTCTTCCACGAGAACTACCGACCTTCTGTCCCAGGGGTGGAGGAGGAGCAGGAAAGAGGAAGAAACAGGTAAACATGTCCCAGCCCCTGAGTGCTTTCTGCCTGGTCCAAACCCAGGCCATCCAACCCATGAGCACAGACAGTGGTGAGGATGGGGTGCCTTTCTACAAGGATCACATATGAAAATGTATGTTTATTTGCTTCACTTCGCGCCCTGCCTAATGATGTACAGGAAGGCACAATTAAGCAGGAGGTACCTGCATAATTTGAAGTACCTGTTCTAGGCTTGCTCAGCCAGGGGGGCTGAGGACACCACCAGTGGAGAACTCCGCTCCATTGGGCTGGGGGAGAAAGGTTGGATGGGGACTGGGTAATCGCCCTGAAGCCTGAGTAGAAACACAAAGGAATTATTTGGGGGCATCTGGGGAGCAGGAGCCATCTAGCTCTATTACTGGCATTTTCTAAAACTTGACAGCCAGGACTGATGGCCCAAATGGCTCTTCACTGGTGGTGGGGAGGGCCACGGGAGGTGGGAGGGACTTGCGACTTGAGATTTAACTATCTAACCACTCTGAGCTTCAGTTTCCTTTTCTGTAAAAGGGATAATTAATAATACTAGCTCATGTGATGTTTATGAGAACTGAGAAATTCAAAGGTTATGGCACATAGCAGGCACTTCCTAATCCCCCTAATGAAAATAAACCAAGGGAGCAGCAAATCAAAAAACGATGACTTGCACACTACTCTTTTTTCACTAGCACATATTTAATAGGCCTGACAATGTGTCAGGTACTTGCGGACCCTGCCATCGCTGAGGTCACAGTGGCGTGCAAAGACAGACAAGTAATAGGAGCTGCAAACAGTGTGACCAGGGAAACACTGTGGACTTGAGTACAAAAAGACAAGGACCCTGGCCAGGGCTGACAGCCAGGGCAGGGCTTCAAAGAAGGAGTGCCACACCCCTGAGTCGGACAAGGAAATGAGAGTTCAAGGGCTAGCTGATGATGAGCTCAGGAGAGTTAGTAACAAAAGGGAGTCCCTGCATCTGCTATAAGCAGAGCAGGAATGGAGAGAAGGCCCTGCGCCCCCAGCCCACCAGCCCCCCCACACTCACACCAAAATGTGGCCCCTTTAACCTCCAAGTCTCTACTCAACCTGTGACCTGTGTTTGGACCCTGATGCAAACCAACCAACTGTGGAAATTTGAACACTGACTGGACAACTTGATGCTATCAAGAAAATAATTTATAATTTTAGATGTGATATTGTGGTTGTTTTTTAAAAGTCTTTGCCTTTTAGAGATTCATACTGAAGTGTTTACAGAGGGAGTGATAGGGAATCTGGAATTAGCTTCCGTGTAACCCAGTGGTGGGCAGGGGTGGGGGGTGAGGGGGTTTAGATGAAATAAGAGGCAGTGAGTTGATTGCTAAATGCTAGGTGACAGGTATGTGGGATTCATGATACTCTCGTAGATATTTGACATTTTTCATGATTAAAAGTTGAAAGAAAGGAGAAAGGCAGGCAGGAAAGGAGGGAGGGAGAGAGGGAGGCAGAGAGGGGAGGAAACAGCTTCTACTCGTGTGTCTCCTGAAACCTTCCCCTATCGCCACATTGGAAGGGGGAGAGAAGGCTGTTTGCTCAGCCAGAGCACTGAAGCCTCTGAGGAGACAAGTTAGACATCCAGGGAGCATCCCCAAGCTGGAATCCCTCTGGGGACAAGCCCACACCATGGATAGACACAGCACAGGACATCAGGTAGCGGAGGGGCATGGGACCAGGAGGGAGGCATTAGAAAGGAGACCATTAATAGCTGTGGAGAAGGAAGCTATGAGCCAACTTCCCTTCGTAAGGAAAGGGCGGCAGGGCCGTGGAGGCGGGTGGTGGGACGGATGCGCCAGGATCAGAGGGAGTTTTCTGAAGGAGCAAGAAAGCCCGCCGCACCCCCGGCTACCAAGCAGGTGGTATCTGGAGACAGGCCACTCAAGGCAGTTTGTGGCCTGGAAGTTGGAAGTACCTGTGCCCCCACCAGCTGGCAGACGGCCCTGGTGGAGGGGCTGGGCCTGCCCCCACCAGGCAAAGCTTCCCCTCTGTGCCTGCCTCAGGGATGCCACGAGTCCTTGCATGACCGGACCATTCCCATTTTCCCGAGGCTTCTCCAGGGTCCTCGGCAGGACAGAACCCTGCCGCACTGACCCGCTCCCAGAGCAAGGGCTGTGTCCTAGTTAGTGGAGCCTCCACGGGGGAAGGAATGCGTGGGAGGGACGTGTCCAGAGCTGCCTGGGGAGGCTGCTAATGGGGAAAGAAGGCTCTGCCAGCTACTTTGGGGAAAGTGGGTTTTGCAACAACCTGGATGATGTTAAGTGCTTGGGGGGCCTGGGAAGACCGAATGTTTAATATCTGGAAGAGAGGCTGTCTAAACAAAGTAATTAGGAGGCTTCTTTGTAGTGATATGAAAGAGATGAATTGGGTTTATCCGACATCAAAGGACAGGAGATACAATGGGGAACAAGGCCGCTGGGCAGCGTGGGCCGGCTGGAGTGGAGACTTCCGCAGTCTCTGGGATGGGGAAGCCTTCCCCGTAGTGTGTGTTCTGAGGATTGCTTTGAAGGCACACACCCCATAAAACTCTCTCCCACTTATTTAACACGCTTCCTAAAACCTAGCTCTCAGATTCAGGTTTCACCTCCCCACAGCCACCTTTTCACAAGCGACATTTACCACCAACCAGGAGAAACACGGGGGCCTGCCCGCCACCGCTTGCCATTGGGAAGGGGGTGTGCACAGACTGCCCCCTTGTTGAGGCTAAATCGAGGACGTCAGGCCCTGCCCCTGGTGCAGGCCAGCGAGCGGGGTGAGCAGCCTGCTGCCGCCTCCACTGACCAGCAACCCTGGGTGAGGCCCTCAGCATCTCTGAGCATAAATGGCCTTGCTTGTAAAATGGAAATTATAATCCTTAAATCACACGGGTGTGGTGCCAGGGGAGACAGAGAGGGAACTTGGAGAAAAGGCAGCAAGAGGACCCCCTGGATGGAGTCTGTTGAATGCAGGAAGAGCTAGAGCAGTCACCCCAGAGGACCTTTCCCAGGACGCCAACAGACAGCAAGCAGATCAGCGTCACTGCGCGCACTGCACAGCCTGCCAGCCCAGGCTGCCCTGTGGGGACATAGGACATTAATTTCACCCCAAAATTCAGTGGTTCTACATCGCTCACATTTTAAAGTGTTTATGGAAGAAGTGATACAATATCTGGGATTTATGTTAAAATATTCTAGCCAATAAAAATGTACAGAGTAGATGAAACAAGAATGTCAGAATCTTGATAATTCTTGAAACTGGATGAAGATACATGAAGATTTATTATTTTATTCTGTCCTACTTTTGTGTATGTTTGACATTTTTCCTAATGAAAAGTTAGTCACAAAAGTAAATTTCAGACTTAGAGCTCCAATTCCCAGCAGGTAGAGCTGAAGCTGAGCTGATGGGGTTCCCTGCCTCTCCCTCCCTCCAACACTCGGGGTCTCCTGAAGTGGAAGGCACCACACTGGGCACTTCGGGGCGACACAGAGATGACCACAAGACAGATCAGCAGGAGAGGCAGAGAAGTCACAAAGCAGCGCTGTGTGCGCCCCAGGGGGCAGTCAACTCAGATGAGAGAGGGTGTCAGGATGGCCCAGTTCTAGCGACAATCAAACAAATAGTAACAGCCGCCACAAACATTGGCTGGGGGCTGCAGGGGGAAGACTCCTGGGCTGACTTTCACTTACAGGCCTGTCAGGCCCTGAATTTGACAGGAGGGGGCTGCTGAGGTGCCTGCGGTCCGCAGCTATTCCAGAGTTGGGATCATGTGTTTCCAATGAACTGAAAGTTCAGAAGAAAAATGTCCCTGTTTGTGCCTTTGACTGGGACGCAGGACTGTCCCCCACCCACTAGAAAACCAGAGAGGGAAGGTGTACCATCCTAAGCACACATCTGGGTAAGTATCTGAGTGTGATTGTATGAGTTTGTGTGAGTGTGTGTGTGCACCTGTGGAGTGCTGACGTTTGAACCTGGATGTGATGACCATTACTCCCACTGAAGAGTATATCACCAACAGAAGGAGAAAAACATAGGGAAATGCCTGTAAAACAAGGAAGGCCTTCGTTTTGGCATAACTTATATAAAAGTGCCTAGAACACACACAGTAAAATGCAGGTAACATTGGAAGACACAACCAAGAGAGAGTGAAGATCAAAGGCTTTAGAGAATCGGGGGTCTGGATTTGAACCCTGACTTGGCGTGGAAATATATGATCCCAACTCTGGAATAGCTGCAGACATTATGGCAGAAATTGCCGTATACCAGAAGCGATGTGTGACACGGAGTGTTGTCATGATGGAGGATGATTTACGGCACACTTTAAAACACACCTTCTTGCAACCATAGCTTACACCTGACTGAATGCACCAAACAAGTTGAAACTTGTCACACACTGTTCCTAAGGTTTGATGTGCCGCTTCCCATATTGAAGATCCCTGCTTTTCCATTGGATGGCACTCGGCAGCAGCATTCATGTATTTTGTGATCACAATGGAAAGGCTCCGTGTCACACATCGCCTCAGGTGTGGCAATTTCTGTCAAATACATTTTAGTGTGTCCTCATCCACCTTATTCACCAGATCTGGCACCGTGCGATTTGTAGCTTTTCCTGAATCGATTCAGGACATCCACAACAGTGGGACTAAAGACATTCAGGAAAGAGGACTTCTAAAACTGCTTCAAAAAGTGGCAAGAATGATGGGATGGGTGTGTTGGAAGCGAGGGGGCATATTTTGCGGAGGATTAATGGCAATGTGTCTTTTACTATAATATATATTTTAATTTAAACAATCACTATTTTTTGAGGACACCTCGTATGTCCTTTTTCTGTTCCAGGATCCGGTCCACGATACTTCATTTGACTCTGTGTTCAATCTGCAACCATTTCTCTGTCTTTCCTTGTTTTCTCATGACTTTCACATTTTGTAGAGTACTGAAACGGTATTTTGTAGACTGTATCCTGAGTTGCATTTTCCTGGCATGTTCTCATAATTAGACTGGGGTTGTGGATTTTGAGGAAGAATAGCACGGAGGTGAAGTGCCCTTATCGCATCAGGTGAGGAGCACCTGCTATCAATATGACTTGTCACTAGTTATGGTAACCTCGATCACTTGGTTAAGGTGGTGTTTGCTGGGTGTCTTCACTGCAAAGTTACTATTGTCCCTTCCACGTTTTATTCCTTAGAAGCCGGTCACTAAGTCCAGGCCACCATCAGGGCAGAGGAATGAAGCCACACCTCCTGGAGGAAGGCGTAGTCTCATTTGTATTTGGAATTATTCTGTCAGGGAGGTTTGTCCCTCATTTTGCTTAATCCTTTTACGCTTCAGTTTCTCATCTGTGAAATGGGGATAATGGCCATTATCCAAGAGGGTTGTTGGATGGTTTAAATAATAGAATGTGTGGAAAGCACTTAGCACTAGCAGAGGTTAAATACTGTGATCAAGAATGATCTGAAGACACATCAAAGTATTACACGAGTCATTTAACTCTAGGCCCCTTGTGCAGCTGCTAGTGTTGGTCTCCTCCAGACCCAGGGAGTAAAGGCCCCTGAGAAGGGGCTGTTTGAGCCAGGCTGGTGCTAGCCTGCTCTCTGCTCCTCCTGTGAGCCCTGCAGATGACACGGGAGGTCTGGAGACAGAAGGCCAAAAGCCTACGAAGGCACAGCCTTGTAGGCAGAGAGGGAGCAGGTCAGGTGAAGGGAACCACGGAGGCGCTGGGCTGAGATGTGGTTGTGGATTGGATTTAGGTGAAAGATGACAAAAAGGTGGTGAGGACCAAACACCTCAGAAACCACTCTGGAGACAGGATCAAGTAGAGCTTAACATATAGTGAGCGCTCAATTATTACTTGTTGATTGAATGGCTTAATGAACAACTAAACAAAGAATACTAGACTGGGAGTCCAGTGTTTTGGGGCTTGCATTCCAGATTTTTTTTTTTTTTTCCAATTTGCTGTGTGACCCTGAGCAAGTTTTTAAAACTTTTCTGGGCATCGTATTCCATCTGTGTAAACTGTGAGGAAGTTGGGGAGAGAAAGGGACTGTGTCCGGGCTCTAGAGGCAAGGCACTGACCCCCACTGCGCCTTCTGTCACCCCACTTTCCATGACCCAGCCTAAGGGTGGGACTCCTTACCTCACTATCAAAGCACACGCCGCAATCTTAGCACTTATCAAAGAACGGGGCATTGTTGGAAGCTTGTCGGCATGTGCAGTAAAGGCGGTTGCAACACTTGTTCTGCCTGCTTTTGCTCTGTGCTTCCAACACTGCTCCCTTTGTTTCTCTTTATCTCCCCCTGACTATTGTCACCTCATGTTTGTCTTCAGCTGCTGAAAGGGCCACGTTTGTTTTAATTACAAATAAGATCACTTAGTGGGCTCCGGTGGGTGGGGAGCCGCCTTGTGCAGTCCTCAGAGGTGGCCCCACCGGCCTCTCTCTGAAAGGGGGATCTTTTCTTTCCTCCGTGTTTATTTTTAGACAAAGACAAGCGATGGAGGTGCCCTCTGGATCATAGCCTTCAGAGGCGAGGGCTAGCTTTGATGTTCACCCCAATCTTTCATGACCTTACTGTGAGTATTCCTGGACCGAGTATAGCAGTTCTCTTTACCATTCAGGGAGGAAGCGCGGAGTCTGGAGAAGGAGGTCACCAGACAGGAAAGGGCTTTGCAGAGGTGGGGTTGGGTGAGGGGGATGATGCATTATTTTTAACATTTGATTTATTTTTCAACCTAGACCTCTCCTTCCTAGGAGGGCTCTTTCTAAATCTAAGCTGCCTCTCTGTAGGCTGCTGTCTTAGCGTCCTGGTACATCCTGCCTCCAAGTCTTCTGGCTTTTTCCTCCCCTGCCGGTTTTCCTGGAGCCGCTTCCCAGCTCTAGTCACCCAGGCCACTGGCGCAGCCAACCTTTAACTGCCAGCTCTGGGGCGCCCCCTGCTGCCTAAAACTGTTGTGACCGTTGAGCAGAGGTTCAATTTGGGGGCTGGCTGGATTCACATTCCGTTGGCCACAAACTTGGTGGCAAACAATCAAAATGAACTTCTCAATTGTCCCCAAGCCGGCACTCAGCTGCGTATTGCGGAGACACGTTAAGATGCAGGTGGTCTCTGCCTGGGTACAATGGCTCATGCAGCCCTGCCTGCCTCCAGCCTGGAAGTTCCGCGCGCGCGCGCGCGCGCGCGCGCGCCCCCAGGCCACGTGACCCTCCTTTTAGCCAGATCCCAGGCTCTGGGCCAGCCTTGCCCTCAGAAAGGAGATTCAGAGACCTCCCGATGAGAAGGGCAAGCGAGGCAGCATGTAGGCGCCTGCCCTGCAGGTGCCACACGTCTCCCTTTCCAGGTCTCACATGCTCTAGAGACCAAACGATAGCCAGTGACTGGGTCCCCCTTGTGCTTTACTCCCTGCCCCCGTTCCCCTAAGAACCAAGTCTGATTTTCCATCTTCCAAGGGCCAGAGCCCATTCTCCCCAACCCTCCTGCTCAGCCTGTGAGGCCTGTGGGCTCCCGGGCCCCTCACACCAGGACCAAGAGCTGCCTCACCCAGGAGGCCCAGCAGGCTAAGTGCCCAGCCCCCTAACCCCCAACACATACACACTGTCCGGTGCCTCAGGAATGTTTGAATTTCTTTTAAAATCAAAAGGAAGAAATATACTTTGAGGTAGAAGAAAATATTTTTTAATTATTATTATTTATTATTATTACTTTTTTTTTAGCTGAGCCATCCTCCTACCTGTTGGCAGCTCAGCGGCAGCTCAGCTCGGCCGTAAATCGAACCAATGACCCTGTTCCTCAGAGCTCACACTCTTGAGTGAGCTCTTAACCAACTGAGCCACTCGGCCGGCCCTAGAAGAAAATGTTTTAATATTAACATATTTATCTTTATACCCACACCATCGTAAACTAGAACCTTAAATATTATTTTGATGGAGAAAAGCGTCCACGGAGGCAAAAGTGCCCAGGACCCACCAAAGTCCTGATGTGCCCCTGGACACCGCCATCCGCCTGGACAGCAGTCTGAGGGCTGGCAGGGCTGAAACGCTGGCAAAGGATGGGGTTCCTTGGACGTGGCAGTGATAGGATCTCTCTAGAGGGCTGCATGTGGAGTCTTTGCTCTTTATTTTCTCTCTTAATAAAAATGTGTAATGTTTACATTGTCCAAGAACAAACGGAACTTTGGCTTGTGTTTCATGTCTTAGGAAATGGGTCTCGTGTACTTTTTGCTGTTGCTTTATGTTCCTGGTAGTTAAAGATTTGACCCCCTTTGGAATGGAGGGACAATAGTCCATCAGGACGTTGGGGGCTGGGGAAGGAGGGGTGGCCGGCACTTGCCTCCACTGATCTCTCTGGAACCCCTGCTTTGCCTTCTAGCTGGTCTTCCTCTCGGGCTCCAGACCTGCCCCAGGCAGTCCACTGACTCCCAGTTCCACACCCCCCAGAGTCCCCTTCTGTGTGTCCTCAGCCCTGGCCTTCTCAGGGGTTCTAGCACCTTCTTCTGTAGCTACGTGGTTACCGCCTCCATTGTTTTGGTCTACTCAGCTGGAATAACAAAGTACCACTGACCGGGTGGCTAAACAACAGAAATTTCTTTCCCCACAACTCTGGAGGCTAAAAATCCAAAATCAGGTGCTGGCAGATTGGGTCCTCTTTGGCTTGTAGATGGCCATCTTCTCCCTGAGTTCTCACATGGTCTTCCCTCTGTGAGTGTCTGTGTCCTAATCTCCTTTTCCGAGAAGGACACCAGTCATCGGAATAGGGTCCACGCCTCCAGTGACTTCATTTTAACTCAATTACCTCATTAAAGGCCCTATCTCTAAATAGTCACATTCGGGTGGGGGTGGGGGTGGGGGTTGTTAGGAGCAATTCAGTCCATAACGCCCACGCCCACCTCCAGTTGCACGCATAGAAATGGTTGCCAGAACTGTAGAATGTGAGCTTGTGAAGAGTGATAATCTGATAAGTAACAGGCTAAACAGAGAGTTTTGAGGGCTGCATGCCAGGATGCTGGCAACCAGGGCTGCTCACACTAAGCGCTACCGAGGCCTACTTGGTATCATGGCCAGGATGGGCCACTCTGCCTAGGGCAGCAGGGGCTCTCCATGGGTCGGGCCACCTGGCCAGCCCTTGAGAAAACTGCCTCTTGATACTCGTCAGATGATTGTATCAATGGGAAGGATTTAGTGCCCCTTGCTCTAAATTTAAGGATACGCTTTTTACTCCAGGCTTCCAGCAGAAACCAGCAGTACTCCCACCCCAAGTCTACCTAACCCACATGCCTAGATATCATCTGCCTTTTTATCCAAAAAGTCTGATCCCGGTTCCAATAATTACTCAATGACTATCGCTCCGAATTCATGAATTGAGTTATAAAAAACCTCCTGGAGGGTTGTTTTGGATAGGGGGATCTTTCACAAACCTAGTCAACGCTTATCCAGTCGTAGGAAAAACTAACTTCCAAAGGGCTCCCCCTGTGACACCCCAGTTTTCTTGATCCACTCATCTGGCTGGTTGGTGCACACTCAGAGGAGTCCAGTTCATTTTCAAAAAGCTGAAGAGGAACAAAGTGGGGATGATTAATCTTTTTTTTAAAAAAAATCTATTCCCTGTATTCCAAAGTCAAATGCAAATTTAAAATAGTTTTTTTAAGATAAAATACTGCTTGGCATTTTCCAAGCGGGTGCTCCCCTCCCTTCCTGCATTTCCAGGTCTCTTTCCGAGACCATCAATCCTCCTGCTAGTAAAATACGAAATAGCTGGAGAATCACCTTTTAATCATACCCATGGTAGCAGGGATCCTTTCTGGCCCTCCCTTAACCCTGCCCACGTTTTTCCTGGGGCTGGAAGACGTTATTGCAGCTGTCTCATCTCCTTTAAAGCAAACCTCTCTGTTTAGGTCTCCAGGTGCGGACCGGTTTCTGAGGAACACCAAATCCCCTCCTGATTGCCACTGGGCCTGAAGGCACTTGTGCAGAATAACATTAGCCCCCAACTACTCTGGATGCGGAATTTAAACCCAGAGTGAGCCCTGCCTTGCGTTGGTTAAGGAGGCTAACTACAGCCTCCTCTCCTTTCTGCCCTCTTTCCAGGAAGAGCCAGCATCAAATGGGAAGCCTTTCTGGGAATTTCTGTAAGATATTCTTAAGAGACTGTGCATCCGTGTCACTTTGCCTACAGTCTCGCCTCCCTAAGCACACTGACATGCCCCTATTCTCCTCCTCACCTCCCCCAGGACAATTCAGGCAAATTCATACCCATAAAGTTTCATTAACATAAATGCTCACATTCCAGGGGCCCATCCGACTTTCCTTGGCTTCACCTGGGACCTCGGAGGCTCCCCAAAACTATGTCTCAGGCCCTCGCAGGAGCCTCCAGACACTCTCTCTCCTGGGCCCACTAACAGTCCCGTCACTAGAGCTCCCGGGTGCCATGTGTAGATGACAAAACACTTAAGGTGCCGCCTCTCCACCTCCATGGCCTCTGTGGGGTGCTGCCTTGGGGCCTCTGCCTCGTAAGAACAAAACCCTGGAGTAACCAAAATGGTGCTGGGCCTCCTACAGCGCCCCAGGCTGGGGCCAGGCTGTGCTCCTCGCAGCTAAGAAGGCTCCCCTCCCAGTCGAGTCGCTGTCTCGCCCTCTCACCCTGACCCTGGAGCTTCTACTAGTGCTCTGCCCCGCGGGACATTGCGAACACTTCCCAAGGGGACAGGCTTAGTTTTGGGCAGGTGGTTTGTTTCCAGGCATCTTCACCCAAAACACACTTTTTATTGCTTCCTTCCTTCCTCCCTCACACAAAACGATGAATGGTACAAAGTCCCAGGGGCTGCTGGCCCAAGATTCGCTGGATGTAGCTGTGCCTGGAACCCAGGGTTAGGCTCAGCTGGAGCTGCCCCCAACTGCAGTTATGCCTGGAGACCCTCCCCATCTCTGGTGGTCCTGACAGGGAGCTGGGTACAACATCCGGCTGTGCATGTATTGGCATGGACGACATCATAAAGTGTGACTTCCCAAATATTGGGTTGTCGGAAAAGTCATGACGCATTCTTGCAACAAAAAACAGAAAAAATATGTCATGACTTTTCCGACAACCCAATAGATTGCCTAGGGCACAGAGCCCAGTGTGGATGGCATTTCATCCACAATATCGACCCAACCCCTTATTTAAAATAATGTCATTTATATTATTTTCAAAATCATCAATGTATTAATATTTTTAATAATTGCTATAGTGTTATTACTACTATCTTACTTAAGTGGAGGAAGCCTATCAAATTAGTAAAATGAAACCTGAATTACATCTGTTAAACTAAACAGCTTTATTGCTTCAAGCACGTGTGGAAGTTTGGGTGAGGTAAATATCAGGCAGGAAAACTCCTTTGGGATCCTTAATGAAGACACGGAAATGGTGTACCCTTAGCTTATCAGTTACTATATGGAAATGGAAGATTTTCATAGTTCTAGAAAAGCCTTGTTCTCCACTGCAGTCACATCTGTTTACCTCGTCTGCTCAGCTGACTCTGCCCTCATAATTTCCACCAACATAAATGTCAGCCTTGATTCTGCAAAATATCGCACATTTCAAATTGTTGCAGTTAATTCTTGATATATTACCCTGCTTTTTATCCCAGGCTCTTAAAATCCTTTTTAAAGAAACCTGCTTGGACCAGTGCAAATAGGCTGTTTTATTGTTTTCTTTTGGAGGATTAAAGTGCAGAAATGTTGAGGTTGTGACTTTACTTGCCTGAGTTCCCAGGGCCCAGGCTCCCCACCTGCCCTCTTGGCCTCATTTACTGGGCATTCATGCCCTCTGGTCAGCTCAAGGCTTGAGGAAATGCCACGGTGGAAGCGGACACCTCTACTGCCCCACGTAATTATAACACAAACATGGCCAGTCCAGGGACCACTGCCTGGCAACTGATTCATGGCCTAGCACAGGTGACATTCACAGAGTGTGTCTGTCCATTGGAGTCACAGACGGGGTGGGAAACGCACTTGTTTTCCTCACGCATCTCCAGGCTGCACTCCAGCTTGACCGTGGCCACAGGAGCACAAAACCCCACAGCGTCTTGGCAACTACATGGTTTTCGCACTTCTATTTTTAAAAGCCTTGGAAACGAGTAACCTGGAGGATTAGGGTGATTGGGTAAATGTCTTTCCAAAGTTCTCCTGGTCAGAGGCCCTGTCCTGGCAGGGGTCCCAAAGCAACTGTGAAACCAAAATGCCACCACAGGGCCTGCTCTGCCAACCTGCTCCTCAGATGATAAAAACAGAAACACCCAAGGCACCTGGGCCCTCACAGCCTGTTCTACGTAATGCAAGACGTACATTCTGGCCTTGTCCCCGCTTGGAGGTTATCGTACCCCTGCTTTGTTATTATTATTATTTTTTTAGCTGAGCTATCCTGCCACCTGTTGGCAGCTCAACAGGAGCTCAGCTTGGGCTGGACTCGAACTGCTGTTGCTCAGAGCTCAAACCTTTGAGCGAGCTCTTAACCAACTGAGCCACTCAGCCGGCCCTTTGTACCCCTGCTTTGTGCAGGCACAGAAACCCCAGGAAGCTGACTCAGAGATGGAGGTCAGCACTCGGGGCTTGTCAGGGGGAGTTCTTGGGATCCACATCTGACAAGGGAAGGGAAGTGGTGAGAAAGGGGCAGGCATGGGCACAGGGAAGAGGTGAGCTGTGGTGCAATTTCAGTGGACCTTTGGGTGCTCTGCAGCTGAGTGACCCCTCAAAGCTGGGGTGGGGCCTTTACACTCCCAATCCTGTCAGGCATACGGGTGTCCCCACCTGGAGAAGGGGTGTGGCTGGGGATGAGGGACGGTTATCCCAGGCCTGGCTGTGGGCAGCATCCCAGCAGCCTGGGGAGTAAGTTCTTTCTTCCTGAAGTGGGACCTGACTGCATCGTAAGCGTCCATGACAGCATTTCATTTCTCTTCTTTCAGCTGCAAACTTTTTAAAAAATTGAGATGAAATTCATATAACATAAAATCAGCCATTTTAAAGTGTACAATTCAGTGGCATTTAGTACATTTACAATGTTACACAACTACCACCTGTAGGTCTCAACATACTTTCATCACCCCAAATGAAAACCCCAAACCCATCAAGCAGTCACTTCCATGCCCCCCTCCCCCGTCCCTGGCAAACACCAGTCTGCTTTCTTTGTGGATTTACCTATTCTGGACATTTCATAAAAATGAAATCATACATGTGACCTTTTGTGTCAGGCTTATTTCACTTAAGATTTTCAAGGTTCATCCACATTGTGCATACGTCAACCCTTCATTCCTTGAAATCTTCCATCGTACGAATACACCATGTTTGGCTTATCTGTTCATCCATCGTGGACATTTGAATTGGAGCATGTCATCTTTTTAGAAAAGAGCTTAGTACTCATGTGGAAGTTTCCCCCCCACTGCCCACCCCAATCACAGTTGACATTCAGCACGACTCTGCCATCTTGACCAGACTCCCATGTACAAGTTCTTGATCATCACATATAGAACTTTGCCTCATTTGGAAGCAGGAAAAGCTCTCCTGAGGCTCACTGTGTGGATGGGACATATCACAAATTTACATCCTAGGAGAGACTGTTGTTCAACTGATAGTCCAATGCCCCCAGCCTTCCTGGGCCTGACTGTGCCACCTCAAGCTTGTCCTTCCCTCCTGCCACCATGTGCATGCCAGGACGGCCTCAGCTCAGCCTTGCATTGCTCAGGCCACACTAAGGCATTTCTGGGGGTGCTGCCTCTCTGCTCCAGGGAACCAGTGTGGGGCTTGGGACTTCTTGACCAGCCGTTGGCTCAGCCCCCGCTTTCCATCTTCCTGGGTTGCTGAGAGACAATGTTTCCCCTCTAAGCCTTAGGGCCACCCTCCTTGGCTTGGCAGACAGAGAAGCTGAACCAACAACCTGCCAGCCTCAGCCCATCAGTGAATCTGCACATGGCCCTTCTGCCCCAATTCCATCTCCGCCTCAGAGAAAAGAAGATATGGCCCTTCAATGACTCCCCAGTGCCTGGGCCGGGGTGAATGCTGGCTGAGCGGCCACATCCCAGGCTCCTCTCCTGGCCTCTCTGGATTCTGTCTGCCCTTCAGTCCTTGTTCCCTTGTTCTCAGGCACTCAGCGGTACGCCAGCACCTAGCACAGAGCTGCTCAAAAAATGTTTGACTGAAGGTACTCTTCCTTGGAAATTTCGACCCCATACCTAAGAGCTTCCCTGGAGAACTCTTTGTTGTCTGGTTTTGTATATATCGTCTGTGATCCTCACAGCAACCCCACCAAGTGGACATTACTATTCCTGTTCTATAGACGAGGAAATTTAGGCCGGAGCCTATCCAGGTGGAGTTAGGATCTGCCCCCCAGGTGCCTCTAGGGACCAGCAGATCTCCGAGCTGCTTCTGCCTATCAGGTCAGTTCTGTCTTGAGCCTACGATGTGCCAGGGTTTTGCTCAGGTTCCTAAGGCACTGTGGGGGTCGGGCAGGGGGAAGCTGTCAGAAGACTTTCAGTCTAGTGAGGGAGGTAGTCTCCCACCAGGCTAAGAGAGCGCTGTGCTCAACTTGAGGGAATTAATAATAATAATAATAATGTTAAAATTAATAATAAAGAATTGCATGGGTGACACATATGAACAACTATTTATATCATAACCCAGGGGCAAAGTTTGCCCAACGGACATTCACCAGCTGAAAAACCCTACTGCTAAACCCCAATCCAGAAGCCAAAGGCAGCCCCAGCAGCAGGAGGGGTGACGTCCACCTCTGTCTCATCTGCACACTGATGGGCGTCCTCCTCGAGGGGTTTATTTGTCTCCCAGCAAGAGTTGCTCAGACCTGAGGACAGGATTTTTTCCCCCTTGTTTCTTTCCCAGCAACAAACTCAGGCCGCAGAGCAGAGCGGGTGCTGCAGAAGGGACGCTGAAGAACAGGAAGGGGGAAGGGCAGTGATCTGAGAGCTTGAGATGGAGGCATAGGTGAAGTCCTTCACACGATGTTTTCCCTTAAACTGTGGAGGGGGTGTGAGGGTGTCTCGTTCTTTTTGTTTAGGATGGTGAGCAGTGAATCGTGCATGCCACAGGAACAAACTTTGAGGACCAAGCACACGTGATCACTACTTACAGCAGAGCCCACCTGACCTGCTGCTGACAGTGCACCTGGATTAGCATGCCCAGGTGTGGCCATCAGTGGTCCACAAAGGGAACAGCTGAGAAAGGCTAGGGCCTGCTGCCAGAGCTCCGGGGGTACCGGCAGGAAATAGGCAGAGGAGTTGCTGGGTTTTATCCCTTCCCTGAGTTGGTGGGACTTCCCTTCCCTCCAACTCCTGACCCCACCTGCACTGGAGGCCCCAGGGGTGAGCAACCCGCAGGTGAACCACCTGGCTGTGGATGAGGGTCTACATTAGGGGAGAGGAAAGTAGGCGACAGGTGGTGTCCCCTCCCCCCACTCCATCTTGTGCTGTGATAGGGGAACCTGGAGGAGGATAGGGGTCAGGGCCAGGGTGGCCCATATCCAAAGCAGTCTGTCATCATGTCTTCTTGTTTCTTTGTGTTTCTAATGTGAAGCTCTAAAGCAATGGGGATATGATTGGTTCCAAGGTGAGGAGCGAGAAGTTTCTGGAGGCCTGGACATGGTGAGCAGGGCAGGCCTGAGATAGATGGGGACACTGAGGTGGATGGTGCGGACCTGGTGGGCAAATTGAGACTCTGAGCCAAACAGGAGGGAGGAAGGAGGAGGAGGGAGGGAGGGGGGGGGCGCTTGAGCTCGAGCTGCATCCTTGGGCCCAGGGGGCAGGAGAGAGCCCGAGGCCCTGGAGAAGCACCACAGTCTCCAGCTGGGTAGGGCTCTGCCTTCCACTCGCAGGCCGTTTGCCTCTCTGTGTCTTGGGTGTCCAGGGTGAGCCTGAGGGTACGGGGAGGTGTTGATAGTCCTTGTGTCAGGAGGGGAAGCCCACTTTGGCCACTTGCCTGGCAGGGGTCCTGTAGAAGTCCCCGAAGCTATAAATAGGTTCTTGTCCAAGGTCATCCAAGCAGCACGCCCTGTGGATGGGAAGGGCACGAAGAGTAGCCATGTGGTATGGGGAAGAGAGAGTGTTCTCCAGGAGCTGGACGCTTCCAGGCAGTCACCCCTGCAGTGGAAGCACACACAACACACACACCACTTCACTACTGGGACCAACAGTCCTATACATTCCTGCTCGCCTGGTTTCTTCCCTGTGAAATGAGCATTAGAGCCCCAGATTGACTTGAGGTAGTTTTTCTAATTTCTTTCCCATTCTGCCAAGGAGGGGAGGGGATGCTTTCTGACATCAGGGGAAAAAGGGAGATGAAAAGGAGACATGAGAAGGGAAGGTCTCCCCAGAGCAGCTTGGCAGAGGCCTGGGCCGTGGCCAAGGCCCAGCCACTGCCAGAGGGGACCAGATGGCATGGGCTCTCCTGCCTGCAAACCTCCAAAATGGCCCAATCCTCTTCCGTACTCCCCACATTTCTTCAGAAGGCACAGGAATTTCACTCTCACACTGATATCCCTGGTTATTGTTTCATTTCTGAGGGTCCTGTTAGCTTCTACTTCAGCTGACATCTGAAGATTAGGCCAATTCCTCTGTCTTTCAGACTTATGGGAATGAGAGGCCTCAGGTCCTCTGAAGATGCTGAGAACTCTCACTGTACTTTCTTCTTAAGGCTCCAGGGACAGAAAATGGTTGCTATGGAGATTCCTTCATTTGTAGAGTAACAAAAAAAAAGAATGATTCACAAGTTCTTTCATGAGGAACAGAGTCAGTCCTTGGGGATGACATAATGTAATAGAGTTTAAAAGAGAAACGATGGCTGGCTTCAGTTTGTGTACTTTTCCCCTCTTTGATCCTTGTGCATGCATGGGGCCCACCAGCAGCTTCCTCAGAGCCGCACTCTGCACACAGAGTTCTAGTCGATGACTGATTACCTCCATTTGCCTCTTCACAATATCTGCGAGCAGGTGTTACAAATAATGTTAGAAACACCCAGCTAGCTTCACTGGGGAGTTACTATCCCAATCTCCACCAAGGTCTTCATGGCCACTTCTGGGCCTCTCTGGCTGGAGGAAGTTATTAGCCTGAGGCTGCTGCAGGGCCTTTGCACATGCATTAGCATTATGACTGGCTGGGCAGAGGGCTTTCTCTGCATCGACTTTCTCCAGAAAGGCTGGGGTTAACAGTGCATACTGGAAATAGGTCCACAAAGGGAAGGAACTGACCTAAGAGCCCACTGTGCATAAGTGACAGAGTTAGGCACAGAAGCCAGGCCTTCTAAGCAGCTGGGGCCAGCAGAGCAGGAATCAGGAGAAATACTTTTATGAACAGTTTCTAATGGCAAAGAAAAGGAGGTTGGCTGGTGGGAGCAACAAGTAAAAAGAATAACAAGGGGTTAAAATTAGATTGACATCTGATTGAGATGACCCTTCTTTTCTTTTGGAAAGGGCTCTGCATTGGTAGTCAGCTATGTGACCTTGGGAAATCACCCTTCCTCTCTGGGCCTCAACCTTCTCACCTGCCAAATGAAGGGGCTAGGCTTGAATGAGCTCAGAGTCCAGTACTGACATGCTCCCATACTGCACTAACGCTGGAAATATTAATACTAGTGAGGGTGCCTCCACGCTAAAATTCAAGGATTCCCTGTGGCCTGCAGCACCAAGCCAAACTCCTTAGCCTGGAGCTCAAGGCTCTGTGTGATCTGGTCACAGCTGATCTTCCCAGTCTTATCTCTCATTTGCTCCTTCCTGTGGATTACTTATTGTTCCATCTGTCCAGACTGCATGCCCTGGCTTACACCCTCTACCTGCAAAGCATCCTCTCCCATCCCAGTTCCCTGGCCTGAAGAAGTCTAGTTAGTCCTCCGGCTCTCAGTTAAGGTTCCACCTCCTTCATGAATCCTGAGTTTGGGGTCATGGTCTTCCCAATCTTGTATCCATCACTGCCTTCATCTGAACATACGTGGTAATTATCTAGTCATTCAATTTAACAAATATTCCTGAATGATTTAACATGTGTTACCATGACAAATTCTGACATAGTTCTGCCTTCATGGGGGAAGGAGACGTTAATCAAATAATCATGTTCATGAATGTGTAATTGCAAACAGAGAGGTGTGGAGAACAAAGAGAAACAGTTCTCTGAGAGCTTGTCTAGTATCTGGAAAGGAGGAGAGGGTGGGGTGGGAAGGGAGATGTTCCCAGGAGGGGACAAGCCTGTGTGACTCTGGTGGAAGGGAGTGTGGAGGAGGAGAAGGGCTGGAGGAAAGCAGGGTGAGGGGAGGACTCCCAGAGAAGGGGGTGGGGGCTGAGCTGCTGGGTGGGTGGACAGAGACTGGCCCTTGGGGGTGGGGGGTTGTCTTGATCAGAAAAGCCATCTGGGGAGCTTTTGATAGGTTTTAAGGAGGGGAGTGACAGATCAAATTTGTGTTTCAGAACAATTATCTTGGTTGCTGTGCAGAGAATGACCTAGAGAAGTGGTTGCAGCTTCATCAGATGTGTTGCACCAAGAAGTCTGAGATGGACCCAAACCTTGGCCCACCCCACCAAACATCCAAATTCGGTTGGTCTGAGTGAGGCAAAAGGGAAGAAGGGGCCCAGTAGGAGACCCTGCAGTGGTCCAGCCAGGAGATGAGAGCGCCCTGGACAGAAATAGCAGGATGTGGAGGAGCTCAGGGATGTTTAGGAGATGAAATTGACAGGGTTTGGCAATTAATCTCCATGGACTGAAGGAGAAGGAAGTGTCAAGGTTGAGCCCCAGAGTTTCTGGCTTGTGTAAGCAGACAGACGGGGTGGCATGCACCAAGGCTGAGAGCATGGGGGGAGATGGGGTATTTGGAGGCAGGAAGCAGATCACAGGGGGCAGAACCCCTGAGACCCAGTCTGCATCTCCCAGCTCTCTGCGGCTATGCAGGGCTGCGGAGGCTGTGCCCCTTGGAGCTCTCACTGGCAGAGGCCAAGGTGGGTGGGGACAAGGCTTGGCCTCCCCTCGAGTCTTGTGCCTCGAATGGAGATGTGAGGGAGGCCCAGAGATAGGGCGTGCCCAGGCCAGCAGAGACCAGCAGCCAGAGCCAGGCAGCCCAGTATGTGGTAAAAGCGAAATACAGCTAATTTGGAAACAGCCCTTTCTGAAGCACAGAGTCCCAGCACTAAGTGAACCCCTGGTCATAGACGGGTGTCAGTGGGACCCTTACCTGCCTCTGGATCAGCGGGCACCTCCGAGCAGGAAAATGAACACTGGGTTCAGCAGTCAGCTGTAATGGGGCCCCAGGGACTGCATCTTCCGGTGCAGGAGACAGATGCATGCAGCAATCAACTCCCTTGGCTTCCCTCGCCAGAGATTCCACAGCAGACAAAGTCTGTCCACATTAACTTCTTCCAGCCACCTGCTTCAGGAGAGAAAGACTCCACTTGGAGTTGGGGGAATCAGGTCCTTGGCCTGTTTTGGGGAGGTGACAAAATTTTGTGACTTTGGATAAGCCACTTATCTCACCAGATCCTGGGAGGGATAGAATAGAAGGAGGACTAAGATCCAGGCCTGCCCTCTGCAGAGGCTCACTGGCTCTGGCTGTAGGGCAGGCCCTGGGTGAAGAGCAAGCCATACCGCAGCCCTGAAAAGTTTCCATGGGCAAGAGGTGGGGGAGGGGAGAAGAGGAAAGGGGCTGAGGAAGAGGTGGGAGAGGGGGAAGAGGGGAAGCCAAGGAAGGAAGTGGAAGGAAGAGGAAGGAGGAGGAAGAGAAATCCAGCTCTCCTCCTCAGATCAGAACTCCCACCCCCTTATCCCCGTCTTTATCTACAGGCAGGAGAGATGAAACTGTTGCGTGTGTTTGTACCACAATTGAACTAAAACTCTAAGGTTGAGCTTTAAGTTGTTTTTGTTTCTCATGTGACTCCTCCATGCAAACCTGCAATGACTACATGAATACTTGTGCTTGTTTATAAGCACCTTCTTCAAAACCTATTTACTTATGTGCCTCCAGTCCCATTACCGAAGCCTATAACCAAGGCAATGGCTCTTCAAAACGTGTCCTTTTCTGCTTGCGCATGCGCACATATTCCCACGCAGGGGGCGTCACTCCTTTTCTGTCACTGTTTTGTTTTACAAGAGTTGAATCATACTAGATAAAATTCTCGGCCATTTGTTTTGCTCACTGGAGAATAAATACATCATGAAAACCCCTCTGCGTGAGCAGATAGGGATCTTACTCCTTCTTTTTAATGGTGTGTAATAATCCGTGGTGTGGGCTTCATAGTGCACTCCCACACAGCCAAGAGATTTTTATCCGCCCCCCCCCCGTGGTAAAATAGAAATAGATTTTGGGTTAATGCTGGAGACTTTACTAGAATTCTTTTTACCTGACAGGGAGCGAAACTACTTGGATGGTGCAAACGCCAAGGCCAGCAGCCCTGTGCATGGGTTTGTTAGGAAAGACAGAAAAATGGGCCCTGCCCCAGGTAGTTTGCTGTCCTGCCAGGGACAGGAGAGGCTGTGGCCACTGGAGAGCAATCCCACAGCTGTCTGGAGGAGGCCTGAAAGTTGAGCCCGCAGGAGTGAAGGCTCCGATTACACCCCCCCCACCCTCACCCGCCCTAGGAGAGGACAACTCTGATGGAGAAAACTCGAAAGGGGAAGTGTGGAGGTAGGAAATTATCTGATGGGCCGCGTGGCCAAGACATGAAACGAAGTAGGAAAAAGTGTGGTTATTTAAAAGATTGGCTGAACAGCCACTGACTTTCCCCCTGGAATTTCAAGAGCCCCGAGTTATTTTTGTCCTTTAGTTTCCCCTTGCTGGAGAGTGGGCCACTTGTCTCTTGATTTTCTAACTGCAGAATGGATGAAAGGCTGAGATTTCAATCAAAAGCATAAGAAAAATAATAACCCTTGGTTGCCCTAATTCTTTCCTGAAAATACCTCACACTAACAGAAATTGTCTTTAAGCCCCCTTTCTTTGCTTCCGTGCTTTGAATTTCTTCCTTAATTAAAAAGAATTGTTTACCTGGTGTGGGCTTTAAAGTGCTTATTTATTTTAACTTATCTTCTGTTCCTTTTTTCCTTATCTGAGCCAGTTGACTTGATAACTCTATAACCCTCTATTCTCCTGTCTTAAAATGTACATCGTCTCTGTCATGGAGGGAACATGATGGACTTTATAATCAGCCCATTTCTATTCCCACGGAATGGAAGTTGTTTGGCCCGTAACAAGCACAGCCCCTAAATTCAGCTGCCCGAACTTGGCTGTTTGTCTCTAGCAGAGATTTTAGAATGGCCTTCTTGGAATAGTATTTCAATTTCACTCACCCCCTACCAACATTTGATACCAACATTAGCTGAAAATTAATGATGAATTAATGCCTATATTTCAAAGTACCTGGTTAAATTCACTATGTTTAAGAAAACAAAAAACAAAAAAATCCCAGCCAAACTGATACATCACTGAGCCCCAGCAACTGCTGATTGACAGGATTTTTTCCCATCCTTTAAGGCGATCAAGTGTGGTAAGTACGCAGTCTGAGAATGCCTCTGAGACACGCCATCCAGCCGCTTGGATCCTTGCTCAGAGGATTGTGATAGAATTAAGTCTGACTCAACGAATGAGGTCACTGGGAAGAAGCGCTGGCGTTAAATTTACCATTAATGCCAGGGTCAATTTACTAAGCCGTCATCTGCTTGTGGTTCCAGGAGATCTCTGGGTAAATTCCAGACTCCGCCTAGACTGAGGATAGCTTACACATGAGATCACCAAATCCTGGTCAAGGCGACTTTTGGTGACCATCTCTCAGTACACCAGAAAGTATTTCCAGAGACGGGATGCCATTTTGGTGCGTAAAGCCTTAGAAATCTACAGAAGGTGACTTCGTATGTTAAATCTAGACATGGAATGGCAGGAGGGGAAGACTCTGTGACTCTGGTGCCAGGAGACTAGAGTTCCAGTTCTGCCACAGATGTGAACTGGGCTTGGCAATTCAAGTCATTGAATGGCTCAACTGAGAGGTGTTTTTAGATTAGATATTGCACTGTATGGAGAAGTGGAGAAAAGTAAGGAATTCTGTCAGTCACCAGTTGTCAGGCATAAAAGATGCCTTTCCTCCTACTTCACTGAACCTCAGTTTCTTTATCTGTCAGGTGGAGACAGTAATCTGCACGTACCTACCCCTGATCTCCCAGGACAATTAACATGAATAAGATGAGACTATAGATATGAAGTTATTATTACAAAGTTCAAAGTTCTACACAAATAGAAAGCACTAATGGATATCATGTCTAGCTTCTTTTATTATTTATTTATTTATCTCGCTTCTTTTTAATGAAGCTTTTCAATCATTACCAGTCACAGTTTTAGGAATTCATTAAACACATCCTTATTATTCAAAGTACGCCAGTTCAGATATCACAACCCAGATGGTCAGTGGTCTTGTCTTTTCATGCACAAGCTACCCCTGGGGGTCAATCTGATCTTCTTGCTGGTTCTGTCACTGCCTCGTGCATTCTGCCTCTGACACTGCAGAAGCATGGACCACAGATGAATCTCTTGGCTTCCTTTTGAAACTGCCCTCCTCAAAATTTCTCAGCTGTTTTCTGGAGTCTTCTTGGCTAGGAAGCCACATTCCTTAAATCAAGTCAAATTTCTTGAATTCCTAGAAGCAGCATAGCACAGGAACAGCTTTGGGCCAGACAGGAACTTTGGGCCAGATAGATCACTTATTAATTACCTGCAGACTTCGCTGAGCCTTGGTTTTCTCATCTATAAAATGGAAATAATAAATTACTCTCCTGGGTATCTATAAGGATGAAGTATAATAAAAGAATGCAGGTGGAAGGGTCTGGCATATTATAGGCGCCGAATATACTACATCTTGTTCCTTCTTTCCGTTTTCCTTCCCCACTCAGCTGCCTGCAAGGCACTGCCTCCTCTCTCTTGAGTAGGAGCTCCTTTTCTCTTTTTGCAAAGGAAAGGAAACTTGGCCCCATAACTGTATATCCCTCTGGAGAAGCCCTCACAAGGCTATAGCCTCCCCTCCTATACTGGCCTTCTCTGCACTGTTCCAGATTCTTCACATCTGGAGTTGGGAAACATCTGGATGTGTCACTTAATTTTCCAAGTTGCATCTGGACATATTGCATAGCCACAGCCGCCACTGCACACTGAGAACAGTGTCATCTGTGCTGCTGGCAAGCCAAGAGGTGGCTTTGTGCAAGTCTATGCGTAGGTGCTAGGGTGGCCCCAAAGGAAGGAAGAGGGACTCAAAGGGCCTAAAGAAGTGAGGAGTCAGGTAGGATCTAATTAAGTGGATTTCACTAAAGGCTGTTGAGACACTGCTCCTCGTAAATTCCCTACTTCCTGCTGTTTTCACAGGAGACAATGCTACGAGGGCTGGAAATCAAATTAAGCGGAGGCTTCCCAAGTCAACTGAGCTATTCCTCTTCAATCCAGGCATTGAGAGAATATGGGGGCCTGTACCACACCTGTTGCATACCTAGCCCCAGCTCCATTCTGCAGAGGGAGTAGAAAGAGAGCAAAGTGTCAATGCCGGAGTGCTGGCATCACTGGCGTCTGTATTCCTACCCCTCCCTACATGCTTCCCCTCTCCATCTCTCTTCATCCATCTTTCTCCTCTTTATTTTTGTCTGTCCCGATGGCTGTCAGTAGGGTCACCCTTGTCATCATAATCTTGCATGTTCCAAAGTGTTCTCTGTGGAGCACATGTTACTTAAGAATGTGTCTCAAAAAATGGATCCCACAGCTAATGGCAGGGAGCACAGCATACCCCATCTCCCACTTGGAGACTCTTGATTCATATTATCTATTAAGAGCTCTGAAAAATCCCCCATAAACGGTTTCATTTTGCTTAGCTAGTTTTTGCCAAAACCACTTGGATCATGGGCCTTTTCCTATGAACTCCCAGGGAGCACCCATTAGAGTTTGGTGAATCACACTTTGGGAAAAGCTGGCATGAGCAATGTATTATTTATAGGAATGCTGTGAAGTCAAAATTCACTAATGAGAAATCTGGCATCAAAGGCCTATGGAAAAATGTGTGTGCTGTGCTTTAACAAAAATATGACATTTGTGTAAATCAGAGTTTCCCACCCCTTTCACCACGAAAGATCCTTTTTAGTTCTTTCCTCAAGGGATTCCATGTTTTGAAAGCTTTTATCTACCCAGCAAACTACATTTATTGAATAATAATTTGTTTCTTTGAGTTTTATTCATCAAAGACATATAACTGCCAATTAGTGCTTCTGATCAGTCAAGATAACCACTGTTACCACACTGAGTTGATACAACTCCAGCCCAAAGCAAATAAACTTAATGTTTTATTTAGTCTGGGAACCTCGTTGAGGTAAATGTATGATTTCCTTTGGGCTTTTTGAAATCTTGAAAATAGCTTGCAGACCCCCCTCACTGCCTTTACAGAATGCAGGGTGCGGGGAAACAGGACTGTCGGTGGAAACCCAAAGAGGACACACACAGCTGGAAGGAAGGCAGGAAGGCGGTGGTTTGGGGGCTATCCCCAGACAGCATGGAGAGTGAGAGGCTAAGTGGCTAGAGCCCCTGTGAAGCCCAGGGTCCTTGGATTGGAGAGTCCAGATCCTGGTGAACAGATGAGAAGCCACTGGCCAAAAACACATCCATGAGACTCCCCAAATGTGGGTAAGAACCTGGGCAACAGTGTCTTCTCTGTACGCCCCCTGCCCCCAGGTCCCCAGAAGAGAGCTGGGGAAGAAGACGGGGCCAAGAGAAGCTGGGGGCTCTGCAGGGCCACCAGGCTCCTGTCCCCAGACCTCCCTGATACGGTTTCCACTTATGAGCTACTAGGAGGTGAGAGAACTCAATTCTGCTTCCATCTTGGGGATCGACGGAGCCCTTGAGGGCCCCTGAGGCACCCTCCTTCTATTTTGCGGTTGGCTTGTTCCAACCCTGAAGGGAAAACCTCTCCCCAAGGAGCTCGTCCTGGCTTAAAGACCCTGTTCCCGTCCCTATGGGATGCAGTGCGGCAGCATGTAGCTCTGTCTCAGATGATGGATGACCATGGGGTCCTTAAATAGAGACTTTCCTGGTGCATTTGAAATGAAAATTGGTGTTTGTGAGCCAGTCTGCACCTGACTGTGCAGAGAGCTCTTGGGTAGCTGTGGGTGTGGTGGGTGGCCCTTTACTGGAAGTGAGAAGGGGGGCTCCTCCATGGGAGACAAGTGCTCAGGCTATGCACTTTGAAGCCCTAATCAGCTTCCATGAGGTGCATCCCCAGCCCATCTTGGGCTGTGGAGGTGCTCCCCTGGACCCCAGCCCTCCCCAGCAATGGCCTTGGACTCAAATACCCAGCCTTGTTCCTTGGCTCTCATTCCCCGTTAGCCAGGACCTAGCATTTTCCCGGAAGATACCATCTGTGCCTGGCAGAAGCCCACTTGCAAAAATAAATCTTTCCCTGAACACTTTCCAGGCCCAGAAAAAATCTGGGTGATGCCTTTTACTCATTTCCAAAGACAGACAACTGACGCCTGGGGCCTCTCTCTGAGACATAAACGTTATGAGAATGGAGGAATGGGATCTGCCTCTCAGAAGAACCAACCCCCTCTGATCAGGGAGAGTAAGTAGTCCTCGAGACTGTCTGCTGCCACAAACCGCTGCTGCCTAGGTCTGGAGACACAGGTGGAGTGGAGCTCACAGGTCTGGGCTGCAGGGCAGTGCAACTACATGGGGCGGGCCCTTCCTACTCACCCTGCCCAGGTTCTCCCACAGGTGAGAGCCTTCCTGTGGCTTCTGGAAGCACTGCAGAGGCTACAATCTCCCCAACATCCATCCATCCATCCATCCATCCATCCATCCATCCATCCATCCATCCATCCGCTCAATAAACATTTACATCTGCTTTGTGTCAGCATAGGCACCATGCTAGGAACTGGGGATACAGTGGGTGAATGTGTATAATGCACACTCTGTCCACGAGGCAGTGACTGAATGAGTGCGTGATGCAGGAGTTGCACAAGGGTGTAGTTTTCTATGCTCTATCACAATATTATCTCCCGTGATTTTCACACTTGCCCAGTCAGCTGGGAAGCAAGGAAAGAAGGAAGGAAGGAAGGGAGGGAGGGAGGGAGAGAGGAAGGAAAGAAGGGAGGAAAGGAAGGAGGGAGGAAAGGAAACTTGTATTTATCCGGTCAGTGCCCTCTGCTTTCACGTGCGCGATCTCATTCCATCTTCCCAACTACCCTATGTGGTAAGAAGCTATCTCCATCCTCACTTTCCCAGAAAAGAAAGCCAAAGCCCAAAGGAGGTGATAGAGGGGGCACTGAGAGAAGGCTGGTCTGATTCCAGAGCCCCAGATGCTCTCTTGTCCAGGCACACTCACACATGCCCACGTGCACACACTCACGCATACATACATAGCTGGACTGTGGGCCCCTGCTCCAGGGGTACCAGCCATTGGCCCATGTGCCAACATTTTAGTTTCCTTCATCAACAGATATGCTCTGAGCACCTGCTTTGCATCCTGTATGCTCCTCTCCCGGCCTGGGTTTATCATGCTCCTCCCTTACTCAAGAACCCACAGGGGCTCCCTATTGCCAGCCGTTTTGTTCTTCGGCTGACCCTTTGCCACAGGGATCACTCGTGCCACTCAGGTCTCCCTGCCCAGTGATTATTTGCCAAAAAACCTTGGCTAAGACATCTGGGGGAAACAATTTATTTATTTTATGCCAAGAGAGAAAGACCTGCTTTAACGATTCCCCCCCCCCCCAAGAAAATGATCCTCTTGCCATTCTGTGAACCAGAAAGCGAGTGCTTCCTTGGCTTTCTTGTCACTTTGAGAGAGCCTCACAGTCCTGTGGGATGTGTCAGGCTCAGTGAGACCAAGCGAAGTTACTCAGGGCAGCCACGCTCGCTGGCCTGGTCTAGACTCATTGTCCTACCAGAGGAGGCGGCTGTCAAATGCACAAGCTCTTTAACAGAGCAGGGTGCATTCAGAGAACACTGGCTTCCCGCCCCATCTGCACTCAGCCGACATTTACTGAGGACCTACTGTGTGCCTGCCAGCCACTGTGCTGTGCTTACCACTCAAAGGTGCTTCCTGTAGGAGGGGCTTATTCCAAATATGCTTCTGTTAAAGGACAACCTTCACTAGCTTTTAAATGACTACTTGTAGACACAGAAAAGCATTTTTTTTAAATCTAATAACCACAGCCCAAAAAGCATATAAAAATCTTTCCATATTCGATCGCATCTCATAATGCCTGTTGCTTGATCTCAGATGAGCTCCAGTGTCTGGATCCTTCCGTTTGCTCTTTATCAGGAAGATGGGCATCCTCACATAGCAATCTGCAAATGGAACTCAGACAGATAAGGTGACTTGCTTCAGTCCCACAGCCCCATGATCTGCAGCCAAGGTACAACCTTCACGGCCGAGTCTACAAGGGTTCTCCACTCTGGCTGCACAGGGGGTCACTGGGGGAACTTTTACACTACCAACCCTTGCAGCCAATGCCCCTAGAGCAGTGGTTCTCAACCTTCCTAATGCCGCGACCCCTTAATCCAGTTCCTCATGTTGTGGTGACCCCCAACCATAAAATTATTTTCATTGCTACTCTATAACTGTAATTTTGCTACTGTTATGAATTGTAATGTAAATATCTTTTTGTTTTCCGATGGTCTTAGGCGACCCCTGTGAAAGGGTCATTCGACCCCCAAACGGGTCACAACCCACAGGTTGAGAACCGCTGCCCTAGAGGGTCTGATTTACTTGGCTGGGCCTGGGCTGGGGAAGTTGAAGCTCCCCAGCTGATTCCAAAAGGCTGAAGCAGGTGAAAACCACTGTTCCAGATCCTGTAGCACAAGCACACTGACCTGGGGGCAGAGGAACCATCAGGCTCTACTGCTAACTTGCTGTGTGATTTGGGGCAAATCCAAGAACCTCTCTGTTCTTCAGTTTCTTCAGATGCCAAAAGGTGTTTCTCTTTCAGGGTCTCTTTCACATGCAGGACCTGTGAGTCACAAGGTAAGAGAAGATGCTTGAAGCCCTCTGGGAAAGGGGTGTGGATCCTGGCCCTCCCCACATCAGCCCCGAGGGAGGGGGAACAAGGCCCTGCCCAGGGAACTTCATCACCGGTTCCTGTCCCCTCTGCTCACAGTCCCAAGGATGCTCTTCCTGGGGTGGAGGTTGAGTTCCTTGGCAAGAGAAGTGGGTGGCGGGGGTGGGGCAGGCACCCGGTCCACACCCTCCTTGTGTGTGGCCAGCCCCGAGGACCAGTGAGCCCTAAGTGGCTGAAGCCACTGGATCTTCAGGGCCAGCGTTGGGCTTATTGTGGCTCCGGAGCAAGGAGAGAGGCCACCAATCCTATAGGCTCAGCAGCCTGGGAGGGGTGACCTGCCTTGGGGGTTTCAGACGGGAGGCCCATCCTGACAGATGATGGGGAGGGGATTCCACTCCATAATGTGTTTCTCAGAGGTTTTCTTTACTCTCGGTTCCTGATTGTGAAAAATGTGTTGCAGCACAAACAGAACTATGTTTATAATTCCCAAACTATGAAAGGGATTTCATATTCTTAGGTGGTTTTTTAGTGTTTCCGAGATAGAGTTTGTTTTTCTTCTGGGACACTGTGGGGATCACCGGAGCCTTAATGTGGGATGTTAGGGGGCCATGGGTGGCCATCACCTCTACATACACTACATTTATTATTAAGTGGAGGGGCTCAGAGAGCTCCAGGCTGGGGGCGGAGGAGGAGGCTGGGGCTCTGAGAATCAAAGGGCATGAGGGTCATAATAAAAGGGTCTGAGCCACCAAGAACTGAAGTCCTCTTCTGCGAGGAGGGAGGCGAGGTGGGCACAGGGCTCAGCTCTATAGTCCCCGTGAGCCTTGTAGAGACAGGTGTCACCGCACCTTTCTAGCTGAAATCAGCTGAAAGTGGCTTTCCCGTGGAGTAGTGGGCACCCTTGTCATGAGCTGAACTGCCAAAGGTGGCCTGGCTTTCTCTGTCTGACTTGTTGGATGTGTTTCTCCTCAGCATCTGGTCCATCGCCAGCCTGGACGATGCATGTTGACTGGCCATGTTCCCACTAAAAATGTGGACCCTGGAGCCAGAATTTCTTGGTGTGAAAAAACACTTCCTGCAGGCAGAGCCTCAGGAAGTAGATCGTAAAAGTTCTTTTCCGAGCTTTCTCTTCTTGTGTGGTGCCTCTGTGTTTAAAGTCTATAAAAATGAACCAGTGTTGGCCAGGGAAGAGAAGGACAGGGAGCCAGTGGTCGCTGGGCAGGGTTGCGGGGCCACCGAGTCCTTCTCAGCAGGGCATGTCAGAGCAGTGGGTATGGATTTGCTTCATGACACTCAGTTTCCTTTAGTTTTTCTAGCTGCCATCTACCAGACGTGGAAGGAAATCACATCTCCTGTGTTTGGGGACCTTTTCTGCTCCCTGGGGATCCTCTGGCCCAGAGAGGGTCTTGCACCATTCAGAGGTGGTGCTCTGGCCTCAGGACACCACGGGCACTGCTAAGAGATGGTTCTCCAGTCATGTTGGTCCCCAGAAGCCATGGCACCATGGAGTCCAGACTCAGCCCCGGGTATTCCTGCCCCATCCCGTGAGCAATCTTGGGCACCCCACTATCATCCTGATTCCTTGACATTTGCTGAAACCACCACACCTGTGCACCCCACCTCCATCCTGGCACTGCCGACTCCCCCTGTTCAACTCAAGATACCAATCTCACCCCCTCTTCCCCTCCAAGACCAGCCAGCTTGCTCCCCACTGCCCCCCGCCATGGGCCTAACACATAAGAGCGCTTTACCTGCAGAGTCGGGTGGCGAGGTGAGAGAGCTCAGCCCTTCAGACACAGAGTGGCCTCATTCCCAGAATGGGGAGGCAGAAGGAGGAAAGAAGCTGCTTTATTTTTCTTTTGGGAATCCAGAACGAAAGCATTAGCCAAATGACGCTTCCCCTCCACAGCCTCACCACACTCCCACCTCCCCCCCACACACAAAATACAACAAAACCCAAAGTCTGATTTTTTTGCTTTGCTAAATAGCTCACCTTGTTACATTAGCTTCATTTGATAGGCAAAGAAACCAAGGCTTAGAGGGGTTCCTTGGGCTGTCACTTGGCCCTGGATGGAAGTTTACAGCGATATGGGCCCCACCATTCACCTACCCAGCTGGGCCAGTGTCAGGCTTGGTGGTGGACACTACCCTGGCTCTTTGGCCGCAGACCCCCCCCCACGTAGTTAACCACCAGCTGAGACGCAGCCTGTCTTGAGTCACAACCTTCGCCACCATTGGAGACTGGAGACCAGGTGGGACGTGACCAAATGACTGTTACATTCCAGCCACTGAAGACAGAGCTGGCTAAGCCCTCCTTCCGTGAATGGGTTACTACAGCTTAGGTTTCCTCAGCACTCGTGTTTGATTTTAAGCACCTCTCCTGGCCCAGGCACCATGCTCACAGGTGTCCATGTGTTACCTCATATCACCCTCACAAGAATCCTACTGTTATTGTCATCCTCCAGATAAGGAAATGGGTGCGAAGGGTGCTGAGTAACTTTCTCAAGTGGGTTGCCAAAGTTGGGTTTAATGTGAATCTCCTATTTTTAAGTCTTGTGCTCTTTCCATAATATATCAGTAGATATAGTTGAGCAATTTTGTTTTTTAGATAAAAGCAAGAGAAGTGAATGCCAGTATTTGCGCCTTTCCTTTGTGGTGACATACGGGCATACAATAAACAACAGATGAAGCAATTAGATATTTCAGTCTCTCCTCAGAAATTTAGGGATGGAATAGACGGCTAGATTACTAGAGCAGTTATTCTACAAAGGACCACCAGGTGGCACCATTGCACAACAGCTGCGTGCTCCAGTGGGTCAAATCTGAAGGAATGGGAAAATGCAGCCCAGGGGAGAGGACTGCTTTCCAAAAGTCACTCTACTATCAGATGATAAGTCTAATGAGGCTGTGTCCACGCCCAACCACTGCTCCTGCATCCCGTGATGATCAGAGCTGCTGTCTGAATAAGGGACTCAGTCGGCTCCTGTCCACTTACTAATCCATCTATTTAGCAAAGATATCCTTCGTACCTAGTAACTATTTTAAAACGTTTTGACCTTCTTAGATCTTTTTGTAGAATGTGTTCTGTCTCAGAAAACATTGTGCTTTGTCTGGAATTGTAGGGAGCAGGATGAGTTCTTTCATGAAGTCCTCCCTTGGCCTGAGGTGGTGGAGATAGAACTTGTGCCTGTGCTGAAGGTGGGGGAGTCGGCGGTGATGCGAGGGCAGGGGCAAGGTTTGACCCACATTCAGGGCCAGGCAGGCAGGTTTGCACAATCTGCCCTTTGCCTCTGTGTGGGGGGCAGGAACTGGGACAGCTTTGGAGTTGGAGAGGGAGGGGAACGGAGTGGGCTGTTAATAAGCAGCACCTCTCACACTGTGGATGGGCATGGAGTCCTCGCCACTGCTCACTGGGTTCTTGGATTTTGGAAGTTCCTAGGAAGGACATGGTGGGGCAGGCGCCAGCAGCTCAGGGAAGTCACCAGGCTGGCTCTGCCCTGGCTTCAAGGGCGTCCAGCACACACTCTGCAAATGCGGAGAGCTGTCAGGGCCCAGACCCTCATGAGGAGAGGCAGGAAGTCAAAATGGAGGCCTCAGATGTTGAAATGTGAAGAGGTGGGTCTTTCTTGGTGGTCATGGGGCAGTCGGAGTCCTCAGTGATGATGGCTACACTGGGAACATACAACTAGTGTGACAAGCCCAGAATTACCTTCAAAGAGCAGGTGAAGTAGAAGCTGAGGAGAGATTAGGCTTAAAAAAAAGCCCAATACCTCCTTCCCATAACTGGAGGAAGTCAGATTTAGGGCAAGGGCCTGGGGAGGACTCTAGGGGGCTTTCGGGGACCCAGGCATGAACTGGAAGGCAGTGCAGGCAGCCTGTTGCCCAAGGGAAGGAGATTCAGAGGAAAGGTGGAGAATGGCTTCCTCCTGAGAGGCCAGGCAGAACCTGGGGCCACATCTCAGAGTGGTGAGTGCCGAGTGCTGACCTGTGGGAAGAATCCACCTCAGTGAGGGAGGGCCCAAAGCTCTCCAACTGCGTTTCTTAGCTTTTATTTTCTCTGAAACCTTAGCCTTTCATACAATGAATAGCCAGTACAGAGAATTTGCTGGAAGGAATTTGGGGTGTTGGACAGAGATTCTAGGCTGTGTTGGAAGAAAATATAAAGTGCTATGACAAACTTTGTGAACTACAGCTTAAGACATGCTTTTTTTTTTCTAACCTCTTGTGTTCTAATAACAGGTATGTGATTATTTTTATAATAATAAAATCTGTAAAGAATGAAAAATGAGTATTTTTAAAAGTCATATACAAATAATTCCATGACTTTATTTAAGAATAGATACAAAGGAAGTTCGTAACACAATTTGCAGTTATGTACCATTGCTGTACATATGTAACATCGCTGTAACTCAGAAAAAAAAATTCATTCTGTATAACTTCTTACATGGAAGAAGCACTTGTTCTGTAAGAAAACATAAAAGCAAATCAACAAATAAGCTAATAAACACGGCATATCCTCTATGCACTATAGAAATACTTGCTTTCTATTTAATAACTTGTATTTAAAGAGCTTTGAATACTTTTATGTGCTTTGCATATCACCAACAACTAGAAGCTCCTTTCAGCTATTAAATGTAAATTCTCGTCTGTGGAGCGATGATGCTGTTTTCAGTGGCCGTGGGTTGAATTGTGTCCTCCCCAGGATTCATATGTTAAAGTCCTAACCCCAGTGCCTCACAATGTGGCTGTATTTGGAGACAGGTCCTTTAGAGAGGAAATTAAATTAAAATGAGGTTACCAGGGTAGACCCTAATCCAATATGAATGGTGTCCTTATAGGATGAGGGAATTTGGATATAGACACAGAGTGGGAAGACCATGTGAAGACACAGGGAGAAGACGGCCACCTGCAAACCAAGGAGCGAGGCCTCAGGAGAAACCAAACCTACCGTAGCCTTGATCTCAGACTTCTTACCCAGAACTGTGAGAAAACAGCTTTCTGTTGTTTCAGGCTCCCAGTCTGCCGTCCTTTGTTATGACAGCCCCAGCTAATGAACACAGTTACACAGACTAACAAGGAAGAGGAATAAGGAAAGAGGAAGATAAGGTTGCTTCCCTCAGTGATAAATCGCTTTTCTCTAGAATAATTTGTACCTGTCTTCTTAAAGTAGTTATTTTCACCAAAAGAGAGAATCATGAATTTGCAAATTTCAAACATGTTCATTTGTTTCTGTGCAACTGTATGTGGCCTGAAAGGGACAGTCATCTTTCTGAGAGAGTCCCCTGTCTTCTGAAGACTGATAGCCCGTGCTAACCAGAGCTGTGTCCAGGCACGGACTCCAGTTTGGGAAGATAAAAGGACAGACTCACCTGGCCCCTGTGCTGCCGCTGAGCTCAGGTTTGGGCATCAGGAGCTGGCGCAGGGAGTTCGGGAAACTTGGGCAGAGCCAGCCAGATGGCGAGGCGACTTCCAGGGCCTTGAGGCCAGCTGCAGTCAGCTTGGCAAGGGCCCCGAGCAGGGGCTGGGCAGGAGACCCCTGGGGGCAGGTACAAATGCCAAAGCGGGGCAGGGAGGACAGGCCACGTAAGAGTGCCTGGTTACCTCCCACACCCCACCCAGCCCCCCAAGGCCTGGGTCAGGAGCCAAGTGACCTGACACAGGTGGACACACGTGGCCAGTGCTCTATTTTGAAGACAATACCTAACTAAGTACTGTTTTTAAAATAAACAGTTGATGGACTGAACAGTACTTTTTCAAAAAATGGTTTTGTGTGGATGGGCTAGATTCTCCTAACACAAAGGAAATTTTCTAGGGAAATAACTTCAAAATCTATAGCTGTAGGTATATTAGGTTGCCAGGATAAGGAGGAAAATTAATTATTTTAGAGCTATATTACTTGGCAGTCAGCATCCTGCTGGCATGGCTGCATACAGGTACCTGAACTTTTTCTACAATAAAACCTGATTAATTTGAAATCCAAAGAACAAAAAGAAAAATCCTCCAACCCCCCCTCGACTCTGCATTTACCAGGTTTTGCTTAGCCCAGCACTTTTATTAAACAGCAATAAAAGGTGTCTTGTGGGTTGGGGACTAGCAGGGGCTTTGAAATAGTCACCATTTTTAATTAACCAATGTTGAAATGAGGTTTTACTTTAATTTGGTATGATTTAATTAACTCTAAGTTTGTGTTGGGCCTTAACCCTCCCTGCCCCAATCAAGGCAGCCCTCAGCCAACTGCTTGGATTAGACATGGCCTCTCAGAAGCCCTCTCGGGGCATCAGTGGGGACCCCACTTTTGCTCAACAGCGTATAGGGAACTGTTTTTCTTTTTTTTTCTTTTCTTATTTTTTACTTGCCATTACTGCCAACTCAAGATAGCTACAAAGCTTGTCACCTTTCTCCCCCACTGGGTCCCCTGTCTCACATCCACCCACAGGCTCCCAGGCTCAGAAACACCCTTAAAAAGGCTCCTCCTTGTTTCCCACTCTGTACCAAACCCTGGGCCATCTTCCTTCTCAGAGCCTCTCCACCTCTGTGGTTCCCCTCACATGGTCCAGGCTCTGCACACCTGCATCTGAAGTCCTCTTGTCTCTCGTTTCAGCCTGTTTAGCCTGTTCAAATAACCCTCTCGTCCTTCTGTGAAAACCCTTCTGTAGCCCCCAGTGCCTATTGGAGGTTGTCCTTGTTCCACAGAGCCTGTGAATTGGTGGTGGGATCTGGAAGGTGAGGACGAGCCGATGGAGGGGGACAGAGGGGTTCCCAGCAAGCCACTTTCTTCTCACTTCTGCTTTCACCCAAACAGTCCTGCTTTCCTGGGATTCATGCGTGAAGCTTCTGGGTAATATTTGATGTGAAAACAAAAAGTTTCTGTTGCTAGAAATAAGTTAGAAAGCCACCGATCGGTACAATAGGATCCGTACTCTTCACCTTAACAATAATGACCCAGACGATGCAACAAGGGCCACCTCTCTGTTTTTCTCTATTTCTTACTCTCTCTCACCCACTGGGCCCAGAGAACAGCTTGTCCTCTCCCATCTTTGTGCCTGGAATAGAAGGCCCCTCTTCTCCATCTTTCTAACTCCTGTGGTTGAAGGCCTGGGGCAGACCCCATGCCCTCCATGTGCCTGTGTCTGCCCTGATCGCTGGGGCTGGAGGCTGTCTCTGATTCTTCAGGCCCCTGCTCCTCTGTCTGGCCACAGCTGGATGGACCAGGGGAGCCCGTAGGCCTTCTGTAGCCTGGTGCAGAAACATGTGCCAGCTGGATAATTGTGGAATGGAGAATGGAGACTGAGCTGTGATTGTGGCTGGTGCGGGGGCAGAAGACCGGGTGGAGTTGGGAGCTACTTGCCAGTCAAGGTGAGGTGCACAGAGGCTGTGGATAGACTGAGGAAGTTAGTCAGCAGAGGTGAAATGGTGGGGAGGATGGACCTGGTGGGGGAAAGAGGAAAAGAGAGAGAGAGAGAGAGAGAGAGAGAGAGAGAGAGAGAGAGAGAAGGAGGGAGAGAGAGAGACGCTCCTCATGAGGCTGCCTCATTGTTTCTCCTCACTGGAGCCCATGGCAGGGGCCTCTGTTCTTGTCAACAGACGAGCTAGTTCGCATCTCCTTGTTTGGACCTTGAGCACCTCAAGGGCAGAGGTTGTGTCTCACTCGGCCCTTATTCCTTGTTGCACCAACCACAGGAACATGGTGGGGAGTGTGTGTGTGCGAGCCAGAGCCGCCTGCTTGCCTTGAAAATACAGTATATTTGAGCTTTACTACCGAATGTGCATAGGCCAAGACCGGATGGAGAGTCATTCAAAACCCCTGAGCACTTCGCACTCACTAAGAAAGCTATCATCAAAAAGATGACAATACAAGTGTTGACGAGGATGTGGAGAAATTGGAACCCTCACACACTGCTGGTGGAAATGGAAAATGGGGCAGCTGCTGCGGAACAGCCTGGCAGTTCCTTGAAAGGTTCAACATAGAGTTACTGTATGAACCAGCAATTCCACTTCGAGATATGTACCCAAGAAAAATACAAACATGTCCACATAAGAATTTGTACATGAATGTGTATAGCATTAATATTCATGGTAGGCTAAAAGTGGAAGCAACCAAAACGTCCATCACCTGATGAATGGATAAGCACTAGGTGGTTTGTCCATACAATGGCTTTTTAATGGAGAATAAAAAAGGATGAAATACCAATACATACTACAACATGGATGACCCAAAAACACTGTGCTAAATGAACAAGCCAGTCACAAAAGACCACAAATGATTCCATTCATGTGAAATGTCCAAATAGGAACATTCATAGAGACAGAAAGTAGATTAGTGGTTGCCAGGACCTGGGGAGAGGGGAAAATGGGAAGCAGCTGCTAATAGGATTGGGTTTCTTTTGGGGTGATGAAACGTTCTAGAATTAGTGATGATGGTTGCCCAAACTTGTAAATATCTTAAAACCACACTGAGTTGTACACTTTAAAATAGTGAATTTTATAGCATGTGAATTATATCTCAATTAAAAAGAAACCCAAAACAAAAACACAGGTACCCCTAATGAATTAAATATATAGGCATTAGTAAGTAGCCATACCAGCTAATATGGTAAAAAGAGAGACATTATGAGCCTCCTGTTGGAATGCTCCACCACCTATATAAAGGGGCCTTGCCACACACACACACACACACACACACACACACACACACACACACACACACACAAAGTGAACCTGAATTCAATCAAGCCCGTAGCTCCAGCACAAACTTACAGGAAATAGAGAGGCAGAAAAACATGTTAAATGACACCGTGGGGATGTTGTCCAGACTTCAGGAAACTGTATCAGACAAACAATTCAGTTACTTCCACAAACAAATTCTAAAGGGGAAAAAGAGACCATGGGGGAACCTACAGAGTACAAGAGACAATCAGCCAATTGCTAAATGTGGACCCTACCCAATCCTGAGTCAAACAACCTGTTCAAACAATTATGACATTTGACACACTTGGAAATTTGAACTCTGACTGGATATTTGATAATATTGAGCCATTATTGTTAATTATTTTCTGATTTATTTTCAGCTTAATTGAGATATAATTGACATATAACATTGTGTAAATTTAAGGTGTACACAGTGTTAATTTGATATACTTACGTATTGGCAATATGATTATCATAGTAGCGTTAGCTAACACCTCCATCATGCCACATGATTACCATTTCTTTTTTGTGGTGGGAATATTTAAGATCTACTCTCTTAGCAACTTTCAAGTACATAATACAGTATTATTATCTATAATCACAATGCTGTGCATTAGATCTCCAGAATTTATTCATCTTCTAAGTGGAAGTTCATACCCTTTAACCAATATCTCCCCATTTCCTCCACCCACCAGCCCTGGGTAACCACCATACTACTCATTGTTTCTATGAGCTTGGCTCTTTTAAATTCCACATATACGTGAGATCATAGAGTATTTACTATTTTCTTTCTCTGTCTTATTTCACTTAGCATAATGCCCTCAAGTTCCATCTAAGTTGTCCAAATGACAAGATTTATTTCGTTCTCATAGCTGAATAATATTTCATTATATTGGAGTGTGTGTGTGTGTGTGTGTGTGTGTGTATCTCACATTTTCTTTATCTATTCATCTATCATGGAGACTTCAGTTGTTTCCTTGTCTTGGCTATTCTTAACAACACTGCAATGATCATGGGAATGTAGCTATCTCTTTGAGATCCCGATTTTACTTCCTTCGGATAAATACCCAGAAGTGGAATTGCTGAATCATGTAATTGTATTTTTAAATTTTTTTTTTTTAAGATTTTTATTGGGGAATTGGGGGGATGGGAACAGTGCTGGGGAATTGGGGAAAGGGGAACAGACAAGTTGCTGGCTTTTAGACAGCCGCTCACAGTGGCTGCTGGCCGCTCACGCTGGCTGCTGGCTACACACGGTAGCCCATGGCATGGCAACCCACTGCCACAGGGGCTGCAGCCTACGCCGTTGCCGGCGACTCACAGCAGCCCAGCTCCAGGTTGAGCTGTTGTTCAGCATCTTCAGCATCTTAGCTTGTGGAGGTCAGTGTCACTGGCCCTCACATGTGGGATCCGAACCGGGGCCCTCTGGCGTCCCAAGCCAGTTCTTAACCATCGCGCCACTCGGCAGGCCCAGACATTAACTCTTTAATTGCTAGATTTGGAGGACTGTCTAGGGGAGGGCTGGAGCAGCTGGGCGTTAAGGGGCAATGGAGGGCTTGGGGAATGTAGTTGACCTGTAGTTGACATTCAGTTTGGCCCTATCAGCATCCTAGCTGAAAATCTGCTTACTTGGGGGAGTGTGGAGGTACCAGGTGTGAGACAAGTGAAGGGTGGCAGGACAACCCTGTGCAGGGCAGGCATGAGTGAGGGGCAGATTCTGATCAGGTGCATCCTCTCTGGGCACTCCCAGGCCCTGGCACCAGAAGGCTGGGGTCCTCTGGTGAAAGCTGAGATCTCCCAATGAGGCCTGGTCTCCTGAACCTTTGAGCAGTGCCCTCCCATGGAACTTTGCTAGGTTTTCAGGTCCTCCCATCTTTTAGACTTGCGAAAATCCTTCCCCTTTCCTGTTCCTCGCTGAGGCATTTCCTGTCTCCTCTCTCTTCAAACCTGTGCCCTACCCTTTCACANGTCACTGGCCCTCATATGTGGGATCCGAACCGGGGCCCTCTGGCATCCCAAGCGAGTTCTTAACCATCGCGCCACTCGGCCGGCCCGTATTTTTAATTTTTTGAGGAACCTTCATACCTTTTTCCATATTGGCTTTAATAATTTACATTCTCACCAATAGTGCACAAAGATTCCTTTTTCTCTACATCCTCTTCAAATCTTTTGTCTTTCTGGTGATAGTCATTCTAACAGGCATGAGGTGATATCTCATTGTGGTTTTTATTTGCATTTCCCTGATGATTAGTGATGTAGAACATCATTTCATGTACCTGTGGCCATTTTTATATTTTCTTTGAAAAAATTCTATGCAGTTTCTCTGTCCATTTTTTAAAGTTGAATTGTTTGTCTTTTTGCTATTGAAGTACATGAGTTCTTTATATATTTTGGATATTAACCCCCCTTATCAGGTCAGATAGATGATTTGCAAATATTTTCTCCCATTCCATTGGTTGCCTCCTCACTTTGCTGATAGTTTCTTTTGCTGCGCAGAAGTTTTTTAGTTTGATGCAGCCCCACTTATTGATTTTTGCCTTTGTTGCTTGTGATTTTGGTGTCAGATCCAAAAAATTGTTGCTAAGACCAATGTCAAGGAACTGTTCCCCTATGTTTCTTTCTAGGAGTATTATGGTTTCAGGTTTTACATTTAAGTGTTTAAGAGATTTTGAGTTACTTTTTCTGAATGGTGTAAGATAGGGAGGGGTTCAATTTCATTTTTCTGCATGTGGTTATGCAGTTTCCCCAGCACTGTTTATTAAAGAGACTGTCCTTTTCTTACTGAGTATTCTTGGCTCCCTTATCAAATATTAGTTGACAGTATGTGCATGAGTTTTTTTTCTGGGCTCTTGGTTCTGCCCCATTGATCTATGTGTCTGTTTTTATGTCAGCACCATACTGTTTTGATTACTATAACCTTGTAAAATAGTTTGAAATCAGGAAGTGTGATGCCTCCAACTTTGTTCTTTTTTCTCAGGATTTCTTTGGCTATTTGGAGTCTTTTGTGGTTCCATATACATTTTAGGATTGTTTTTTCTATTTCTGTGAAAAATGCCATTAAAATTTTGATAGGGATTGCATTGAATCTTTTCAGATTTGATGATAGTATTTTTTGTTGTGTTTTTTTTAAAAAAAGAATCCTTGTCTTTTAGAAATATTTACAGAAAAAAATGACATGATACTTGGGACTTATTTCAAATAATCAGGAGGGAGAGAAATGGGTGGAGGTATAGAAAAAATGAGATTGGCCATAAGTAAATAATTGTTGAAGCTTGGTGACAGGTATATGGGGTTCATTATATGTTTCTACTTTTGAATTCTTGAAAATTTCCATATTCCCATGTTTATTTATTATTCTAAAATAAGCAAGAAAAGAAGAATTGAAAGAGAAAACTCATGGCAAAGTAATTGTCAGAGGTGGGGCATCAGGCCTCATCTGTCAATGGTTGACCAGCAGGCTTGCTTTGGCTGATCTGCTGGCTGCACCAGGGTGTCTCCACCCACGTCCCTCCTTCACTGTCCCTGTCCTGTGGGCACTTCCCAGGAGGGAGCATTCTCAGTGGCTGTGCCCATCTGGGCCTGGCCTCACAACTGTTTTCCAGAGGAAGAAAGCTGACTCCATTGGACAAAGGTAGGAAGAGTAGATGATCACATGAAGCCACCGGTGTTGTGGAACAATAATTCTAAACTGTGGTCCTCCCACAATCAGAGCACTTTAGAAAATAAAGAGCTGAGGTGTGTGGGAAAAAAAGGAAGGTAAAAAAACCTCTTGGCTAAGAGCTCAAGCTGTTTAGGGAAAGGAGAGGTGATTTCTGGATCAGAGGTTGGGGAAAATTCTGATCAAAGGAGTGAACTGAACTAGAGAGACAGATAAATCATGCAAAACATCTTTGAATGCACTTCTTAATTAAAATTAAAAAATCCTCCAGGCAAATGTGCTTCTCCCTTGCCCAAAGATGACCACCTTGGAAATGGCTGGTGCCCCCAAAAGAGGTCATTTGTAGGCTGGCTGTTTTATAACAGAGAACATGTTTCCCACGGAAGGCAGTGTTGAGATCTTATGTTCACCCTTCAGTGTTTGTTTAGCCAGTTTAAATACTGAGCGTTTGCACCTGAAGTGGCTAAGGCACTTTTAAAGGTTTGGCAAGTTAGGTAACACTTGTGTTACACGTCAGGCCAGCTGGGATGAAAGCCCACAGCCCTCAGGAATTGTTAGTGGGATTCAGAGGAGGGAGGGAGTTCTTCCAGTTAGGAGGCCCAGGGAAGCAGTGAGATTTGAGCGGGGCTTGGAGTGGTGGACACATTTAAGGGGCAGGAGCAACCCCTCTGTCCACTCCTTCCTCGTCTTTGTTAAGAGAAATTCTGAAGTGTGCTTTGGTGCAGTTCCCAAATTAGCCTTGAATCAGGCCCAGTGAGTTATGAGGGAATGTTAGGAGCAAGTCCAAGTTCATCTGAGACAGACATAAATGTGCTTAGGGCGTGTTGAACTGATAATCATGCCTCCAGGTCTTCAGGGTGCTTCCAGTTAACCATCACTGCCCCATACTCCTTCAGGTTCCAGGTCCTTCCCTCCCTCACCTGATTTATCACTTCCATTTTTGTCAAAACTGCAGGGTCAGGTTGGGTCTTATTTTTTGTTTTTATTTTTTAATGTTCCAAATATAGCCTTCTCAAGTGATCTTTTTCACCAGGCCCCTAACATTTTCCTGAAGCCAGCATCCAGAATGCAAATAGCAGATCCATCAGGCAGGTTCAAAAAAATAAGTCTCTGATGGCTTCCTCATTTCAGGAAGCATTGAATTAATTATTTCCACTCAGGAAAATATCATGTTGGAGCCCATTCCTGCTTTTAGTCCCCAAGTGGAGTCCAGGAAGAAGCAAATGAAAAGCAGTCTTAGCGCGTGTACATCAAAGGAGGAAAGGGCCTCACGCTCCCAGAACGAAACTTCAATAATTAAAATAATAAAGAGGATAGATTCCCTTCACTCCCCTCTTTCCACTGCCGCAACAGTCAGGAACTCATTTCTCATTTGCTCCTCAGCCATCAACTGTCCTGTAGCAGTTGTCGATTGCCATAATAGTGCTGTGTAACAAAACTCCTCCCATTTTAGTAGCTTCAAACAATAACCATTTATTATTGCTCAAGTATCTGCAGGTTGGATTTGTGGTTCTGGTGATTTGGGCCAGGCTTGGCTGAACTCAGCTGGGCTTCCTCTGTGGTCAGTTGCCAGCTGAGCTGGTGGCTGGGGGATCAAGCATGGCCTCCGGTAGGCTGAAGGCTCTCCGCTCCGCAGACTAGCCCACGCTTGTTCTCTCCCTCCATCTAGTCCAGGCTTGTTTGCAGAGCCGAGGCAGAGGTCCTAAGAGAAGAGCAGAAACATGGCACATCACCACTTCTGCTACATTCTGTTGGCCAAAGCAAGTCAAGAGGCAAGCTCCCATTCAAGGGGTGAGAAAATGCACTCCACCTCTTAATGGGAAGAGTTGTGAAGTTCGCATAGCCAAGGGTGTGGATACAGGGAGGTCATTAATTGTGGCCATGAATGCCGTCCATCTATCAGAGCTGACAACATGATTTTTCCTTTAATTGTAAACTTGGTTCAATTTCATACATTAATGAAACTCATCCAGATTTTACTTCCAAATTCTAATTTCTAGGGACCTGGGAAAGCAGAGTATGCCAACTGTCTATAATCCGTCTTCATGTGACAAACCTTTCCAGAGTACCCACGGTGCCAGACCTCTTGCTCAGCAGGTCACTATGAAATGTAGGCAAATGAGAGCTCTCCTGTCTTCCAGGTGCTCCACACACGGGAGAATAGGGCTGTGAACAGGCTGAGGAGGCAAGAGAAGGTGGCCACTCAGCTCCCGTGGAATCCTGGGGAAGTGATATCTGATCTTAAAAGGTTGAGTTAGAGTGTTCCAAAAAGAGAAGAAACGGAGTTTATTCCAGAGGTCTTGAGGATGTACAGATGGTTGGGTTGTCGGGATAGAGTGTTGTTTGCAATGAGGGGCTGGCCCCAGCTGGTGAACAAGGGCTGACAAAGCTTTGTTAGCCTTTATTGTGAAGGATATAGGAAGCCATTGCAGGGCTTAAGCTGGACGTGTGCTCAGGTCTGCCTTTGAGACAGATCTCTGGGGCAGCAGGGAGGTGGAGGGAGTGCTGAAGACAGGGGGATCAGTTGGGAGGCGATTTCCTTTCCAAATATATCCTTTCAGGTTGAAGTTTCTATGACCGCCCACCTGCCGGCTCAAATGGGAAGACCCTCTGCAGCATCCAGACCCTCTTGGTGGCTTGCTCAGAATCCTGCACACCAGTGTGCAGGGCGGGCAGGGCTGGGGAGATTTGCCCTTCTCTGCTCTTGGCCGACTGACTTCATAACAGGTTAGCTTTTAAACTTCTGGCTCATTCCACATACTACGCCTCTGGCCCTGGGAAAGAACTTGGCCTCCTTGACCTTGCATAACATTTTCACTTTCTGGGAAACACACCCTACGCATGATGAGGTGAGGGAGGCACACATAAATCCTTTCTGTCTTGAACCTCCCTTCTCTGGCTCTGGTGTTTAGTGCACAAATGTTCCGTCCTGGCTTAATCACCAGATGCAGTTTTCTTCTCCTGACACCTAGTTCAGCCCTCCTGAGCTCTCAGATTTCCAGCCTTTCTCTCGTCACAGTCAGGTTCTCACAAAGCCTCATGGGAAGTGTGGCAGGCAGAATAATGGTCCCCCAGAGATGTCCAGATCCTCATCCTCTGGAGTTATGAATATGTTGTTACATGGCAAAGGGGAATTCAGGTTTCTAACCAGCTGACCTTAAGATAGGGAAGTTATCCTGGATTACCCAGATGGGCTCAATGTAATCATTAGGGTCCTTAAAAGGGGAAGAGGGAGGTAGAAGAGGAGGTCAGAGTGAGGCAGTGTGAGAAGAACTTCGCCCAATATGGCTGGCTTTCAAGATGGAGAAAGAGGGCCATGAGCCAGGAATGTGGGTGGCCTCTAGAAGCTGGAAAGGGCAAGAAAATGGATTCTCCCCTGGAGGTTCTAGAAAGAAACACAGCCCTGCCAACACCTTGATTTTAGCCCAGTGAGGTCCATCTCAGACTTCTGAACCACAGAACTGCGAGATAATACATTTGTGTTCTTTTAAGCCACTAAGTTTGTGGTAATTTGTTAAGCAGCCATAATAAACCAATATAGGATGTGTGAGTTGACAGTGTGCTCCTGAGGACAGGGCTTTCTCCCATCACCCAGCACTTGCTGTCATATACCCATTGCTCAGAAAGTGTTTGCAGATAGACAGGACTGACTGGGATGAAGGAGTGGGCATCTGGTCTCGCCAAGTCCCATTCAGCTGTGTGACCATGGGTGAGTCCTTTTACCTTCCAGTGATTCAATTTCCATGTCTCTTAAGTGACCAAGTCAGGCTTGATGACCTCCAAGGTTTTGGTGACTTTTCACTTCACTCACAGATATATCCCTTAACTTCCTTTTCTCTCCTGGCAACCACCACTGGATGACTTTCCCCCACGCCAACTGGTCTCACCCACAAAATGTAATACCATCATTCTCAAATGCCAAGGTCATTAATTAGCACCTGAGGTCTCCATCAACTCTGTACTCACCACCCTCTCTGAAGGGTGCTTCCTTGTCCCACATGGGTCCCCTATCCAAAGGTTCAATTTGGAGGCCATGGTAGACACTGCTGCCCAGTCCTTTCTCATCCTCCAAACCCTGGGAAACCACCCTCCCCATTCTCAGTCATGGGGTGTGTGGCAGGGACTCCCACTCACAGTTCTGCTTAGGGTCAGAGCCTGGGACATCATCCCTCTGGCCCATGATGCTGCTTTCAGTAGAGCTCTGAGTCTGAATCCTGCATTTCCTCAAAGCAGTGTGTGACTATGAGGAAATGCAGGATTGATCACATTTTTCTTATTCAGTGACAGTGAACAATCATTGATGGGAAGAAAAAAAATGAAACTCCGTGTTCTTATCTACTGTAAGAGCTATGTTGAAATGTAGGAAGATGTTCATGGTGATATATCTTTTCCTAACCTTCTTACCTGTTTTCAGAGAGTAATGATATGTCTAAGTGTAGATTCAGTTTAGAAGAATTTTTTCATTTGATAAAAACTGAACCAAATTACACCATGCTACCTCCAGGTGGTGGTAAGATTAGCCATACTCACATGGTCTAAATTACTTTCTTTTTTTTTTTTAGGTTACAGATGTTCTGTCTTAGAGCAGGAATTCTTTACTCTGGCCACATATGAGAATCACTCAGGAAGTGTTTAAAAGTCCAAGTCCAGCTGTACCTCAGAGCTACTGAATCACTGGATTCAAATCATTCAGTTTAGAAAGTGACTCCACTTTTCCAGATGATTCTGATGTGTTGCCAGTGTTGAGAACCACAGCCTTAGATGACAGCAATTACTACTGTTCTTCCCATTGTTATTTACAAGTCAAGTTTACTTAATGACTATAAAGAGTGACAACATCCATGTACCCTTGATTGTTATATTAGATAACACTTTGTCTTAACTAATCCCAAATCCCCTCTTAGTGCCAAATGACACTTTCAGGTCGTCCTGGGATGTAAGCTCTGGGCCTTCAGGCCAGCTTGGCATCCAAAATCCTCTGGGGGTGTGTGGATGGACTCTTATGGACTCCTTTAGCTGACTCTCTCCTAAGAACCCAAAGGGACAAACTCAGCACCTGCACTGGTTTGGTCCTCTCAGGCCCTGGTCCAGGAAAGATGCCCCCTTTTTTTTTTTTGAAGATTTTATTGGAATTGGGGGAGGGCAACAGTGCTGGGGAATCGGGGAAGGGGAACAGACAAGTTGCTGTCCTTTTGTTCTTCAGTCTAGTTGTGGAGAATATCGCTTCACTGACTCATGTTGGCATTATCATTGCGCTCTTCCGGGGTGAGACAGATCAGTTGCTGGCCTCTGGATGGCCGTTCATGGCAGCTCTTGGCAGCTCGCACCAGCTGCCAGCCACTCACGCTGGCTGCCAGCCACACACGGTAGCTTATGGCAGCCCACTGCAGCAGGGGCTGCAGCCTACGCCGTCGCCGGTGACTCACAGCAGCCCAGCTCCAGGTCGAGCTATTGTTCACCATCTTAGCTGTAGAGGGCAGTGTCAGAGTGGCCCTCATGTGGGATCCGAACCGGGGTCCTGCTGCTCAGAGCTGGCATCCCAAGCCAACTCTTAACCAACGTGCCACTCGGCTGGCCCCCAGGAAAGCTGCTCTTTATGTGGTCACCTCTCTGACTCATGTCCTCATTTCCTCCCTGACTCCCTCATGCCTTGCCAACAGCTTTTCAGCCTTGGTGCATCTGTGAGGTGTCATCCTTACCTGCCTCCCCCCTGGGTCCACACTCGCTCTGTGGACCAAACCTTAGGAGCATACCCTTGGCCCAGCCACTGACACTGCTCTTAAACTCACTAGGTTCTCCTCACCCAGTCAGCAAGGGAGGCTGGCACCTTCAGGAGTGGCTGCAAGGCTCAGTGAGCCTAGTTTCAGCATGCTGGGATCAGCTGACCAGGACCGGGACCAGGGCTAAGGGCCCCAGGCACCCACCTCTCATCTGGACCAGCATCAGCCATATGGGGCAACCTCTTGGGAGCAAGGGCTTCTGTGTCACACCTGGGACATAGAAACATGTTGGAATCAGTTCAGCAAACAGATGCAATTCATCCGAAGTGACTTATTAACGGCTGGAAGGGCACCTGAGGACAGGCAGTGTGACTGCCGTGCAAGATTTAAGCGGGGAAGGGTCAGGAATCTAATCTTTGGTGCTGGCCCCTGAGCAAGGAAGGAACTCCAACAGGCATTGTGGCACCCAAAGTGGTTCCTGCTCCTACAGCTTTCCGTCACCTCCACGGCAGTCACCCACCCTGCAGGCTTCACATGGCTTCATGCCTCAACCAGGGACATTAACTTTAGCTGGTGAAGGGCAGCCTCAGCTGGTGTGTCCTCCTCCGAGAGCCAGCCTGAGCCAGTGCTCACCGGCGCCCCTCACCGCTGCTGGGCTGCCACAGCCGAACGGGAGTTATGTCATGCAGTGGCATCCCCTTCCTGAGTAAAATCCCCCATGATTAATTGTACACAACCTGAAGGAAGAAATATTCCGCTTTCAAAGAAGAGAGAAACATCCCTGCTCCCAAAGAGCTGCAAACAACCAGCTGCTAACTAGGTGTCACTGGAAATTCACAGGCACCGGTTCCCATGGCAACCCCCTGGGGACCTATCACAGCCTGCACCTGATACAAACTGCTATGGCAAGGGGTTTCAAAAGAATCAAATATTTAAAAAACATGTTTAAACATAGGTTTTAGGCAGACATTGAGGGGTTCCTCAGCTGAGATAATGTGATGAGAAAACCACTGGTCAGTTCAGTCCATGACTACAATTATTCTGATGTGACTGTCACTGTCTGGAAGCAGAGGACAGTGGTATAAAGAGAGTGAGACGGGATCCCCGATGAAGGGGGACATCTTTAGTGTGGTATTTGAAAGACTTGGACCGAATTGCGTGCTCTTTGGAGACATTGCCAGGAACCACAGAAGCCATAGCCGCATGCCCATGTCAATACTAGTATGTGCCCTCCACCATCCTGAGCGACAATGTGAACCCACGTCTGCACTTACCTGCTCTGTTCTGCCACCTCAGTGCTTTCTGCTGAGAAAAGTCCTCCCTCCCTCCCCTCTCTTGGGCACTGCAGGGAATGAGGAAGATTCTCCCCAAGCTCTCGTCTCCGAGGACGGGCTGCCTGGCCCACTGGAGTAGATTCTCCAGGTACACATGGCTCCCTGGAAAATTGAGCTGCGACTGCAGGATTGAGAAAGGGAAAATACAAAATAAGCCAGGACCAGCTTATTGTGCCAGAAAGAAAGGAAGTGCTCGAAAAATCATGGGGACATGTCCAAAGATCACAGGAGCCAACTTGAAAGAGCTTTCAACAGCCAAAAGTGGGGAGTTTGAGCAACAAAATAAATAATAAGTGGATCGTGACCTGTAGAGTAAAATGAATGTATTTTGCTAAGTGAAAGAAGCCAGACCCTCAAAGCTACAGATTGTATGAATCCACTTTAGGACATTCTGGAAAAGACAACACTACAGGGATGGAAAACAGATCAGTGGTTGTCAGAAACAGGGGGTGTGAGGAAGGGGCAGCAAGAGAGAATTTTAGGGGGTGATGCAACTATTTGTTTCTTGACTGTGGTGGTAGATATGACTCTATACATTTGTCAAAACCCATAGACCTCAAAGAGTGAATTGTACCATATGTATTTTAAAAGATTTAACCAGGATATGTGTTCCCCAAACAGAACACAAATTGTTGCAAATGAACCCAATACAGATTAATAATATCACACTGAAAGGGGTGGGGAAGAAAAGAACTAACCTGAGTACCTCTGGAAAAGAGGATTTTGACTTGATACCATAACGCTAAAGACAAAAAAAAATGTACACCAATACTGTACTCCTAGGAAATTTGCTTTTCACAGGAGTATGGATTAGCAATTCTAAAACTACTTTATGTGTATACTAGGTCTGAACCAACAAGTAAATATATTGATTCCTGGCCCTGGGCGAGGAAAGTACCAGAAGAGCCTGGAACATCTTGAGGTGCCAAAAAGTGAGGAAGTAAAAAAAAAAAAAAAAGGGAACGTGTTAAAAGAGTATAGGCGCCCACCTGAAGGAATTCCTAATGGCCAAAGCTGGAACAATTTGAGTGACAAAATAAACAACATAGCATTGGATTATAACCCACATAAGAAAAAAAATATACACGAGTTCATACTCAGATAAACAACCAAATGGATAAGAAAGGACTGCTCTTCTATACAGAGAATTTCAATTATTTAATATATGAGGGACTTGTATAATAATAATAATAATAATAATAAATTAATTAATGAGGGGAACATAAAATCACCATTAGACAAATATCACAGTAAAAGTTATTGCAGGCATCATCCACTAACGGGTGTTAAAATTATTAGTGGGCAAAATTTGAGGTGAAACAGGATATTTGTATAGCCTCAAAGTAGGTCCCCAAAATATTTACTAACTACAAAAGGAAAAATAGTAACTTTATAATAAAGAAACCCAGCAGACACCACCTTAACCAAGTGATCAGGTTTAATATCACAGTAATAAGACATAGCAACATAGTATTTTGCTGACATGATGCACTAAGGGCTCATTTCTTTTGTGCTATTCTTGGCAAAAATGCATGACCCCAATCTAATTATGAGAAAACATCAGATAAACCAAAAATGAGTCTACACAATAACTGGCCAATACTATTCAAAAGTATCAAGATCAAGGAAGATAAGAAAAGACTGAGAAACCATCATAGATTAGATGAGATTACATAGTAGTATTGTATCCATGTTAATTTCCAGATTTTCATAAATGTACTGTAGATGAGGTAGGGTGTTAACATTTAGGAGATTGGGATGAAGGATTATAAAAAAATCAACCCCCCACCCCTGCTTTATAGAGATATAACTGACATATAACATTGTGTATACAATATTCAGGTATATAACACAATGATTTGATACACATATATCATCAAATGATTACCACAAAAGGGTTACTTAACACCTCCATCACTTCACATAATTTCCTTTTTTTTTTTTGTGGTAAGAAGTAAAAGAAGTACTATCTTAGTAACTTTCAAGTATATAATACAATATTGTTAACTACAGTCGCCGTGCTGTACATTAGATCCCAAGAACTTATTCATCTTCTAACTGGAAGCTTGTACCCTTTGACTGACATCTCCCCATTGCCCCCACCCACCAGCCCTTAGCAATCACCATGCTACTCTGTTTGTATGAGTTTGGCTTTTTTAGATTCCACATATAAGTGAGATCATACAGTATTTACTATTTCTCTTTCTCTGTCTGACTTATTTCACTTAGCTTAATGCCCTCAAGGTCCATCCATGTTGTCACACATGGCAGGACTTCCTTCTTTCTCATGGCTGAATAATATTCCATTGTATATAATTACGCATATTATTATGTATATATAATATTACTTATATATAATCTCACATCTTCTTTATCCATCCATCCATTGATGAACATTTAGATTCTTTTCATATCTTGGCAATTGCTACAAGGAACGTGGGAGTGCAGGTGTCTCTTCAAGATCCTGATTTCATTTCCTTTGGATAAATACTCAGAAGTGGGATTGCTAGAAAATAATGATAGTTCTATTTTAAATCTTTTGAGGAACCTCCATGCTGTTTTCCATAGTGGCTGCACCAATTTACATGCCCACCAAAAGTGCACAAAGTCTTTTCTCCACATCCTCGCCAACACTTGTTATCGCTTGTCTTTTTGGTGATGGCCATTCTAACCTGTGTGAGGTGATAGCTCATTGTGGCTTCGCTTTGCATTTCCCTGATGATTACTGGTGTTGAGCATCTTTCCACATACCTGTTGGCCATTTTATGTCTTCTTAGAAAAAAACGCATATTCAGGTCCTCTGCCCATTTTGTAATTGAATTGTTCCTGGGTTGTTTTGTTTTTGCTATTGAGTTATGAGTCCTTTATATATTTTGGATATTAACCTCTTATCAGATAGATGGCTTGCAAATATTTTCTCCCATTCCATTGGTTGCCTTCTCATTTTGTTGATAGCTTCCTTTGCTGTGCAGAAGCTTTTTAGTTTGATGTAGTCCCATTTATTGATTTTTGCCTGTGTTGCTTGTGATTTTGGGTGTCATATCTAAAATATTTATTTCCATGACCAATGTCAAGGAGCTTTATTCCTATGTTTTCTTCTAGTTGTATGGTTTCAGGTATTACATTTAAGCCTCTTATCCATGTCAAGTTAATTTTTGTGAGTGATGTAAGATAGGGGTCCAATTTCATTCTTCTGCATGTGATTATTCAGTTTTCCCCAAACATTTTTGAAGCGACCACCCTTTCCCACTGAGTAGTCTTGGCTTTCTTGTCAAATATTAGTTGACTGTATATTTGAGAGTTTTTTTCTGGGCTCTCAATTCTGTTCAGTTGATCTACATTTTTTTTTTTTTTTTTAGCTGAGCCATCCTGCCACCTGTTGGCAGTTCAGCGGCTGCTCAGCTCGGGCTGACTCGAACCGCTGTTGCTCAGAGCTCAAACTCTTGAGCGAGCTCTTAACCAACTGAGCCACTCAGCTGGCCCCCCTACATTTTGTTTTTATGCCACTGTTTTGATTAATATATTGGGTTGTCTGAAAAGTCATGATGTATTTTTTCTATGTTATTCATTGCAAAAATGTGTCATGGCTTTTCCGACAACCCAATAGCTTTGTAACATAGTTTGAAATTAGTAAGTGTGATGTCTCCAACTTTGTTTTTCTTTCTCAGGATTGCCTTGGTCATTTTGGGTCTTTTGTGTGTCCATACTAAATTTCAGATTGTTTTTTCTAGTTTTGTAAAAAATGCCGTTGAAATTTTGATGAAGATTGCATTGAATCTATAGGTGGCTGTGGGTAGTATGCACATTTTAACAATATTAATCCTGCTTAATGAACATGAGATATCTTTCCATTTTTTGTATCTTCTTTAATCTCTTTTATCAAAGTCATACAGTTTTCAGTGAACAAATCTTTTACCTCCTTGTTAAATTTATTCCTAAGTTTACTTTATTCTTGTTGATGCTATTATAAATGGGATTGCTTTCTTTATTTCGTTTTAGCTATTTCATTGTTAGTGTGTAGAAACACAACTGATTTCTGTATATTGATTTTGTCTCATGAAACTACTATATTCATCAATTGGTTCTAGAGTTTTTTGGTGGAGTCTATGATTTTCTACATCTAAGACCATATAATCTACAAACAGAGATCATTGTACTACTTCCTTTCCAATTTGGGTCTCTTTTATTTCTTTTTCTTGCCTACAACTCTTGCTATGACTTGTACTATGGTGAATAGGAGTGGTGAGAGTGAACACTCTTGTCTTGTCCCTGATCTTGGAAGAAAAGCTTTAAACCTTTCACTGTTAAACATGATGTTAACTGTGGGCTCTTACATATGGCCTTTATTATGTTGAGGTATATTCCTTCTAGACCCAATTTATTGAACATTTTTATCATGAAAGGATGTTGCATTTTGGCAAATGCTTTTTCTGCATCTGTTGAGATGATCATATGAGTTTTATCTTTCATTCTATCAATATAGTGTATCACATTTATAGATTTGCATAAGTTGAACCATCTTTGCATCCTAGGGATAAATCCCATTTGAGCATGGTGTATGATTGTTTCAATGTGGTGTTAAATTTTGTTTGATAATCTTTTATAGAGAATTTTTGAACCTATATTTATCAGGGATATTGGCTTGTAGTTTACTTTTCTTGTAAGTGTCCTTATCTGGCTTTGGTATTAAAGTAATTCTGGCCTTGTAAAATGTGTTTGGGAGTGCTCCCTCCTCTTAAATATTTTGGAATAGTTTGAGAAGAATTGGAGTTAATCCTTCTTTAAATGTTTGGTAGAATTCAGCTGTAAAATTATCTGGTCCTCGTTTTTCCTTGGCTGAGAGGTTTTTGATTACTGATTCAATCTCCTTACTTATTATTAGTCTATTCAGATTTTCTATTTCTTCATGATTCAGTCTTGGTAACTTGTATGTTTCTAGGAATTTATCCATTGCATTGAATTTCTAGACCAGGTTGGTAAGAACTGGCAGCTTAACAATACTGAGTCTTCCAATCCATAAACACAGAATATCTCTCCACTTATTTTGGTCTTTTTTATTTCTTTCATTGTTTTTTAGTTTTCTGTATATAGGTTCCAACATGTTTTGTTAGATTTACATGCAAGCATTTTTTTAGGGGGGGAGCGAGGTGCTCTAATTTAAGTGGTATTGTGTTTCAATTTTAAATTCCAATTATTTATTGCTGGTTTGTAAGAAAGCAATTAATTTTTGTATGTTAACCTGTATCCTCTGAACTTATTTTCAGGAGTTTTGTTGTTGAGTCTTTGGGATTTTCTACATAGAAAACATGTCATTTGCAAACAAAGGATTTTTTTTCTTCCTTCCCAATCTGTATGGTTTTTTTTATTAAATTATTTTTTATTATGAAATACACATTTTTTAGAATTAGTTTCAGCTGTACAACATAGTGCAATAGTTATACTTTTTACCCCTCGAAGTGACAACCCTCCTCCCCCAATCCGCTGCCCCATTTCCCCCCAATATCATACATATCTATTAATTTGTATGTGTTTTATTTCCTACCCTTGTCTTATTGCTTTAGGTAGAACTTCCAGCACAATGTTGAATGATTGTAGTGAAAGGTAACATCCTAGCCTTGTTTCTGATCTTAGGAAAGCATCCAGTTTCTCACCACTAAGTATGATGTTAGCTGTAGATTTTTTGTAGATGTTCTTTATTAAGTTGAGGACATTTCTATTTCTAGTTTGCTGAGAATTTTTAATAATGAATGGACGTTGGATTTTTTCAAATGCCTTTTTTCTTGAAGTAATTGGCATGATTATATGATTTTATTCTTTAGCTTGTTCATGTGATAGATTGGATTAACTGAATTTTGAATGTTGAACCAGCCTTGTATACCTGGAATAACTTCCTCTTAGTCATAGCATATAATTTTCTTAATACAATGCTGCATTTGATTTCCTGATATTTTGTTCAGAATTTTTGCATCTGTATTCATGAGAGTTATTGGACTACCATTTTCCTTTCTTATACCTTTTTTTTTTAAGATTTTTTTATTGGAGAATTGGGGGAGGGGAACAGACAAATTGCTATCCTTTTGTTCTTCAGTCTAGTTGTGGAGGACATCGCTTCACTGGCCCATGTTGGTATTATCTTCCCGGGTGAGGCAGTTGCTCTCCGGCCATTGGATGGCTGCTCATGGCAGCTCACGGCAGCTGCCAGCCACTCACGCTTGGCTGCCAGCTACTCATGTTAGCTTATGGCAGCCCACTGCCGCCCCACTGCGGCCAACGCTGTCACCGGCAACTCACGGCAGCCCAGCTCCAAGTAGAGCTGTTGTTCAGCATCTTAGCTGTGGAGGGCAGTGTCACTGGCCCTCATATGTGGAATCCGAACCGGGGCCCTCTGGCGTCCCAAGCCAGTTCTTAACCATCGCGCCACTCGGCCGGCCCCCTCTTATAATATCTTTATGTGGTTTTGGTATTAGGGTATGCTGGCCTCATAGAATGAATTAGGGAATATCCTTCCTGCTTCTATTTTCTGGACCCCAATTTTAAAAATTGTTATTATTGGTGTAGTCAATATTTATTTAGATCTTCAGCATGTTTTTACCAATTTCTTTGCTTACCGTTTCATCTAGCATTCCATTTCTTCATTATATGTATGTATTTCTCTTGCAAGGATCTGTAAGAAGTAAAATATCTTAGTGCTTGTATGTCTGAAATGTTTTTAATTCACCTTTGCTCTTGAGTGATAGCTAATCTGGGTATAGAGTTCTCATTTAAAAATTTGCTATGATTGTCCCTCCATCCATTCCGTTTATTGTTCCATTATCCTTTGCCATCTATTATTGCTGAGGAGAAGTCTATTGTCAATCTGAGTAGTCTTTTCTTTCTGGTACCTTTTAATATTTTCTCTTTATTCTTTGTGCTCTCAATTAATGGGACTTTTTAAACCTGAGGAGTCATGTCTTTCTTCAATGCTGGGATAGTCTCAAGCGTTTAAATCTTGCATTTTCCTTATTTTTTGTGTTTTCCATTTCTGGAACTCTTTACAATTGGAGATCTCATCTTATTTTCTATCTCTACCTCTTTAGGCTGAGTCCTGGGTAATTGCTTCAGTTATATTTTATAATTCATTAACTGTAGCTGTGTCCAAAATGCTATTATATATCCATTTATTTAAATTTTTATTTAAAGGATTATTTTTTACTTTTCAATATTGCCAGTTACTTCTTTGCAATATCTTCCTGTTCTTGTTTCATATTTTCCTCTTCTTAATTTATGAATACCATCCCTTATTTTCTCTTGAGGATTTTAAGAACATATATTCTTAGTATATATATTTTAATTCTTTCATGATGTCATCTGTATTTCCACCAGCATGAATTATCTCATTGTTGAACTGTTTACTATCTTTCATAGCACTGGACTGACTCATGTATTGTCATTTTGTATGAGAGCTTTGCTTTCAGGAGAGTTGGCTTCCTGGTTGCACATTTTTAAAATTTGATCTCCAGCTAGTGGTCTAATGTTCCTGCTCTGGGCAGAGACTAAATTCTGGATATTGGGTGTGAGTCAGTTTCCAGTTCTGTAAATGCCCCTGTATCATTCTCCTGCTGTAGGCAAGAGGTATATGCATATTTCTGTTTCTAAATCTAAGCAAGCTGTATTAGTCCCTATTCTTGAGCAAAGAGCATGATCTCCAGGCCTAGTTTTCTGCCCAGAGCTTTCAGTTTAGTCTGCCACCACCCTGAGTAAGGTGAACATGGCTCCTGTTCTCAGGCTGGCACAGAAACCTAGGCCACCAACACATATCTGACCTTCGCTCTCTATGAGTTCCCAGTAGCAGACCATGTAGCCACAGGCTTCCATCCCATTTTATCTTTCATTTATTTCTGTATTTGTATTGGAAAGGAGTGATTTCAGTCTGTGCTCATTCAGCCATCTTGACCTGGAAGATCTGAGTTACTTTTATAATGAAAAAATATGCATTCTAATATAAACATTATGCATAAAAGAGCTGGCTCTATAGGCATGTGATATATCACAGTGATTAAACACACAGGTTCTGGAGTCAGACAGACCTGGGTTTGAATCCTACCCTTGCCATGTGCTAGTTGTGCAATCTCAGGAAAATTACATAATCTTTGTGTACCACTTTCCTCCTTGCACAATGGGCATATGCCTGGGTTATCGTCATGACTGAGTGAGATAATGCATAGAAAGCCCCAGCACAGTGCCTGGTACATGGGAGCTCCTCCCTTCTCTACTTCCCAGATCCTTACTCATTGAAACAGACATCAGCATCAGGCAGAGGAGATCAAACTGGCATTTTTATTACTGGTGTGGAGATATTGGAAAACAATAGGGATATTAAGTAATGGATAGCTTTTTAAAAAGTAATGCTTCACATCATCATTTATTCCATTTTCAACAAACTGTGTTATAATATCCAGGTCTATATACTGTAAATCCTCACTTACCGTCATAGAGAGATAGGTTCTGTGACTTTAACAGAAATAACATATAAAGAAACCGATTGTACCATAGACTAATTAATACAAAACAAGGGTTAAGTTCCTACAGCATCTCATCAACATTATAATGAAAGGACATTGAACAAAACATTATTTGAAGACTTGCTGTAATTTATTACCACATGCATTGTTGCTGCCCCTCCAATAGTTCATTTAGATAAGAAACTTTTCAAAGTATGTTGTTAACTTTTGGAGATTTCATAAGATGAGTTTGTTGTTTGCTTGTGTGGATTTTTTTCTCCTGGCTGTGGATGCTTTGAATGGTAGGGACCTGGTATAAGACTGGAGGAAAGCATGGCTGGGGGGGGGCTTAAACAAGATGCTAAATGTTATGCATATTTTTATGAATTTCTTTTCTTAGCATAGCTAATTGACTTATAAGATTTTGTAAAGTAAGACCCAGACTCAAATTTTGTCCATTACCATGTGCTTTTATTAGCTACAAAGTCTTAAACATGCACTGATGCTCATAGTTTACATGTCCATTAGACAGAAAACAACCAGAAAACTTGTTTTTAATAAATATAAATCATCTCCTCTCTTTTTTTGCCATATATATGTACACACACACACACACACACACACACACACAGTGTTTTTGTGGGGGTTTTTTCCCCTATGATCTAGACCCAGGGAATCTTTATTCTTTTTTAATTGTTGTAAAATGTACAAACATAAAATTTACCATGCACACTAGTTTTTAAGTGTACAACTCAGTGGCATTAAGCATGTTCACATGGTTGTGCAACCACTGCCACCATCTAGCTCCAGAAAATTTTCACTAAAACACAATGTTTTGAAAACTATCAATTTTATTAAGTACCTCTCATTCAAAGAGTAACAGCTGAAGAAAGATATGTAGACTGGGCAACATCTATGATCTCAGCTGCTACATTTCAGAAGCAATAAAGTATCTCCTTTTGAAAAATCTCTTCCAGTTTTATCATTTCTTGCAAATCCATAGTAATGCTGCTTTATGGAAACAAAATTTAAAACAGAAAAACAAACACTTTGTCCCCTGCTGGTATATAACAACCAAAGTTTGTAACAAGGCAACTATTTTATAGCCCTCCACACTCATTAAAATGACATTCTTCCTGTTGTGTTCTATCTTTTCGACAGGTATGTAATGAAGACAGATGGTGTGTGATCCTAAGAGCTCCCTTACCAGAGAGTGTTCTGGCCAAATTCATTTTGTTACATTATACTGTTCTTTTATATGTTCCTTAGTATCATACTTCTTATCTGTCTACATAATATCAAATGTAGGTCACTTTCTGCCCTAAAATGCTTTTTACCATTGTTAAAGCCATTAAGGAAGTAATTATTCTGGGATGTCTGAATTTTACTGCTGACTGGATAGATCTTTTTCTGGTATTAAGTTTGGGTATTAAGGCACTGAAACATAAATTGAACTATGTTTGTAGAAGTTCTTTTTCACATCTATATTTTCTATTTAAAAATTTATAATTCTATGAAACTATGCATGTCCATCGTATTAGAGCATGGTGTCCAAAGCTCCATTCTCTTCCTCAGGGCTTAAAAATGTTCTAGAATATTGTAAGATGGGAATGGAGCACCCAGGATCAGGAGAAGGGGAGTGCACAAAAACTCTGACATGAATGGGATCGCCTCCTGGGCAGTCCCCAGGCAAAGGGCTTGGGAAGGAAGGAAGGGAGGGCCACCTAGTGCCCACGGTGCTTCTCAATCCCCTCACAGTGGCCCTTACCTCTATTTTTTCTCATTTCTGTTTGAATAGTTTCTTCACCACCGACACCCCCTACACACACACACACACACACACACACACACCTCTTAGTCTCCTCTCCCCTTAGTCTAGAATAATATTTTCTAGTCCTCCTGAACAAATCCCATGCTTCAACCCCACATTTCCCAAACTTTTGGCCTAAGCCTAGAGACCTCCAAGTCCATAGGTCTTTGGAACTACCTCTCTGAGATTCCTTTCTTTGGTCACATCTCACCCTCAAGGCAACAGGCAAACAGCAGGGGATTGAAAAGGAGAGGTAGAGTGCTAGCTTCGGCAGCACATATACTAAAATTGGAACGATACAGAGAAGATTAGCATGGACCCTGTGCAAGGATGACATGCAAATTCGTGAAACATTCCATATTTTAAAAAACAAAGAAAAAGAAAAGGAGAGGTAGAGCTACTAAGTGCAGAAAGGGGGGATTTTTTTGAAGTTAATATTGCAAAAATATTGTCCTATAGTGATGTAAAGAAAGTGGATTTTCTCTGATAGAAATAGAACATAGGGGCCGGCCGAGTGGCACGTTGGTTAAGAGCTGGCTTGGGACGCCAGAGGGTCCCGGTTCGGATCCCACATGTGAGGGCTAGTGACACTGCCCTCTACAGCTAAGATGCAGAACAGCAGCTCAACCTGGAGCTGGGCTGCCGTGAGTCGCCTGAGACGGCTAGGCTGTAGCCCCTGCTGCAGTGGGTTGCCATGGGCTATCGTGTGTAGCCAGCAGCCAGCGTGAGTGGCCAGCAGCTGCAGTGAGCGGCCGTCCAGAAGCCGGCGACTGATCTGCCTCGCCTGGGAGGAGTGCAATGATGGTGCCAACTTGGG
>NW_017731362.1:8565835-8580985 GCF_001890085.2 Hipposideros armiger
TCCCCCAATTCCCCAATAAAAAAAAAAAAACTTAAAAAAAAAAGAAATAGAATATAATCAGTTTCTCTATTTGGAAAATTGATCGGTAGCCCCTCTTCAGCCTCAAAGGATTGTCTTAAAAAAAAAAAAGGCAATCAGAAAATTTGCTATTGAAAAACTTAAGGTCCTACGAAGAAAATATTGTTACAGTCAGTATCAGAGTCCGCTGCACATTAGAGTCACCTGGAGAACTTTTAAAATGCCAAAAACAGGATGCCTGGGCCCACCTTTGGAAACTCTTGATTTAATTGGTCTGGGGCTCCAAGCAAAGCTATTTTTCAAAGTTCCCCAGGTATTCAGTGTAGAGCAGAAACCCTCAGTATATAAGCATGTCCGACTCCTCCCTTAGACACAGCACAGTACTTGGGCTCACAGAGGTCCACAACAATGTTTAATTTCTTTTAAAATTAGAAGGGGGAAATGAATATTTAGGTGGAAAAACATGTTTTACTATATAATATTAACACATTTTTCTTTATACCAGTGCATTCATAAAATATAATTTTTAATACATTTTTATGGAAGAAGGGGCCCACAATGCAAATGTGCCCAGGGCCCACAGAAGTCATCATGCAGCCCTGTATTAAAGGGACCAGTGTACGTCCTGTATGTCAGGGACCAAAGACTATGTCTTTGAATATCTCTCAATATAATTGTTCTGTTCACATTAAGATAGTATACTGAAATACATCAGTGATGTCTACACCTTGCATTGGTAAAAATGATACCTATTTCCCCTTTATTATGTCTATTCATTACAGATGGTTCAGGGTGGTCTCTACTCAGTTTCAATGGGCTGCCTGTAAGTTTTGCTGTCACCAGTGATAGCCTAAGAGGCGTTTTGAGTGTCTAGTCTTCTATCCAAAAACTCAGTGCCACATTTGATTTGGAGCTGCTGATTGGGTTCCTGTGGTTTCAGAGGCAGAGGAGATTGGAGGCCTCAAAGAAAAAGCAGCATTGGCCCTGAAAGAGAGGCCCCCACCAATGTGGGGCTCTCTTACCCGGGCTATGCCGGCCTCTGATGCCCAGCTCAGCTCTTGACTGGCCCCTCCTGTGGGCAAAGCTTCACTAAGGCTGAGTTACATAAGCCTCTGCTGCCCCTTTTCCTTTTTTCCAAACCCACGTCCAAAGTTTAAAAGTCATGTTCACCATGTTGGCATGAACTCTGGAACTCTCATGGCAAGGGAAAGGCCTACGGACATCAACCTCCCTGTCCCTGAATTTTATGTAGAGCACCCTGGGCTGGGAGGGATTGAAATGAGGGAAGAGAGGCTTGCAATGAATCATCCCTAGATGCCTTTCAGTTTGCCATCCTGTTCTTCTTCAGCAAAGCTCTAGTTCTGACAGACCCAGGAGCAGGGGAGACTGCCCCCCCCACCACCTTATTTATTAAGAATTTGGTCTTGGACCAAATTCTGTGTTTTTTCTGAGCTTCAACTCCCTCATCTATAAAATGGGGATAAGAACATCAGCCTCTCCAGGTTGCTCTGAAATTTAAAATGTTGAGTGTGAAATTCCTAAATTGCTCAAGAAATCCATGTTCTTGCTGTAATTACTGCCTCTTTAACCATAGGACTGTGGTCAGAGGGAATCACCAGGCTGTGGCCTTCAACTTGCTCTTGAGTAAACCAACTCACAGGCTCTAAGGCAGCTCCTTATACATAAGTTCTAGAAAAATAAATTGTATCCATTTCTGCAAGATAAACTAAAGTCTAATTTTCATTATTTCAGGCATAACCGTCAAATAGTCCCAGCGTGCTACTTTTGCTTCAGACATATCCAAGAAAAATGTGTTTTGGTAGGAAATCCGTCATTAGAGAGCTTTGGCAGTTCTAAGTGAACAAAAATGCAGCATTTAGAAATATTTGATCTGTGTTTCAGGTCTCATCCATTGCTCAGCTGGTCCGAATATAGTCTAAGAATATGGCCCTCAAGATGGCTTAGATCATCTATGACCAAATAATTCAACCTCCCAAAATGGTTAATTTGCTACAGAGAAAATGTAGGCCACAGAGTCAAAATTTAAATTTTTAAAAAAGGTTTTGTTTTTAATCTTGGAGTTTGAGCTATCCTGACTTTGGCCACAGATGGTAGAAAAGGCAAGACTTTTATATCCTGGAGTTGTTTCAACATAACTAAGGACACTTTAGGGATAATATTTAGCATCTTCATTGAACTAGTATCAGTTCATGGTTTGGAGATGACTGTGGAGACAGGGATTGTAAATTTGTCCTGTTTCTTGATAATTCCTCAGCTGGTTGACTGAGCTTTGTCATTTCTATTCTTATTTTTCAGCCTCCAGGCAGACAGGCAGGCAGGCCAAGCTTCTAGAAAGTCCATCCCTGCTTCGGTCCAACTGATCCATAAAATGTACATAGAAGTCTTTTGACTATGCTCTATCCCTCCAAAGTTGCTATTTATTGTCTCTTGATGTCTTAATCTACTGTGCAGGCTGAAACACCTGTGGGAAAAGTCTGTGGTCCCCTTACAGCAAATCCTGGATGGAGCCAATCTCAAGTCTTGTTGGCTCCCCCCCCCGCCCCCCCCAAGAAACTTTATTCTTCTTTCAAAATTTTTACCTCTATGATAGGGATGTCCTACCTTTAGAGCAAATAAAAAATAAAGTGATATTTTCTTTATCTTCCTGCCTCCCACAGAATAAGAATGTGTGAATGGTGCACTCAGCTTCATATACACAAACATCTGTTTTTTCCAAAGGCTACTTAGGACCTTTAAATAGTAATTAGGCTCCACTGCTTCCTGTGGGGTGCATGATTATCACCTCCCTTGACAGACCCTGGGATGCAGGTCACAGAGAGATTAGGTTACTAGTCCAAGGCCATGGGAACGTCTTTATTAGAAGTCAGGTAGGCTGGGCCATCCCTTGGTCTGGCCATAAGACATGAGCTCAGAACTTGTGCTCTGTGGTATTTTCTGATGGGTGATGGTTTGTTCACTCATACATCCAGCACTTACCGAACACCTGCTATGTGGTTAGAGAGTCAAGGAGGGATCTGGCCCTCTCCTTGCAATAAAGGAGCTCATCCTGTGTGAGAGGGCCAAATTACAAATAAAGAGGTGCTGCGATAAAACACTGCAAAACAAATGGAGGACAGAGAAGGATTCCTTAGAAGAGGAGGGACTTGAGCTAAATCTTGAAAAATTAGAGCAAGAGGGAAGGGTATTCTAGATGAAGGAGCCTTGAGAGCAGTCCGTGGCTGTGGGGGGTGGGATGGGCAGGGGCATGGCCCCCAGCCGAGTTTTCTGGCAGTCCGGGCCAGACCAGATAGGGCTTTCCACACTTCGCCAAGGGGTTGGATTTTTTTCTGTAGGCAGAAGGAAGACCTAGCAAGTTGGCTTGCCCAAGCAACTCTAGAACTTCAAAGAGAAACTTAACCAAATTGCTTTCTGTATCAAGTCCCTTTCCCTAGCTAGCACTTGTATGAACACATTGAAAAGTGAGTAGTATAAGATAGAAATTCTCAAATCATGCGGGAAGCAAGGATGGTCTAAAAATGAGATGGGGTTCCCAAGGAAGGGCCTTCCTCTGCCCCAGCTTGGAGCCAGGCCTTGTCAGAGAGGGCACCTTGGGTCTCACTGGATGGCAGAGAAGCTGCTGTGGTGTCAGACCCATGGAACTTGCTAGAAGTCTGACCTCTGGGGTTCTGGGGAAAGCTGTTCAAGGGGAGGAAGTGTCTTGCCAGAATTGCTCCACTATGAAACAGCTAGGGGATTGGGGATGGAGTAGGGACAATGCCAGGAGAAGCTGCCAGCTGCAGTTCGCTGTAGGAGGCAGGGCCTGGAAGGGCCACGTGCCCTGTCAGAGCCCGGGCAGTGGACAACTTGTAGATGCCAGGACAGTTCTGTGCAAACTCAGCATCACTTAGTGCTGACAGCTTCCCACCTCCAGTGAGCAGCACTTTGGCCCTCAGCATGGAAGCTGGGGTAGGGAGTAGAATCCCCCAGGGGCAGTCCTTGCTGAAGCCTTGGAAAAGCACTTCAGCCGTTTACCTATAGGTTGTCAATTCTGGGGAGCATTCCACAGCTCCTCAAGAGGCCCCACTGCACATAGCACCAGTCTCAATAATGCACCCTAATCATGGCTTCTGCCTTCCTTGTCTCACTTCTGCTTCCAGGGATCTCCAACCTGCTCCAAGTCCTGTTTCAGGCTCTACTTTCAGGGCAACCCCACACTAAGGCAGCCCCTTTTAAAGGCTCCAACCAAGTGACCTCTTCCAGGCGTTCTTACCAACACCGTATTTCTTCCCACACATTGAAGCTTTTCTGCTTCAATTAAGTAAACCACTGTAGTATTTTCTGCTTTGTTCACTTCCTCCTGTTTCCTGTCTTGCATTTCCGACCACACCTTTTAGGAATGCCCTCCCACTCTCTTTTTGTTACACACATTCACTGCATCCTCACAGTGCGATCCACAGGAAGTGGTCCATGCTGCTGCATCCCTTCTGTGGCCCTCCCGGTGTTCCGCATCCTACAGCAAATTGTATGTTATTTACAACCCAGCGTTTCTCTGAATACTTCTGCATCGTGTATTCCATGTATACAAAATTTGGTGAAAAAAAGGTGTTTTTTCTCTACCCTTCCTCCTACAAATTTCTCTTCTGGCAAGTTGTTGCAATTGACAATAATAATAATAATAATAAAAACAATAATCTGTTTCCACAGGCTCAATAACAATAGCTAAGGGAGCAAGACTACATTGATTAACAATAAAGGAAGGTTGTGTCTCAAAATTTTAGGAGATTTGCCAGGGGGAAATATTTTCTTTAGGTTGAGGTTGAAGCAGCTTGAGTATGAATCTTGACAGTAGCAGCATCAAAGCAATTTGTCTGATAAATTAATCTCTACCCTGCCTCTCTCTTTGCCCCCAAGGGCTCCCCTTATTTTTGTTATCAGCAACATATCTGCCTGGAAGTGTGGGCAATTGCTGATTAAATGTGTTTTTTTAGACGGTTAACAAATATTTGCCAAGTGCGTACTTTGTACAGCTCCTTGTGTGAGGGTCTATGGGTGAAGTAGATGAGTGACACTGAGTATTACCCTGGGTCTTCCTGCCGGCTCTCGTGTACCCTTCTCCTTCTTCCTCAGCCCTAAGTGAGGGCACTTTCCTCTCCCTCCTGCCACCTGGTCCAGCACTTACTCGCCTTTGCTCTCGACCTGGATGCTGCCCACATGTGGCCCTCCATGTCCCAACCCCCACACCCTGCTACCTGCAGGGACATTTCTACTGAAAAGTGCCATCACTACCTCTCCCTCCATGGAAACTTCAGCAGCTCTCATAACAAGTCATCCCTACATCTGGGACTCCAAGCCGCCAACCTGGAAACCTCTGCTGTGCCTTTACCCTCTCCACTTCCTCACTACACACAGCTGGTCCTCACGTTCTTAGGGGTATCCTTTGGAAATTTCTTTTGTCCCCATGCCTCCCTGCTGCAATTCCTCCTCATCACTTTACTGGTTCCTGGGCTGCAGGTTTCTGTCATCCTAAGTCTCCTTGTAAGTGACCTCTGTAGGATGCAGGTTCCATCCCAATCATTTTAATTACTACGATTTGGTTAACTTGAGACCCTCACTTAGGTATTAGGTGCATTTTCCACCATCTATCCCCACCCCCCTTTCCAGTATACATCCATGACTCCCTGTAGGCAGCCTATGTTTAGGAATGCTAGACCATTCTCTGAACACTGTTACCATACTTACTCACCTTAAATGTACTCCGGACACACTAGCACCTACATCCAATTTTTCTAGAATAGCTCAACCCCACTTCCTCTAAAAAGACTCCTTTGACTATTGTTGCCTCCCTTGGATTCTTAAGCACCCCCCTCACCCCCTGCCCTCTCACCCCCATTACCAGTCCTTTTAACAGTATCGGGGAAGGGGAACAGACAAGTTGCTGTCCTTTTGTTCTTCAGTCTAGCTGTGGAGGCCGTTGCTTCACTGGCCCACATTGTTATTATAATTGTGCTCTTCCCAGGTGAGGCAGATCGGTCACTGGCCACTGGACGGTCGCTCACTGCAGCTCTTGGCAGCTCACTCCGACTGCCAGCCATTCACGGTAGCTTTATGGCAGCCCACTGCAGCTCCACTGCTGACTACATCATCGCCGGCGACTCATGGCAGCCCAGCTCCAGGTTGAGCTGTTGTTCATCATCTTAGCTGTAGAGGGCGCAGCGTCACTGGCCTTCATATGGGATTTGAACTGGGGCCCTGCTGCTCAGAGCTGGCATCCCAAGCCAACTCTTAACCAATGCGCCACTTGGCCGGCCCTCTTGTAATGAGAATTTTTAAGATCTACTCTCTTAGCAACTTGCGAATATGCAATACAGTATTACTAACTATAGTCACCATGCTGTACATTATATCCCCATGACTTAATTATTTTTAAACTGTCAGTTTGTATCATTTGCCCCCCTTCACCCATTTCTCCCACCCCCCCATCCCCATTCTCATGGCAGGTAGTCATGTCCTAGGCCTGTAGCTTCCTTGACAAGGTCAATGTTTACCTTAAGTGAGCCTATTGTCCTTTTTTGCATCTAAGGTAATACACCCTTGGAATGCCAGAGTAATCCCCTTTTCCAGATCCCTCAGTGCACACCCACTGCACAAGAGCACAAGACCATGGAACCCCTCATTGCTATCTTGTTCCCCGAATACCATCTCTATGTTCTGTAAATGTTAAGTATTAACTATTCAGTGCCCACCAACGTAAAAGAAGTACATGTCTTTCCATTTTATTTTTTATCCAATCTCAGCAATTTCTCTGGCTTTGCTTTTTCCTGCCCCCTTAATCTACCATCAGTGGATTTCATGTAACCCTCCTTATGTCTCCTCTTTTTATTCTAATACATAAAATAAGCTAAGTACCTGCCATCCTCTGGGGCATTTTCTCAATTTGTTGAGATTTTGCTTTCTGGCAATTGTCATCAGTTTGGCTTAAATAAACTCATAAAAATTCTCTATAAGTTTGTACATTTCTTACGTCAACACCTAGATTGCTTGCATGTCTTGGCTATTGTAAATGATGCTGCAGTGAACATGGGGGTTGCACATACACCTTTCTGAGTTAGTGTTTTGTTTTCTTTTGGATAAATACCCAGAAGTGGAATTGCTGGATCATATGGTAGTTCTATTTTTAATTTTCTGAGGCACCTCCATACTGTTTTCCACAGTGGTTGCACCACTTTTCCTTCCCACCAACAGTGCACAAGGGTTCCCTTTTCTCCACATCCTCGTCAACACTTATTATTTCTTGTCTTTTTGGTAATAGTCATTCTAAAAGGTGTGAGGTCATATCTCATTGTGGTTTTGATTTGCAGTTCCCTGATGATTACTGGTGCTGAGCATCTTTTCACATACTTGTTGGCCATTTTTATGTCTTCTTAGGAAAAATGTTCATTCTGGTCCATTTCCCATTTTTTAATTGGATTGTTTGTTTTTGTGACATTGAGTTGTATGAGTTCTTTCTATAGTTTGCATATTAATCCCTTATCAGATATAAGATTTGCAAGTATTTTCTCCCTTTCACTATTACTTTTTAAAGTTTTTATATTGTTACTTTAAATTATTGAATTTTCAAATGACTATTTCACTCACTGTGTCAGTTAAGTACAGGTTGTGTGAGATTTTCATGTTTTTTTTCAGGCAAACTTTACAATTTAGTGGCGTATGTATTCTGCTCCTCATTTTGCATATGAAGAAAGGAAAATGTTTTTGGTCGAGTTCTAACAGCGGGTCAGCGGCATCCTGCAGTTTCCCTTGGAATGGGCCTAAACCAGATACCAGGAATCTGGCTTCTAATCTCAGCCCCTACTACCATCAGCTGTGTGGCCTTGGGTCCCTCACTCCCTGTCTTCCTAACAGGCACCGGCACTTATTACCCTTAGGTTATAAATGGTGACTATAATCTTATACCTCTCCATCAGTGTTTAGACATAGTAGGTGCTCAATAATATTTGTAGATGTGATTGTGGTAGAAAAGAAGTTATACCGTAAGTTTCTGACTAGTTGGGGAGTAAAATGCTGCGCTGAAGGGTAAGGCCAAAACTGGGCCCAGAGGCTTTGGGAAGGCGGGGAGGTTCGGGGGCGAAATAGGAAAGGCTTCCTGGAGACGGGGAATTTGGAGAATTTGGAAGGGCCGAGGCTTGGAAAAAAACACCCAGTGATGGGGGTGGTGGGAGGACATTCCGATCTGGGGAAGGGTGAGGACAAAGCGGTGTAGGAGAGGGGTGTGAGGCCTGAGGAGGGGGGAAGCGGTGTTGGCGAGGGGCAGAGAGAGAGGGCGCGGGCCAGGCGAGCCCAAGTAGGGGTGGTGGATGGGTGCCCGGGGAACCGTGTCCCGAGAGGTGGGTGGCGGCGCGAGGGGACGTGGCAGCGAAGAGAGAGCCAGGCGAGTGGCAGAGGTGGGTGGGGCGGCCCGCCCGAGAGAGGGCGTCAGGGCGTGTGGCTCTCCCAGCTTGGGCCGCAGGTCAGGAGGCCGCGCACGCTCGTCTCGCCCCGCGGCCCGGCCCCCGCCCCTCCTCCCCGGGGGCGTGGCCCTGGCTGGCCCGGCCTCCTGGCAGCGCCGCGGCCCCTGCACTCAGCTGGGCTCCGCGAGCTGCGGTGGGAGCGGGACCCGTAGGCGGCTGCAGCGGCGGTAAGTGAGCCGCGTCCTGGAGTCGGGCGGGGTGTGTGCGGGGACCCGGGGGGCCGAGATGTCTCCGAGGCCGGCGGGACCGGGAGGTGCTCGGGCTCCGCCAGGTGCGCGGCGCTCAGCCGGCGCGCCCGCCCTCTGAGCACCGTTCAGCGCCCGCCGCCAGGCGCGCGGGTCCTGCGGCTGGAAGGTGCGCTCCTGGCGCCCGCCCGCCGTGTCCTACCGGGAAGACTTGAAGAACATATGGTGGGGGTTCCGGGGGGACCCGCCGCGGGGCCGGGGTGGGAGGAGGGTCTCCAGGACTTCCCTTTGGTGAAAAGGGATTGGGAGCCTTCGCACACCTACTTAGACCCTCGGGCTCGAGTGACAGCTAGGACGGAGACACGGTTCCTCCGGGACCCAAACGGAGCCCCTCAGTCCCTGTCCTACCCAGTTTTACTTAATTTCCCAGCGTGCTCGTCCAGACTATCCCTTGCAAAGAAAGGGCTTGTGGCTGCCTCTCTCTCTCCCTGGCCTTCCTGGTCCAGGCAGGTCGTCCCCGAACGCCCCCCGCCTCACTTATAGCACATTATCCTAGCTTTCCAAGGGACTTTTCCAAGTTGCATCACTGTTTGGCCTCTAGACAGGTACTTGGCTGTCATGTTGGAGTTAGTTACACAGGATTTTAGAAAACTTTGTATATTTACTATGCGTGTACCCCCTCATCCGTTCACCCCAAGGAAGCAGCACCTTTCCAACGCTGCTCACAACACGCCGTTCAAACACGTTAGGAATTGTTCTGGGGCATTGGTTCTGAAACTTGGCTGAACATCTAGAGAGGTTTTAAAATGCTTAATGCCTAGGTCTCCCACCTGTAGGGATCTTGATTCATTTGGGCTGAGGTGCAGCCTGAGCAATGGAATTTTAAAAAGCCAAGTGATTCTAACATGCTGCCACATTTGAGAATCTCTGCTTTGGCGTTTGCTCCCACAGCCACTTTCTGAACTATCAGAGAAGATACAGAACTCATCTCAGGAACTCTGTAAAAAGTTTTTTTCTTCAGAGTTGCTCCCTGAAAACACAATCCTGATCAGGCACTCTTGACTCTGCCTTCTGTAATCCACCTCTCCATCGGAAGAGCCTGGTGGTTGGTGCTTTCCAACCTGAGACTGCAGATGATGGTGCTTTTTTTCTGGAGTTCCCTTTGTTTCTGCCGCGGAGTTTATAGTAAATATTGCCCAGGCACTCTGTCAAGGAAGTGGGAGTGTAGGAATTGAAGCCATGAAGTCCTTGCAGGAGTCAAGGTTATCCTACAGGGTTGTCCTACTCAGGGAAAACCAAGTGATAGTTTGACTTGTCCTATTTAGAAAGGATTTCAGATTGAAAGCAGGAAAAATAGGATCTATCAGTACTTGGAGACCCTCTGCCACAGATAATAATTTTGCATAAATGGGGAATTTTCCTTCAAAAAAGCAAGCTCACACGATTCTTAAGTTTTTGTGGTTGATATTGTGTTAATGCCTGTGCATTTGTGGAATAAGCTTATTCCTGATGTATAATTAAGCCCAGCAGATGTAACACAGTGCATATTTCTTGTTGATAGAATAATATTTGAGTTAGGGAATTAGTGCCCTGCAGTCAGTAAAATGGCACATCTGAGGTGAGACCTTAAACACTTGTCAAATGAGCTTAAAAATGACAGGGAAATAGGACTAAGGAAAAACTGAACAGATCTATCTATCTGGTATATATATATATATATATATATATTCAGTATATATATTCAGTATATATATATATATATATATATATATATATATACTGAATTTGATCATATTTTATTAAGAAAGTGTGTTTTCAGTGTCTGTGTTATTGTGACAAGTCTCCTGGGATCCTGGTTAATGTACTGTTGTACCTAAGTATGATTGTATCAGATTCTCATCTGGATGTTGCTACCTGGCCACAGACCAGTGGATTTGATTTTTTCTTGGGTGCTGGTCCTCTATATTTCACTTTTATTAGTAGTAGGGTGACATACTTTCAAGAGAATGCCCTCCAGCCATGGAGGAACTTTTTTTTTTTTTTTAAGATTGTTATTGGGGAATTGGGGGATGGGAACAGTGCTGGGGAATTGGGGGAAGGGGAACAGACAAGTTGCTGTCATTTTGTTCTTCAGTCTAGTTGTGGAGGACGTTGCTTCACTGGCCCAAGTTGGCACCATCATTGCGCTCTTCCCGGGTGAGGCAGATCAGTCGCCGGCTTCTGGACGGCCGCTCACTGCAGCTGCTGGCTACACACAGTAGCCCATGGCAACCCACTGCCACAGGGGCTGCAGCCTACGCCGTCTCCGGCGACTCACGGCAGCCCAGCTCCAGGTTGAGCTGTTGTTCAGCATCTTAGCTGTAGAGGGCAGTGTCACTGGCCCTCATATGTGAGATCCGAACCAGGGCCCTCTGGTGTCCCAAGCCAGCTCTTAACCAACGCGCCACTCGGCCAGCCCGATGCAGGAACATTTGTGTTCATTTCCAGCTCCTAACATGAATCAAAAGAGCACTCATTTAAAAAAATAAAAAACTGTGGAGTTTTGCCCTAGTTGGTTTTTCCCTTTTTTCCACCTTCCACTACTGTGCCCTTCTATCGCTGTATTCAATTGCTGGAAGTGGGGCCACTGTAGGAGCCCTCTTAATTGTGTTGACTTGAGAATAGAGGTTATGTGGAGTGCATGGTCTCACAGGGTGGTCCCTGAGGGGAATCCTCACCCTTTGGGGAACTAGACCATATGGAAAGTGTTTTCCTACTGTTTTTTGTTTGTTTGTTTGTTTGTTTGTTTGTTTGTTTTTGGGCCAGACTAACAAAATGAAGCCATATTATTGAACGGTTTGAAAATGTTTATTTTAGGATGCTGTTGAACTCTTGGTGTCTGAAAAGTTGTACTTGAACAGTGATGGTTACACATGTGAATATAATAGTATATTTGGAAACAAAGGAAGGAAGAAAGAAAGGAAGAAAGAAAAAGTGTATGTAAATATGGACATAAAAAGTTTTATTGGAACATTTCTCACTTCAGGGTAACAGCTCTAATATTCAAGTAATGATTAGAAGAAAGTAAGTGAAAACAAATAAGAGAGTTAGTTGTTTCTTCATTTAGAAAGGGTGATCTTTGATTTGTGTTAAGAATAGACTGCCGTATTGGCTTCCTTTTTTTCCCTTCAAGTAGGGACAGTTAATTTGCTCGTACCAATGGGGTGGGAGATTGTTAATGGCCTCCTTAATTCTCTTTCCCTCTGAAACCCATTTATTTAAGAGATGCTATTGACCTTTTTGAAAAACACAATTGATCTTGTGTTTTTTGTTTCTTTTCCTCCTCTGATCCTGGCACTAAAGGGCAGTGAAGTGGCTGAGAGGTTGGCATCACAGGAGAAAACAAAGTTCAAGGGGAATTGAAATTGGGTAATTTTCTCTGAATGACCAAGCGCTTACTTTATTCTGTCATGTGACATTGCCATTATCAAGAAACAAGTTATGACATGAAAACCCTGAAAATGGAAAAGAAAAAAAAAAGGATTTGATGGGAATAGCATCAAGGTCGACTGGCTTTCATGTAGGGGAAGCTTATTGGAGTTTTCAGTCAAATGCCCCAGTTCTACCCCCCTTTAATTTCTTACTTCATGTGCTATCCTCTGTCTGCCAAACCAATATCCCTGGGAGAGTGCTTCATCTTAAATTCACACCAGTGTTTTTGTTGTTCCATTTCTTTAGTCACTCATTTAGTAAATTCTTAGAAAGCCCCCACTCCAGACAAAGCTCTGTATTCCTCACTGGGTTCTTGGTTAACAGGATACAGTCCCTGACTTAAGGAACTTGCAGCCAGAAGAGATGTAAACCATGAGTTACAGTAAGTTGGTAACTCTTAGAATCACCATGAGCGCAGAGAACAGTTGCAGCCAGGTGCAACCTGGATAGGCTCACCTGGATAGATACCTACTCAGTTCATTGGCACAAGAAAAGCTTTATTCCAGTTTAAATTAGAATTTGTTTTCTTAGGTCCCTATACCATGTTTTAAATGACTGATTTTAGATACTTTTCTGACAGAGGAGAGGGAAGGGTGCATGCACATATCATGCAGAGAAGTGGGGAGTGAAGAAAGAGGAGGCCAGGTCCTGGCAGATACATATTGCTCAAGAAGTGTGTACTTAACCAAGTTGTGCAAGGGTATTACCTGGGGCTGGGAAGTTGGTGGAGAATGTGGCATGATCCACTTTTAGCATGTTGGTAACTGGCAAAAGAAGCTTAGTAGTGGGCACTTCTGCAACAGAGCTGGGAGGAGAGTACAAAGCACCTCGTTAAAGCCGCAGGAATTGCCGTGCTCTTAGAGCAGGTGGCTTGATTTGTGTCTATGACTCCTGCCAGGTTCATTCTTTATCATACTGGTGTCACTTTAATTCTGGTTTCCTTGGACAGACTAAAAGCTGGACTTCATACTGTTTTTTTCCCTTGGGAAGGTGGTTGCTGACCCATAAGGCTAATAACCCAGGGTTATAAGGGTTTATTGACTGCCTTCCCAGTGCCAAGTAATGTGCTCGGCACTTGTCCTCCATTCTCTGAATCTGTATGTTCCCAAGAGGCAGATGGCAGTGGCCTTACTTTACAGATGAGGAAACTGAGACCCAAAGAGGAGCTGGATCTTATAGCAGCTCACAGGGCCCAGAAGAAGTGGCAGTGTTGAGGGTTGAGAGTGCTCGGGTCTGTCGGAATACAAAGCTAAGTTCTTTCCACTGCTGCTTGCTCCTCTTAAGCAGAGCTGATTAAGAAATTGAATTTTCAGTGCCTTATTTTTCCCATCACAGTCTCCTTAGGTCTAGATTGACTTACTGTTTTCCTCTACTAGGTGATGTGTCATATTAGACTGAAGAGCACTGCAGGCTTGTCATCCCAAGGGAAATTTTATGAAATTCTACTTTTCTTTTTTTCATGGAGAGGGTAGACTCAGCTTTTCAGAAAGGCTCTGGATGGACCCCAAGTCCTAGGTTAGAGAGACATTATCTCCACATTTTTTCAAGCTCTGCTAACGTCTGAATTTCTGTAGATAATTGGTTGTTGGGTAAGTGATTAAAAACAGAATTCAATGTTGAACATTGTGGAGCAAAACGAAGTTGTGCACGTTCAATTCCTATTTATGTGGTGCTTGCGACAAAACCAAAACTGTGCTGCGTAATAATTACCTCAAGCTCTTAAAATTACAGGTAGGAAGGGCTGAGAGGCTGAATGGAGCTATAATTAGTAAAGATGAGTTTAAGGCAGGGTTACTGAATGTGTGTTTGTTACTACAACAGGCTACAGCTCAGTAATTCAACCTGAGACGGATCAACTCCCGTAAACATTTTCAGGGGACTCAGTGGAGGGTCTTCATGGAGTTAAGAATGTTTGAGATTAGAATACAGGGCATTTGTCAGGAGCCTGGACTATTTCTCCCAGCGTCTTTGTTAATAGGGTGGAGTTTGTTGCCAGCCACCCAATCACAGGGATCTCTGCTTGCCTTCAGGTTGTTGCTTTGTCATTTTTTTAAGTCTGTAAAGGCCCTTTATTATTAATAATCTTTCACGGTTGCTTTATCTCTTTGCTAGAGGATTGAGGCAAGATGACCAAGATTTTCTAGTCTGGGATTCAATAATTCTCTTGGTTTTTACTTCTGACTTCCCCAGGCTTTCTATTCTTGTATTTTGTTGTATTTGAAATAGGCACTTGGTTTGCCCTGAAAATTTAATAGTCCATTCAGGGAAGAGGACCTACTGTGACCATGACCCCCACTAAGGACCCTGTGGTCCAGTGACAGCAATGGTGTTGGGACGATTTTCCAGGTGAGGATCTGGTGAGGTTCAGAGTCCATACTAAGTGGGAGTTTGGGTTTCAGACTCTACTAAGCTGAGTTTCAGACTCTAAATAGCTGCCCTCTTTTGATTTTATTATAAAGGAAAAAGAAATGGCCCAGTTTTCGAAGTTACGAAGAGGTTCTAATATATCCTATGAACTAATCTATATCTTTGATCTTCATTGTAGCTGTATTGATTGCTTTAAAAAAAAAGATTTGATTCTTCATCATTTTTGCCTATGCGATTTTTATTCTTCTTATTAGAAACAGTGACTTTCTCAGAATTACTCGGCAGCAGCTGAAATGTTGATTAGCCTCTCTCTTGCCCTAATCAAATATCAAAAACCTGGAAAGTTTACTGAGAGTGGTGATTACAGTGAAAGCTTTAGGAGCTGGAGAGGAACTGATAGAGAAAGAATGAAGGGAGAGATAAGAGAGAGAATAGTTTGCAAAGGGACCACAGGGTGGAGTTTACCAAACTTAAGATTTCTTTTACTTGTGAGTTTCAAGTTTGGGGCTTGAGCACCTTTGTTCCAGATGTAGCCAGACCAGCCCAGCCCTAATTGTCTGTGCTGCTTTGGGCCACCTGTAAGCTTTTCTTCTTTCTTTCTT
>NW_017731362.1:8581315-8592753 GCF_001890085.2 Hipposideros armiger
TACAGTTCTGGGTACCTGCAGTGAGTCCCACTCAGCTGGGTGGGGTACAGAAGAGAGAAAGGGTTGCAAATGCTCCTAGAGCGCTTATCCCCAGCCGTGTCCGAGAGCTTTTAACACAGGAACTCTGTGAGATAGGTACTATCATAAACTTATTTTAGAGGTGAGGGGAACAAGGCCATGAGAAAATGGGTAACTTGTCAAAGTTGTGCAGCTACCAAGTGGTAGGGTCCAGGCTCTGAGCTGTGCTATTAACAACTTAGATGGCCTCTCTAGACCCAGAGCGCTGGTGACTGCACTGGCTTTTCATTCATTCCTTCAATTCACCTACTCATTCCTTTCTTCAACGCATTATTGACTGCTTGTCTGTGCCTTTATCTCAGCAGCTAGAACTCCATCAGTGCCATTTGTCATAACGCCTGAACCCTCCACAAACCTGTAAACCTATAAAGAGGATGGATTTCTCCACTGACCTTGTATCCCTGTGTCTAGCAGAAAATAGGTGCTCAGTAAAGTTTTGTGGAAGGAAGGATGGAAGTCAGCCAGCCTTTTGAAACCTGACATCCTTGTATTTCATCTATCTGCCTCTCTCTGGCAGCTGCAGTGATTTCTGAACAGAAAAACAGACGAGTGCTAAGAAGGGTGAGAGTGTGGGGGGAATGTTTCACAAAAATAATCAGAGCGAATTCTTGATAAAGGCATGTTTTTAAAATGTATTTCAAGTTCTCGTGGCCAGCAATCTTTTGTGTGTGTTTGTGCTTAAAGTGTTTATTACTCGAAGGGCTTGCCTACCCCAGCTTGCAGATTATTTGGTGAGTACAGGAGGCCTTTCAGGATTCCCGGCATTGTTGGGACTGTTGTTGTCAGCAGAGCCAGCAGAGCATGATTTCTCTGGAGTTGAGAACCAGACAACTGTAGGGTTCAAACCCACCATCCTTTTTCTTAGGGCAAGGTGCGGTTTTACACTTAGTACATGAGCTGGTTAAAATACAACATAAAATTGACCAGTTTAACCAATTGAAAGTGTACAGTTCAATGGCATTAAGTATATTCACAGCATTGTGCAACCATCACCACTATCTGATTCCAAAACTTTCTCATCACCCAAAGGAAATCCTGCACCCATTAAACAGTCGCTGCCCATTCCTCCTCCTCCTCAGGCCCTGGCAAACACTAGTCTACTTTGTGTCTCTGTGCAATGGACTGTTCTGGATATTTTATATAAAACAGAATCATACAATATATGGCTTTTCGTGTCTGGCTTCTTTCACTTAGTATGTTTTCCAGGTTCATCGCTGTATTGTAGCAAGTATCAGCATGTTATTCCTTTGTTACCTGGTGTCTTTAGAGTAACCCAAGCCTCAATTTCATCAGACCTGTTTTCCCAGGTTATGTCTTTCTTCATTTATTTGGGTCCTTTTTGGCCAGGCTTATTTTTTCCACTTCTCCCATCCATTGATTCTAATGACCCTTGAAATGAATATTGGAACGAAGCTCTCACACTTATTAGGTATTTTGTTTCTGCTGAAGAATTAGCCACAGGAGCCCATGCAGGGGCCTTGAGTTGTGCTTCATTTCCCCAGGACAGCAGGGCAGGTTTTAAAAACAAGTGTCTGGAAAACACCCACCAGGCCCCTTTTATTCTGCCGTTTAAAAGCTTTCCACAATGAGAAGTGGCCCTCAATTAAGTCGTTTAATAAAAACCTCCCTCTGTTTTAAAGCATTCTTGGGAAGTGTTTACATTGAACGCCACTGCAGGCTTCTAAATGAGGAGCTGTGGATTGAGTGATCCTTAACCTGTGACTTTAATAATATCCTTTGCTTTAGATTTCCAGGTGGAAGCCTGGGCTAGATTTGTAGCTTGTCATTGACCCAGACAATCTTGACTCTGTCCTCCCCGCTCCTTCTCCAGCCACCACTGGTAGAAGATTCAGAGAGGCCTAAAGCCGCATAGAGATGTAAAACTAGCTCTTTGCAGAGAGGCTAGACTGAAACGAAGAGACGTGCTCCCCCCCCAAGCACCTCCTCCCCACCCCCGATCCTGATCTTAGTAACAGGGCAGGGGGTCTTTAGTCAGAAGAGATTAAAGCATTTAGGAGAGCAGCTTGGGGCTTCTGCGATTCTGGGTCCTTCCGGCAGGCAAGGGCTGAGGCTTCAGCCAGGATTTGGAGCTTTCTTGTGCTAAGGAGGCTCTGGGCCCTGATAGCTGAGGAGGCTCTGCTTTTTGCTCTGTTTCTGGAGAGGTAAGTGGGCCCCACCCAGAGGAAACAGGATGTTGGCAGCTTTGTGGGCCTTATGGAAGTCCTTTCGAGGAAACTTGAGGATTTATCTTAGAGGAATATCCAGGGAAAAGCTGGGCCTTAAAATAAAGGACGCTCTAGAAAGGCCTTCCCTTTGTGCTGCTTTCCTGGGGATCCTCATTGTGGCCAAGACCAGGAGGGTGCGGCAGGAAACCCGGCGTCACCGGCACAGGTTAGGATTTACAGAGAGGCTGCAGGGCCCGGTTACCAGGTCCGAATCCTGACTCCCTGAAGGGGCAGCAGTCACCCAGGGCACGCTCATCTTGTGTTATGTGAGTTAATATTGTCTAAAGTGCTTAGAACAATGTTTGCATAGGAAGGCGTGTATATGTGTGTGTTATTATTATTCTGACACTTCACTTTTGTGAATTACCAGCTAGAATTGTTAGAAATGCTTCTCGTTTTTAGAGATCATTCACCTCCATACCCAGTTGGCTTGGGAGAGGGTGCTATCACTGGACTCTTAAAAAAACCATGATGTGCAGGTAGAGAAATCATGTTTGATGAATCTATTAACGTTCTTTGAGGGAGAAAATAAATGTGTGGAGAAGCGCAAACCAGTGGATACAATCTTTTTAGACTTCAAAAGACCTTTGAAAAGACTTCATGCCAAACGTTATTGAATGTACGAGTCTCCCACAAGTCTGCGGAGGTGAGTGCAGGAAGGAATATGGCTGAAACCCGTCGCCTGAACTGCCCTAAAAAGTTCTTACTGTTCTTTTTTAAAAAAATCTAGTTCCTGTCTTTTAAGTAAACAGTACATTTGTAGAAGGAAGTAGATTTACCATCAATAAGTATAAGAATCAGATCACTTAAACACAGATGCTGAATTTCATCCCTTCTGTGATTTGGCCCAGGACGATAAATGAATCAATGAAATGACTAACAGCTTTGTCCACACAGACCCCTCTCCCCCAATAGGATTTAGAAATTTTTAGACTAAAAACACACATGCAGAAGTTAGTTGCCTTTGTATTTTTTATTATGCTCAGCTCCTCATGGGCCTACCATTGTGCTTCATAAGTGCTCTGTACCTGTTTGAACAATGAATGAAGACCTCCTTAAAATAAGCACAAATATTTTATTACTGCATGTCTATCATGTGCCAGGCAAACTTAAACATTATATTTGCTTTTATGATAATTGCATTAGTTTTTGCTGCATAATATTGCTGGATAACAAATAATCCCTGATCTCAGGGCCTCACAACCACCTATATTTACGTTCCCACCTGCTCGCCTGTTGGTTGGGTATGGCTTGGTTGACCTAGGCTGGCCTTGGCTGGGCCAGGCTGGGTTACAGGCTTCCGTGTGGCTTCATTCATTCCCCAGGAGTGTATTCTAGGGCCCAGGCTGAAGGGGCAGCAATGACCTAGGACATGCTCGTCTCGTGGCAGATCACAGTAGCATAAGAGGGCAAGTGGAAATGCATGATGCGTCTGAAGGCTTTGGCTCATAAACACTACATTGTCACTGCTGCCGACATTCCATTGGCCAACTCAAATCACATGGCCAAGCCCAGTATCAGTGGCTTGAGGAAGTATGCTTGGGCTGTTCTGGTGGGAGGTCCTGCAGAGTCAGGTGGCAAAGAAGGTGGACATATAACCCTTTTATAGGGGAGTGAGGCACTGGGAATGTGCTTCAGTCCACCACAGTGGCAGAGAATGGATGGGAGGAAAGGGAAGTGTGGGCCAAACCAGCCTTTTGGGAGCTTGCTAACCCTAGAGCTCCTGGGTGGAGAATCACATACGTTTTGCTCAGGTACCGGCCCAGGCCTTGATAGGACTATACATGAGCCTGGCACCCTCTGACTCTTGGCTGGCCGAACATCGCTGTGTATTCACCCACTGTGATGTTGGTCCTGAGGGCGCCATTCATCTGTGGGAGGAGCCGAGTGATGGGCTGGGTTTTCTTCTGGTCAGCAGTCATAACCTGACATGCTGCCCACTGTTGTGACAGGAGAGTGACAGGCAGAGAGAGCAGAAAGGGCAAAGAGGGTCGACGTGTCCAGGGAGGCCAGAGGCTTGGCTTTACCATTTGCATGGTCACCTCTTAGCATGGGTCTGTGAGAAGTCAGCCTACATCCCATCTTTAATAGTCAGTGACAGGTTATCATCAAGGCCATCATGTACCCTGTTCCCATCTTTATAAGGAACCTGGGCTTTAGTTTCCAGAGACCTGCTTTTATATCTGAAGAAACAGGCCTCAGGAGGTTAGGTGACTTCTCTTCAGTCACTCATCTCATAAGTGGCACACCCAGACTAGGTCACCTAGTTGCCAGCCTAGGGCTGGTCCTTCCATACCCCTGTGTCTCAGCCCAGGCAGAGTTGTGACCCCCATGTCCTGACCCTGTGGTGATGGTGCCTTCTTTCTGGAAAGAGCCGGGTGAGCCTTGTGCCTCAGTGCAATGCCTTGGGAGGAGCAGAGTGAAATGCTGGCCAAGGGCAGGCAGCCTTTGTGTTACCGTTTTTTGCAATGTGTTCTTTTTTTTAGTGAAGAGCTACTCTCCAAGGAAGAAAAGGTTCTGGCCATTAAGTGAAAATGCACTGAGACTAGACGGAGACGGGGACTAAAGCCCTGTGAGGCTGAGGGCGGGAGGAGACAGACACTCGGGTATGTGCTCTAGGTGGGTTTATAAACCCAGTGGACTTCTTTTTGGAGAGCAATTTGGCAGTGGGGATATTTCACCTACAAGTAAACAAAACTCAGAAGTGCTTTAAATAGGGAGAACATTTATTATCGCACATAAATCCGAAGTCCAAATTTAGGGCAGTTTTGGGGGTTAATTAAGGGAAGTCCAGTTACATTTCCTCTGTGCCAGGCTCGGCGTTTGACATTCGTCCTTAAGCCTGTCTCCTCATGGTCCTAATGTGGCTGTCGCTGCTCCAACCTGTATCCTCATTCACAGTGATGAGGGAGGGACTTTTCCAGTGGCAGGAAAGAAGGAAAGCAGAAAAACTTTTGCTTGGAATACCGCGCAGAACTTTCATGTCTCTTTGGCAAAAATGTCTCTGATACGCACACCTAAACCAGTGACTGTCATGGGGGAAATAAGGCTTCTGTAGCTTGCTTAGATCAGTCTTGGGCCTAGAGAGGGGCCCAGGCTTCCCTGAAGCACGTGGGCACTGGAGGGAGAGGGTACAAGAGGGTACAGCACTAGAGCTTGGCTGGCCAGGGAGAAATGGGCAGCTGGCTGTGGGTAGGTAGCCACTGATGTTGGCCGTAGCGTTATCTTTCAAAGTTAGGAATGCGCATACTCTAACTCAGCCGTTCCACAGTTAGGAATTTATCTCACCAGTATAACTGCACAAGTGTGCTGGCGTACACACAACAATGATTCATTGTGGCATTATAATAGTGAAACACTGGAAATAACCTATCTCTTAACCGGGGTCTGGTTAATTAAGGTATAAGCACATTATGAAATTGGGCAAATCTGTAAGTACTGATAAAGGAAAATTTAAAAAACAGACTGTGAAGTGTTTTTGAAAGCAAAGTGCAAATCAGTATATATTCTGAGATCCCATTTTTGTTTAATAAAAGCCTTAATTCTTGATTGCAAATATAAATTTCTGGAAGACATCCCAAGAAATGTTATTCCTGGGCTGTGGGTATTGGTGATGTGGCTAGGAGCAACATTTTCTTTTTCATTTCGTGCCTTTCTTGACTGTTTGAATTTTCTAAAAATCACGCATGTATTATCTTTGTAACAAAAAAGAAAGTGGTAGGTATTTTCTTAGTGTGTGCAGAGGCTTGAGAGGAAGCTGGGGCCAGATGTGGGCATTATTGGAAATGGCATTGTGTGGGGACGGGAGTGTCATTTGGCTGTGTGTGATCAATGTGAAGGGAGGTTGTGGAAGGAAAAAAGCCCAGGAGTGAAATGAAGTCATTTTTTGTCTTCTTTTGTACCTGGCACGGTGTCTTACACATCATAGAGTCAAATGCACATTTGAAGAATGGATGTGTCAATCAAGACCCAAAACAGCTTTACGAAGTGCCAAAACCCAGCCAAACAGTTCAAGTCAGCAAGAAAGTAGATTCTGCTGAGAATTTATTTTGCAAATAAAATATGGCTACCGTTTCCTACTTTTTTCTTGAGGTCCTAGAATCTAATTCATTGCTAAAAATCAATCTAGTGTGCAACTTTCTATTTATCATTCATCTCATACAGAAGGCTACTGTGTCACATTCTGGATAATAAAGCTGAACAAGATTTTTACAACTAAGGGTAAGAGCAAAGACAGGAATTACCATTGTGGGTTAGCTGTGTTTATAGATGTGGCTTTAATGGAGAGTTATCTAGACGTCCTAAACTCTGTTAGGGATAGAATGAGCAGTTATCTGTTTGTTTTTTGTTTTGTTTTTTAAGCAAAATAAGGTTCTTTGATACCTGGACTAATGAGAAAATTCCTCTCAATTATGTTACTCTGATAATAGGGAAAAACCACAGATAATAGTGAGTAGGGATTTTTGATCTGATTTCTGGTGGAAAAGTGAATGTGCCTGTTGGTGAAATGAAAGAATTATATGTAGTCGTCTTTTCAAGCATAATTCTCTTTCACATAGAAAAGCAAAGGCATATGGGTATTAAAAAGCCTTTTTATTTGAGAGGGTTGGGGAAGGGGAAGGAGGGTGCTACCCTTATGTTGTGTTGACGTTCTCCATAATTCCCTTGCTTGAGGGTTCTCTTTCTGAGTCTGATTCTTGCAAATCAAAGACAGAATGTTGTAACTGACATTTCCATTGAGTTGCTTTTAACTTTTATACCCTTGGGTTTTAGCATTTAGCCCTTCTGTAATGGCTACCGGATGCCCACTCTATTCAGACAGTGATGATATCATTGAGCTATGGAAAGATCATTTCCTTTGGAACAAAATGAAAAGCTTTTTATGCTCACAATTGGAGGAAAATGTAAAATTTTAGTAGGCCTCCTCCACTACAGGTTGAAAAGAGTCCATGTTTGAACATCATCCCCTTTGTGCTGTGGAAAGGTTCCAGCATGTTTTTAAAATACAAAAAGCAAATACACTGTTTCTCTATGTGTTTTTTAAATGAGTCCTTAGAAATATTTGAAAGAAGAGTCATATTTCACACCTTTGTTGGGATCATTTGGGGATCAAGAGAACCTGGGATCACTGACACATTGTGTTCTAGAGTGATTTACTTTGTGTGTGAGGAGGAGGAGGAGGAGGAAGAGGAGGAGGAGGAGGAGGAGGAGGAGGGAGAGTTTGTGTGTGCACATCTGTATACCTATAACACCAAATATTCATGCTCCTTTGATATAATCTTAGTACATATCCTCCTCTGGTTTTTAGACAGTCTGTCCTATATCTGTAAAACATGTGATTAAATATTATAATTTTAGACAAATTTTGCATCTACATCAGAAAATATAATAAAAATTAATAGTAGTAACACTAATATAGCACTCAAAAGTGCTTGGCACTGTTTTAAGCACTTAATATCTATTAACTCATTTAGTCCTTCTAATAACCCTATTATTATCCCAATTTACAGTTGAGGAAACTGAGGCACAGAGATGTTAAATAACAGCTAATAAGTGATGGGTCAAGGTTCAAGTCCAGGCAGTCTGTCTTTCCTTAGTTGAAAGCAAAATTGAATTTAGTTGAAGCAAAATTTCATGAGACATGAGTCATTTCTAAATCTACAAATTAATCTGGTAAATTGGAGACAATTCTATCAGTGTTTACAGTGTGTCATTTAACTAAAATAATCTTATATAATCTGAATCCCTTGATTCATGACCAATATTTTAAGTTGCTTTACACAGCAAGCATATACTTTAAAAGTTACTTCAGTTGTAAATCTGAAATACATTAAAGGATAGTAAATTTAGCTAGTTGAAATGAAAAACTTTTTAACAGAGAATGTCTTGTCTCCTCTCTTTTCTTAGGGAAGAAAGATGAGCTCTTTCTGTTCCCAAATGACTCCTCAATTTAAAATGAATGATTCCACCAGAATAAAATATTCTTTCTCCTGCAGAAAAAGCAGCTAGCTACTGCTTTCAGAAGCTGAAGTCATTTTTCTCTTCAATAGTCTGTGATTAATCCTGATGCGTGACTCCTGCCAGTTTCCTTTCTTTGAAACCTCGGCAGCAACAAAAGTAGTGATTTAACCTCCTCCTTGAAATAAATGCTGTGGTTGGTGTTCTTCACAGATGACTTCTGAATGCCCAGGTCACAGCCTTGCTTCTGGCCTTGAGTGATAGATAAGAACAGGAACCTGGAGAGATGACATTGCAAAGTGATTAAGAGCTTAAAGCTTAGAGCAGTGCCTGGCACCTAGGAAGACCTCAGGAGATGTTGGCCTCTGCTACTATTGTTAGGTTTTGTGCTTTTGCCTGGGGCTGGGCACTGTATTAAACATTATACACGTTGCTTAATTTAATTCTCATCACATTCCCACCAAGTAGGTGATGTTTTTGTTTTTATTCCCATTTACAGATGTAGAAATGGAAGCTTAGAGAGGTTAAGAAATTTGCCCAAAGCCATACAGCTAGTTAGTAATTAGAGCTATGGTGCAAACTCAGTTTGTTTTTTGTTTTAAGTAGAAAAGTGCAGAAATCCTAAGTGTACAGAATTTTCCAGAAGTTGTCTTGTGCTTCCTCCCAGTCGTATTCCTCAGCAAAGATAACCACCATCCTGATTCTATCACCATAGGCAAATTTTGGCTGTGTTTATACTTCAGAAAAATGGAATCATTTATATAGTATATACTGTTTTGTATCTGACTTTTTTTTTCATTCAACATTACGTCTGAAATTCATCCACAGATTTGCATGAAACAGTAACTTGTTCCTTCTCATTATTAAGTATATTGCTACATTTCTCACTGTATATTTCATCATATGAATATACCTCTATAATTGATTTATCTACTGTTGCTGGGCTTTTGGGTTGTCTGTAGTTCTTGGCTGTTAGTGTTACATTCTTGTATATGAGGATGTATGTATGTTCTTTGGGTATGTATCTAGGAGCGGAATTGCTGAGTCTTCATATACGTGGAGCTGTGGTCAATACTGTGAAACAGTTTTCCAAAGTGGTTGTACCATTTTATACTCTCACCTAGCAGTTGTGTGAATTTCAGTGGCTCCAGTGTCAACACTTGGTGTGTCATCTTCATTTTAGTCACTGGTGAGTGTGTAGTGGAGCTTTGTTGTGTCAAACTTAGTGACTTAATAGATGCTTATTGTAAAATATTTGAAAAATACAGGAAAGCGTAAGATGAAAATTAAAAACTTTTCAATTCTGTGATCAAAATAGTATATAGTCACGTGCTGCATAATAATGTTTTGGGTCAATGTCTGACCTCATATACAATGATGGTCCCATAAGATTATAATGGAGTTGAAAAATTCCTATCACCTAGTGAAATCATAGCCATGATAACATTGTAGCAACATGCATTACTCACGTGTTTTTGATGATGCTTCTGTAAACAAACCTACTACGATGCTAGTCATATAAAAGTATAGCACATACAATTATATACAGTACATAATACTTGATAGTAACTGACTGTGTTACTGGTTTATGTACTTACTATACTATACTTTTTATCATTATTTTAAACTGTACTCTTTCTACTTATTAAAAAAAATGTTTGCTGTAAACAGTATGCTGTGTTATGTCCGCAGCAGCTTCATACCTCTCGTGTTTACTGCATCTCTTGATGGCATCAGTTCTCTTGTGCTTGATTTAATCTCATGTTGTTTTGTACAGTAACATGCTGTGCAGGCTTGTAGCCTAGGAGCAATAGGCTGTCATGTAGCCTAGGTGTGTAGTAGGCTAGGCCATCTAGGTTTGTGTGTTGTTTGCAAATGATGAAATCCTCTACCGATGCATTTCTCGGAATGTATGCCCATTGTTGTGGTGCATGACTGTACAGCTGTTAATATTTGGGTACATTTCCTCTTTTTCCATATTTGTATGTATATGTATGCTCCATATACATGCAAAAAAGATACTGTTAGAGGGAGTATTTTGGGTGCCCATATAATGACATAGGAAAGCAATGAATGGAATGCCTAGGAATAGTCTTAGTGATGTTATAAGTGTGCATCATTTTACCATTTTCCTGCTATATTTGGAGGAAAGAGGAAAGGGGAAAGGGAGCCAGTATTTGTTGTGTACCCGGTATGCCCAGGCACTGCGGTGCTGGGAAGTGCTGTACTCTTTTAGAGTAGCCTTGACCGCTGAGTGAAAGTAACCTGCCTGGCAGCCATATAATGTACTGCATGTTTGAAAAACAAGTCTATTTCACTCCTTGTAACTGAGCATGAAGGAAAACTGTGCTCCCATCATAATGTAACTTGAATTTAATTAAACTAGTAGGTTGTTTGCCCGGAGTTAAAGGTACACATACCTCTATTGTTTTAACTCACTTGAACATTAACACACAGAAAACAACACTTTGAATGGAGAATACTTCATTATTTAGGTGCATAGGCTTCATATTTTAAACAATTGTCCTGTTTCCTTCAAATGCATTCAGTCCAACTGCGTGTTCAACATTGAATCTAATCTCAAAATCCTAATTATAATCTCTATTTGAATAATTTACATTATTGGCTGAAATCTTCATGACAATCAGTAGAGATCTCTTGGTTTTCTCTAAAGAGCAGAAGGTCTGGAATCTTTTCTATTGAGGATTATTGACCTAGGATAAAGTTTTCTCTTGTGAGTTTAAATTAATTTTGGGTGTGTGTGGGAATTACTTTTTAGAATAATGGATATTTAATCTAATGGCTTTTAAAAATAAAAACCAGAATTCATAAAACTTTATTCAGTAAATATAAACCAAATAAAAATAAGAGCTTAATTATGTAACATTTTGGGCAATGAGGCATTTCATATTAGTTCATTTTCCTGATTTCTGAAGTTTATGCCTTCAAGTGGTAAGGATAAATATTTAGCTTTGAAATTGAAATTTCAATAGGGACACATTTTCTAGACACTGAATAAAATTTACTATTTTCATTCTTATTGATCTCATTTGTTGTGTGGAAATATCTTTTTTTTTTTTAAGATTTTACTGTGGAATTGGGGGAGGGGAACAGCGTTGGGGAATCAGGGAAGGGGAGCAGACAAATTGCTGTCCTTTTGTTCTTCAGTCTAGTTGT
>NW_017731362.1:8594716-8598719 GCF_001890085.2 Hipposideros armiger
CTCTGAGTAGGACATGCCACCAGGGGCCAGGCTGCAGTGGGGACTCAGGCCCACTCCCTAGCTGCTGGGGTCAGAGATGAGAATTGGGCCTTTTAATTCCTACCAGTTGATGGTGGACCCTGCCTTTCTTCAAGACACCTATGTATGGTGGGGGGTTCCCCAACACAGGAAGGGATTGTGTTCAGTGCTGACACATGGATCATTTCCAGCCTCCCTCCCTAGGATCTGTGAGATCTCAGGGAAGGGGGATATGGATTTAGATATATAAATACATATCCATGCACACTTACATATTCATTTTCAAATACTCCTTAAGCTCCCCCACTGCTGGTGGCATTGTAGCACCGAGAAGCACACTTTTCTGAAGGTGCTGGGTCTAGCTGCTGAGGTCTGGATTCCGCAGACAATTGGTTGTGCCACGTGTTCTGGTGGCTTGGTAGGTATAATTTAGCAGATTGGATCTAGCCTGGAAGCTAAGACCCTTTAGCGGGAAAACCTAGGTAGGATGGTTGCATGGTCTGATTATTTGTGTCCGGGAACCTGGAAGCCCAAATTCAAATTCCTCAGAGAGGTGATTCAAAAGAGAGGCCTGGATTATGAGACCTAGGTTCTAGTCCTAGCTCTGCCTAACAACTAATAGGGACCCTGCACAAGTCACATGACTGTTTTAAATTGGTTCCTCATGTTTGAAATGAGAGTTTGGATGAAGTCACTGTTTTTGAACAAGATCACCCATCAGAAGAATTACCAGGGCTGCTTTTGTGTGTGTGTATGCAGAATTTTAGGCCTCACCTCCAAACCATCTACAAAGGGGTGCCAAAAAAATGTATACACATTTTAAGAAAGGAAAAAACTGTATTAAAATTGTAATAATCTATACCGATAACAAAAGATGAATACAAGTTGAGTATACATTTTTTTTTTTTTGGCACTCTGGTATTAGAATTTCCAAAAGTGGGTCTCAGGGATTTGTATTTTGAAAAAGCTCCCAGGTGATTCTGATGGAGCTGTGGTTCTAGGGTGCCTAAGAAATTTCCTTGCCAGCTTTACTGTTTCATTAAATATGTTCAATTCAAAGGGGGGTGGTTCTTGAAAATTGGTATTATAACTTGTCCAAAACAACTTCAACTTAAGGGTTTAGTTGTCCCTGAAGAATAATGTCATTTGAGCCTTCATCCCTCAATACTTTTTCTTTTTTCTGCTACCAGCTCTTCTGAACTTAGGCAGAGCTCCAAATTGGCTCATCCTCATATTCTCTGTTTGTGCATTCTGTTGCAAAGACTGCTGCTAATTTCCTGTCTCCTTCATGTCTTTTTCCTCAGTAACCAAAAGCCTGAGTTTTTTTTTTTTTTGAGGGTGTAGCAATATACCAAGATAAAAGACTTTATTTCTAAGCCTCTCTTTCACCTGGATATGGGCCAGTGACTTAAGCTCTAGTAAATGAAAGGTGAGTGTTATGTGTGGGCTTATGGGAAGGTTCCAAGGACTGACTTGTATGAACAATGCTCCCCTTTGCTTTTTCTCTGTCTTCCCTACCTACAATGGCTGAAATCCAGCAGCCATCTTGGATCATGAGGTAACTGTGAAGATGGAAGCTATGCTCTAAGTAAGTGGAGCACAAAGAAGGAGCCTGGATCCCTACTGTCCATGGAGCTGTGATAACAGCCCTGGACTGCTTACCTCCACATGCTCTTCTTATTGTTTAAGCCAAAGTTATTTTGGGTTTTCTGACATATGCAGCTGAACTTAATCTGACTGATGCCCCTGCTGTGTGGATGCTTCACAGTGCATCCTCCACATCATCTTGAAGTTGACGTGCATATAGTAGGTGCTTGGTAAGCGGTTGACAAGTTAAATGCCCCAGAAGCATTGAAGTGGGGAGCTTAAAGGCTCCAGCTGCTCTGACCTCTGCTCTTCCTGCCTTAGATTAAATTACTTGTAGGGACCTTTTGTTTTTCCTATCCCAACCGCCAGGAAGAGATTTCCCAGACCTCTGAGCTGGACTTTAGGGTTATAGGCTCGAATATTTTGACAAGGCAGTGGGCAGGAGGCTTTTGAGATTCCAACTGTATGCATGCATTAGTTCAAAGGAAAATCTAAGGGCTGAGCACTTTTCTGATTCTACTCAAGAAATTGGAGGTGGTGGTTCGAATGATGTCAGAAACGGCCACCATGGAATCTTTTGCTATCACTCCGAGGCTGTACTTTCCACAGTGCCTGCCAGGAACTTGATGTCAGGGGAGCCTTGATTGCCAGCTATTGACAAGGGGTCTGCCTTCTCAGTGGCAACCTCGGAGGTGGTCTTGGCCAGACCAGCCTGTCCCTGACTCATGCTGAGCTTTGTTGCCAGGCTGACACACCCCTCTTTGGGGCCCAGGACAACATGCTGGTTTCCTGGAAGCATTTAGGCTAAGACTCTGCCGCTAAGAAAATGATACTGTTTTTGCAAGTATGGACTAATGGGAGCGCATGCTTAAAGCTCTCTCTCCCTCAACAGTAAAGCTCCTTTCAAAGAAATATGGGGTTAAAACAAAACAAAACAAAACCTAAACAAAAAGGCAAAACCTGGGAGGTGAGTTAACTCTTCACTGATGCCAAGGAGTTTATTTTAAAACGGGTTTCATTGACTACAGGGGTTTGGACAGCCCACCCCATTGTGTGCCCACTGGGGGGTGCAGGCAGAACCACACCCCTTTGTGGGAAACAGTGAATTTCATGGCGAACCCCTGTGGCTCAAGAGTGTTTGCTTCTCCTGGAAATAATTATAGAAATACGCAATCCCTGAAAGGCAACATCTGGCTGGACGGAGGCTAGCTGGCAAAGACTCAATCTAAATAGATGGAGGTGACGTTGTACAGAAGGAAAGAAGCAGCCTGAGAAAATGGCCAGTGAGTTTTAGTGCCCTTGTCTAGAGAGATACCACTGTCCTGCCCTGGGCTTGACTTCTTCCCTGAAGCTGCAGGTTGCCCCTGTCTTTCTAAGAGACAGATGCACAGCCAGTTACCTGCCCCTTTCTCTTCCAAGACTTCCGTGGAGGAAAGGGGGCCCCCTGCAGCACCGGTTGGCACCCAGAACCGAGGTGTGTTTGCTGTCCAGGGAATGTGCTAGGCCAGTGCTCTGCGGTCAGCCTTGACTTGTCATCTGCTTCCAGTGCAATTTGAGGTGTTGATTTAGACCATTAGAAATGTCTCTGCCCACTCAGTGCTTTCTTAAGGCGGCCATGTGCTTGCTCTTAGTAGCCAAGCCAAGAACCTGGGAGCTCCACAGCATTTCCAGGAAAGTAGCTTTTCTCTCACACTCCCTTCTCCCTGCCAAGTTTGGAGGGGCTCAGCTTTGGACCTCTTGAAACCCCATTTTTTTTTCCCTCTTCAATTTTGCATCTACCAGCTGGTGACAAAAGCAGAACAGCATCTTCATGGATTTAGGACTGTTGTGCATTTTTTTTTCCTTCCATAGCATGTGGGATATTTTCAAGTCAAGAATGCAGTTCTAATAAATCCAGTGAACCTGTCATGGATTTTCTGAGACCAAGTTTCTATGAAAAGCTGTGGTAATGAAATTTTGAAGGAACTTATTGAAAATACGGGCCCTTGCCGCAAGTTTTTGCAGAGGATGCATTTTCCCATAAAAATGCTTTCTGTAGCGGTTTTGTTCAGTGATTCTGCAGCCCCTGGCTGTGGTTTTGCAGAGCCCCTAAGGCAACGTTTTTAAAGGCCCAAGTTTGACTTCTCTTTGGTCTTCAGCTTTTGAGCACTCTAGGAAGGCTTAGATAGAGATCGCCAAGTTTCTTGCAAGTCAAGAGTTCATAGAATAAATCCCTGGAGGAATTCAGGAGGGGTTTCTGCTTTTGAATAAATACTCATTAGCATAACATGGATAAAGTCCTGTTAATCACATCTAGAGGGGACTCAACAATGAAGCTCATTTGGATTTGAGGATTTAAAAGAGCTGAAAGACCTTGGAGCCCTAAGTCCCCTAAAGTTCCACCTCTGCTACTTGCCTG
>NW_017731362.1:8604959-8606814 GCF_001890085.2 Hipposideros armiger
CTAGTTGTGGAGGATGTCGCTTCACTGGCCCATGTTGGTATTATCATTGTGCTCTTCCCGGATGAGGCAGTCACTCACCGGCCATTGGACAGCCGCTCACGCCGGCTGCTGGCCACTCACGCCCACTGCCAGCCACTCACGGTAGCTCACAGCAGCCCACTGCAGCAGGGGCTGCAGCCTATGCTGTCGCTGGCGACACGGCAGCTCAGCTCCGTCGAGCTGTTGTTCACCATCTAGCTGTAGAGAGCACAGCATTACTGGCCCTCATGTGGGATCCGAACCGGGGCCCTGCAGCTCAGAGCTGGTGTCCCAAGCCAACTCCTAACCAACGCACCACTCGGCTGGCCCTTTTTTTAAAATTAAAGTTTATTGGGGTGACAATTGTTAGTAAGGTTACGTAGGTTTCAAGTGTACAGTTCTGTAATACATCATCTATATATCATGTAGATGAGGGGAAAAGGGGTCAAATATATGGTGATAGAAGGAGAACTGACTCTGGGTGGTGAAATATTTATCTTTAGAGACTCTAAGTGCATAAACCTTCTTGTTCCTACACGAAATCTTGGTGGAAGTTGCGGTGCTTCTGATGCTCATGACTGCTTTTTGTGGTTCTCCATCAGCTTCTGTAACTGATACCTTGTTGGCTTCCACAGCAGCTCACACTTCTGTGTTATTACTTCTGCTTGGCTTTCAGTTAGGGATTGTAATTTCCAACTGTGCAGGATTGTGTGTAAGAAGAAAAGGAAGAAGGAAGCTGGTGTTGAATTGTGTTTTGTGTTAGGTGCTGGGTTTGAGACAGTCTGTTGCCTAAAAAGGAAACTATGGGCTTCCCAGCGTCACTGTTTTACGTGCTCAATGGCCATTTCAGCTTCCATTCATTTTTTTATTTGCTTATTATAATAACAACTTGCTTGTAATCAAAATTGAAGCACTACAGAAATGTGTAACTTCAATTGAAAGCACCCTATTTTATCACCTCTGGGCATAATTACTCTTTAAGAATTTGGTAAATATTTATTTAGATTTTTATGTAACTTTATACATAAAAGTAACTTTATAGAAATGAGGCGACTCTATAACTAGATACATTATTGTGATACTTTTAAAAACAGTGTATCTGATACTTTCCATGGCTGCTTATATAAATCTTGTTATTTTTAATAGCTTCCTGGTATTCCATGATGTGGACGTATCATAATTTAGCTAGCCTCCTATTAATGGACATTTAAGTTATTATAAATACCTTGTATATAAGTATTTATGCACTTAGAAGTATGTTTGTATAATTCTTCTGTTTAGGGTTAATTACTAGGATTAAAATTGCTGGATTAGATGGTGTGTACATTTAAAATTGGATATTGTCTGCCATAAATGTACCAATTTCACTTTGGTTCCCCCATCCTTATCAAAGGCCATTTCTCCATATTTCCTGGTGTTTTCAATGCACAAACTAGAGTGAGAAGTGTCAGATAAGGTATTTTTGCATTTTAGCTTTTGGTCAAAAGAGAGACCTTTATTTCCTGGGTGCAAGAGGCAAGCAAGAGGAGACATGGATTCATCTTCATCCAGAGAGGCAGTCAGGGCCCCCAGAAAGAGGGAATGGATAGAAGAAAGAAGACACCAGGGGAGATGCTCGTCTTCTACCTGAAGCATTCCCTCCTGTGCCCTCTGTCTCAGCATGAGGAAAGTTCTGGCCTGGCCCAAGGATCTTTACATCTTTGTCTCCCTTCCTTACATCTTTGTCTCCCTTCTCACCATTTCAGAATGACCTAAAATAGATAACCCTTGGGAAACTGGCACCCTCCCTGGTGAAGACATCAATCACTTCCTAATTTATAGCAATAGAAACTAACCC
>NW_017731362.1:8609749-8615514 GCF_001890085.2 Hipposideros armiger
ACAAGAGTAGGTGTGGTTCTAAGTTGAGTCTAATCAGGGAGCTGTTTTCTCCTTATGAGAAAATTGTAGAGAAACAAGTCCAATAAAGCCCTGTTTGGTTTGAAAAGCCAAACTCCTAGAAGGGAATTAGGAACAGGAAGCTCCCTCCCCAGCATCTTCAGTGTATGCTACCTACCTGGCATTAGGGTCTTGCCCTTTTGGGGATCGACCGGTGGCAATGATTCCTTCCATTTGGGAAGATTAAAGGCTCATGCCCTCAACCCTTGGCCTGAAGGTATTTTAGCCAAAATGGTTCAGGGTTCTGTGCAGTGAGAGCTTACCACTTCAGATGAGTGGAATCTTGTCCTCATTGGAGGATTCCCTGTTTGCAGTGTGGTGGCTGCATGCTTAAAAGGTAGCATGGTCTAGTTAGTAAAGTGGGCAGTGAAGGACTTCGAGTGGGACAGACCAGACGCGTCCAGATCCCAGCTCAGTCATCTGATGGCTTATAACCTCATCCAAATTACTGAAACTCCCCGTCCTTCAGTTTTCCCATTTTACAAGGTTGTTGGGAAGAGTAAATGTGGGCCTAGCCGGAGTGCCCAAAGCAATGCCTGACCCGTGGTAGGCTCTCAGTAGGGTGTCGATCCTTTCTGTTAGTTGATGGGGGAGATGTTATATCACCATCTGTCTGGAACTCTGGCTTTCTGCTTAGGACCTAAATGATGCTTGGTCCCTTGGACAGGCAGCCATCTTCTTCCTCCTCTTCTGCTCCCTTGCAGCTGGTTAGGTCAATGAATGGAGGGGGACTTTGGGTGCCTTCTCATCACTTCCTCTCTTTTTCTAGGCAGGCATTTCTGACCATGACTGTGTGGTGGCAGTGCGCGCGTGTGCGTGTGTGTGAGTGAGTGTGTGTGTGTGTGTGTGTGTGTGTGTGTGTGTGTGTGTGTGTGTGTGGTGAAGGGGAGTAAATAATGGAAAGACAGGAAAAAATAAATCCAATCTACCTATATCTGTTGCTGTATAAGAAGTCTTATGGTAACTATTGGAAACACTAAATAGAACCTAGCAAAACTGATTTTTCAACATAGTAAACCTCTGCCCCTCATTTTATCCTGGCTTATGAGGGTGCTCCTCAACTTCTGCATTAAACGTGATGCATTTGTGGGCTGTAGTTTCTTTAGTCTTCTGCTAAAAAGATAAAATGCGCTCCTTTTCTTACTAAGGGAGTGAAGTTTATTATGTTGGTGTCTTCTCAGATTCAGTGGAGGAAATCAGATTTACTTACAAATGATAAGATAATACATGTGTGGTATTTGTATTTTCATAGAAGTCTGAAAATAAACCGTAACAGCTTAGNAGCCAAGAACCTGGGAGCTCCACAGCATTTCCAGGAAAGTAGCTTTTCTCTCACACTCCCTTCTCCCTGCCAAGTTTGGAGGGGCTCAGCTTTGGACCTCTTGAAACCCCATTTTTTTTTCCCTCTTCAATTTTGCATCTACCAGCTGGTGACAAAAGCAGAACAGCATCTTCATGGATTTAGGACTGTTGTGCATTTTTTTTTCCTTCCATAGCATGTGGGATATTTTCAAGTCAAGAATGCAGTTCTAATAAATCCAGTGAACCTGTCATGGATTTTCTGAGACCAAGTTTCTATGAAAAGCTGTGGTAATGAAATTTTGAAGGAACTTATTGAAAATACGGGCCCTTGCCGCAAGTTTTTGCAGAGGATGCATTTTCCCATAAAAATGCTTTCTGTAGCGGTTTTGTTCAGTGATTCTGCAGCCCCTGGCTGTGGTTTTGCAGAGCCCCTAAGGCAACGTTTTTAAAGGCCCAAGTTTGACTTCTCTTTGGTCTCCAGCTTTTGAGCACTCTAGGAAGGCTTAGATAGAGATCGCCAAGTTTCTTGCAAGTCAAGAGTTCATAGAATAAATCCCTGGAGGAATTCAGGAGGGGTTTCTGCTTTTGAATAAATACTCATTAGCATAACATGGATAAAGTCCTGTTAATCACATCTAGAGGGGACTCAACAATGAAGCTCATTTGGATTTGAGGATTTAAAAGAGCTGAAAGACCTTGGAGCCCTAAGTCCCCTAAAGTTCCACCTCTGCTACTTGCCTGTTGTGTGACCTTGCACAAGAAATCCCTTGACCTTTCTGAGCCTCAGTTTCCTTACCTGTAAAAATTTTAATGCCCACCTCAGTGTCTTTTTCTTTTTCATGGTTCCTTCTTTGCCTGAAAAAGTGACATTCATTCAAAGAGGAAAAAAAAAAAAAAAGACAAGATGTCCATCTCTTGGCTTCTTTCCCTCCCCGCTCCTGCTCCTCCTTAGTCCCCAAGGACTGAACCCTGGCTGGGGCGACGTGGCAGACCAGCCCCTCTCAGATGAGGTCAGCAGCATAGAGGGGCATCTCCTCAGTGGAGGTGTTGGAGAAGGTCTTCATGTCTCGAAGAGTGCTCTTGTCTCCTTATGTCACCATGTTAATAGCCACACCCTTTTGGCTAAAATGTCCACCACGACTGATTCTGTGGATATAGTCTTCCCTCTTGGTGGGAAGGTCATAGGTGATGACTGAAGAGACCTGCTGCACAGGAATGCCTCTGGCCAGCAGCTCAGTGATAATCAGTGATAAGCCAGTGATAATCAATATTCTGTTAGAGCCAGAGCAGAACGCCCCGTGATTATATCCCATTCCTTTTGGTCCATATCTCCATGCATGGCAGAGACAGCGAAGTCTCCAGCACGCATCTTCTCAGTATCTTTTTTATGTGAATCAATGAAGGCATGTTGTGTTGATGCTTTCTAAACTGTAAAACACTCTGAAAATATTAGTTGTCATGATGATGGCTCTTTTTTTCACTTCACCCATTCCATTGCCTCCATTGACAGTGGTGACTTCAACACCATTGTTCCTGCTATCTCTGGGGTGGACATGTTCTCTCTCACACTCATGTGGTGTGTCTTGTCCCTCCTGTGTCACTACTACCTTTGAGTGTGCTGCTGTTCCCTACAGCTCCTGCCCTCAGGTAAGATTTTCTCTTTCCAGATATTCCTATTCTGACTCTGGCTCAGCCCCCAGTTTTCTGTAGCATTCTTTACCTTGTCATTTGTCATCTTTAGCTCTTTCCTATTTTTTAAGGGTGTGTGGGAAGGGGAGAGGGGCTGCCTCTGTTCACCTGGGGGAGGGTTGGGGACCCCTGAGAAAGTGATCTGTTAATCTGCCTTTGTCTGTGCTCCCTCCACATTCCTCCCCTCCTTAAGCTCAGATGCAGGCTCTTTCCCTAGGGTTATGAGAAGACAGGAAAGCTCTTAGAAGGTGTTGACCATTTTTAACCCTGTGGGGCTACAACTTACATCTAATACAGATGCTTTTCATTCGTTTGTTCATTCATCCAATACAGATATTTCCCAAGAGCCCACTGTGTACCATGTCCTACATTAACCCTAAGGGTATGGCAGTATGCTTAGAGAAAGGATAGCGAAGCAAAGGTCCCACTCATGGCAGCTTGTATTGCATTGGGGGAGACCTAGTGGAAGAGATGCCAATAAACACATAAACAAAGGCATGTCAGTGGGTGATAAGAGTTCAGAAGAAAGATATGGCAAGATAAGGTGGCTTGCGAAGGATGGTGGGGGATGGTGGAGAATCCTTCTTTATGGGGATGATCTTTTCTATGAGATGGTCAACAAGAAGTTGAGACCTACAGGAAAGTCTGGAGTGTGGCTACCTGGGGAAGGGTACTGGGAAAAGGGGACACTGGACATTAATGGCCTTAAGGCACTATGCATAAGGGCAGTTGGATGCTTGGCGTGTTTTGGGAACAGCAAGGAGGCTAGCATAGCTGTAGGGGAGTGAGTGAGGGGAGTGTTCTAGGAGGAGGGGGTGGGGGTGGGGGGCAGAGCATGCTGGATTTTGCCTGTCATATTAAGGATTTTATTGTGATGGGAGTGGGAAGCCAATTAAGGGTTTTGAGAAGAGAGGAGGTGGGCAGCCCAGTTAGGAGCCTAGTATAGTAGCCCTGGACTTCCTGTGGAATTTGTTGTGCATTTATTACAAGGTGGTGCAGTCATTACAAGCATAGTGATGTGTAAGGACAGGGTCAATGAAAGAGGTAAGGCCCTGAGAGTGGGAGTAAAAAGCCTGGAGTGAAGACCTCAGGAATCCAGACGCCTGCCTGGTTCAGAGGATCCTCATTTCAAAAATGTGTTTAAAAATGTCAATTAAATGCACAAGAGCATGGTAAACAAACTCACATGAAAATGCTGTGTAAATCTAAAAAAGTTGTTAGCATGTGTACTACCTAATGGCCAGAGTTACCCATAGTGCTAGGCTCTACACAATTTTTATTACATCCACTTATTTATCAAAATATTAATTGAGTGTTTACCAAATAGTAATCTAGTGCTTATTGTACTAGTTGATACTAGAATCTATGACTGTTGTCTTATTCCTGGTGCGTTCCCAGGCCACTTGGGAAGATGGGGCCATCCGTTTCTTTGACATAAGTTTTCTTGTTATCTGATGGGGGTAGAATTGGCAACTGTTGGATTATTTGATTATTGCTGGCAGAGTCCAGTCGTTAGCCCCTGCTCTTGGGAGTGGACTTCCCAAGTGGCTTTCTGTAACGTGAGGAATTTCAAGACATTCTGTTACTGCAGTGAGAGCCAGTGTTTACAGGAGGTCTTGACTCACTTGCTGTAACTTTCTTGATATCTGAGTCTATTCTTTTCTCGTTTTGTTTTTGGCAAATAGGATGAAAAAAAAATTCGTCATCTCCTTTGTTTCCTGAATTGCTTCTAGACTTACCACCCCAAAAACTCTTTAAAGAAATAACTGTGAAAATCTTGCCTAGTTGGGTGAGATTTATCAGAAAGCTCATTAGAATCATGTGTAGTCTTTTTGCTACTGAAAACAAAAGGCCCCCTTTAGATAATATTTAAATTAAGTTCAGAAAAGGGGGTCTGACATTTTGTTCCATCTCTGAAAGTATTATTATTCTTTCATAATATTATCTAAAGAATAATATTATTATTATTGTTTAGTATCTTCAAAGACATGGAGCTGAGAGGGTGGGGTGGAAGGGAGTTAAGTGACCTGGTTAAATTAAATATCCACATCCTGTTGAAACCTTACAGCAAGGAGGATGCTCAGAAAGAAAATAGTCTATCCCAAGAAATGGGTTCCCAAAAGCAACCGAAGACAGAACACACCCTGTTATATATTTATTTTGGTAAAGGGAAAACAGAGTTCGGCTTCCCTGGGGCCCCAAATGTCAGGGCTGATGAACACATGCATTCATAAGCTGAAATCATTTCCTTTGATAGACCTTTGTCTTCAGAGGTGTATCTCTTCTCTCCAAAGTGCCCTGCCCAGTTGTTCTCTTTGGACTCACGGAGATCATTATTCAGAAATGTGACTTTCAAGCCCCAAAGCAAAGTTTGAGCAGTTTTCCCAGAGCTAACCTGGAGACTGTGTACTTCCCCACCAGTCAGCATAGGACCTTCCTGGGCTCCCTTTTTATGAGGGGGTATGCTCTTAAAATTGCCATTTGACTTCCAACCCCTTGTTATGCGTGCATTCATTGAGGGCTATTAGAAACTAAAGGTTGTAGAGATTAAGTGGTGTGCCCTTTCCTCCAGGAGCCTGCAGTCTGTAATGGGAGGAAGAGGTAGGTGGACAACTGTAGTGAGTGTCCACTCAGGTGAGCACTGGGGTACGTATGAGTGGGGAGGTGATGGTGGCGGGGACAAACGGCAGGAAACCTGGTCAGGGGTGTCAGGGAAG
>NW_017731470.1:0-32609 GCF_001890085.2 Hipposideros armiger
AAAAAAAAAGATAACCCACCAAAGATCTCCTACTACTTTTCTGGGAGAGAATGGGCATCTCAACAACATATTCATTGTCTGCTCTGAGCTTTGCTCTACTAGTCTTTCAGGGGAAAAAAAAAAAGCCCCCAAACTTTGATCCCTGGGGAGGTGAAGCGGAAGTTGATCTTCACCATTAAATTTTTTTATAGATAGCAAAGTCCATGCTTCCACCTGCATCCAAAGCACAGAGGCAGCTGGCAGAACAAAGCACCAGGGGAAAATAGCTGACCAGAATCGCTTAAATTGCCCACGTACAGGTGCAGCTTGTTTTTCATCTCAGTGGCAGTCACTAGTGATTGACAATGTTTTACCCAGAGGACTTAACCCTTTTTTCTCCTCCATGAACCAGTCAAGTCTCATGGTTTAGAAAACAAGTTTGAGGCATCTGTCTGTTCTACAGTAATTCAACCCAAATGGATGGCAACAATGCTTCCAATCAATGGTACCTTCCGTGAGAGAAGGAACTAAACAATTTCAGACAAAAGTTTTGAAAAATTATCGCTAGGCCTCTCCAGCTTGGTTGCCAAGGCCGAGGTAGTCCTTTTGCATGGAGTGACACCCAGATAGAGATGGCACGTGACCGACACTCCTCTAGAATGGGGGTGACAGTATGCACTGGATTTGCTTCGTGTTCGGTAGGTCTTAAAGTACCTGACCTAGAAAACCAATTCCTGTCTGCCTTCAGCTTTTTTCTATCACCATCAAACAAGTTATTTTGGAGGGTAAGCAGCAGAGAGAAAAGACGCTGTCAGGCAGCTCAGTTTTCAAACTTCCACAGATAGTGAACTGGGAAGACTTGTCTCACTGGTTCTGGTTTGTTTGTTTCTTCCCCAATGACTCCCAGTGTATCACATGTGGGTTACTTTTCATAGTTGTGCACAAGGACAGTAATCATTTGGGGAGTCCCCCTGGGGGGGATTGAACTGGTCTAGAGTCTGGACACACAGGCCACCTGCATGATGCTCTCTGGCAGTCTTTGGAACTTGCATGGAGGAATGAATTGAGGGACCAGCCTGGGGTGAGGGCAACCTTTAACAAATGAAGGAGCGAACATCATGGGGGTGCATGCGGAGCTCTCAGAACCTCCATAAGAGCTGAACAGTGCACAGGAGTGACTAGCTGCTAAACAGCGTGCCATCCTGGTAAGAAGGGAAGTTTGTTACTACTCATTATGAGTGAGCACTTCGGAGGAAGGTTCCAGAGCCTTGGGGTGGACCCCTCATTTCTCTGCGTCCTCTGCAGGGTCCTGAGCCAAGGAAAGGAGATTTTAATGAAGTGATAGTACTGTGGATCAGATGGCTTCACATTCTGGTAGGTATATTATAAATCACCTCCTCTTAACACAAGAAACCACAGGTGAACAATCTTGATAATTTAAATGCCTGGAATGCACCATAACAAGAGCACAGAGCATGACCTCAATAACTCTCACAGCCAAGGAGCAATGGTTTGACTTCTGAATGGAAAAAATGACAAGCAGACAACTCTTGACACTTCTTTTGAGAGTCAGTATATTTCCAATTATCACACGTGCCCAAGAAGCTTCCCTCTCTGTGTCTTTGGCCTTGACATGGCCTTTGAAACAAGTCCATGCTAGGTTGAGGGCTTCTGTCCAGATGTTCAGGTCTCCACACCCAAACCAGTTAATCTGGAAGTAAAATAATCAAAGGAACTCTGTGGCCTGGAAACCAATCTATCTCATTCATAAATCAAACCTTTTGTATGAGTCTTGATATAGCTATGTGGCAAAAGCTACTGAATTTAAAAAATTTTGAATTTTCATTTACTGTTTTGATCTGAGACATAGATAACAGCTGCTTTTGATTGTGCATGAAATAAAATACCAAGATTATGCAGAAATTATAGTCTCTGTACCATGGTGATAATCTAATGAGGTGAAAGCTTGGATGCATGTCAACCTCATCAGAACAATAGTGCTGTCAACCAGACGGACGTACTGTAGGAAATAATGCCTCAGAAATAACAGTCTAGCATTTGGCAGCACAGATCTCTCCATGGGTTTGGGATGGGCACATGGATACGCTTCTGCTTCAGTTTAACTCACAAAAACTTCTGCACGAGTGGTGAGAATAAACCCTAAATTCTACTGCAATATTTACTCCTTTTATCTGGATGTATGTCACCACCACAATCTGAAAGCAGAGAACTCACAGGCCCAGAGTGATCCATGGGCAGCTGAGCGCTGGTAATTTTTTCACTTTGGTCCTTCCATGAGGGACAAAGTCTTTCTAATCACCACACACATTCTAACAGATTTACGCACAAGGGGTGATAGAGAATGCTCTAGACTTTGGATATTCTTGGCCTTGGGAAATTTTTTTTTTTTAACCTCAAGTTTGTAAAGGTAATTACCATTATTTACAGTACTGAGGGCAAAGCCCCACCCTGGGCTTCAGGCCAGGGGATCTCAGACTAGAGTGTAGTGAGGTGAGCCAACTCCAAGACAAAAGCACAATTATGTTCACACAAAAACCAACAGTGGAGGTAGTGGGATGAAGGAAACACCCACACATGGGGGAGGTGTGTGCAGGAGGGGCTTTCTTTGAAGTTTTGCATAAATCTGGTCATTTTTCCCCCCAAAGAGCTGGGAATGAAGATTCTGGGTTTTCGTCCTGGGTCTCCTATTAAGTTGTGCCATGAGGAAACGCACTTCCTTCTTACTTGATTTGCCAATTATAAAAACTGAACTTTAAATAAAAGAATTTTGGAAGAATTAAGAAAACGGGAAATGTTGTGTAAGGTGTTATGAAGCTTTCTTCATTTCTTGGCAGAAAGAAACTCAAGTAAAACACCAAAGGAAGACATCTTTATTTTTAAGCCCACTTCACTTTTTAGGTACTTCACTTTATCCTCCTTTATGATTCACGTCCATTGTCCATTTAGGAAAGTGTTTAAGCTGTGAGGTTAGAAAAAGTGTCGCCACAGTATATTTGGTTTTCCTAGTCGGAAAACAATTAGCTAATACCTAACTACTCACATTACTTTCCTATTAACCATGCTATATTCTTCTCTTCCTGCTAGAACTAAGGCCAGATGACTATTTGTGCTAACGTTATGAGCCAGTGACAAGAAAAGTGAGTAATAGAGCTGTTCATATGCCTTGAGATACGTGGGCAGTTGAAGGTAACCATGGGTAGTGACCAGGAGCCTCGGGACCACCAAGCACCCTCAGCCTGGCCCAAGAATGGCTGATGGCACTGGTTGCTGAAGGGCAGGCCCCATAGGTCATCTCGAGTTTGGTAGTTCAGGAGAAAAACCATAGGAAATCGAATTTTCCCTTTCAGTCCAGGAGGAAAATGTTTTTTGGCAAACAAATGTGGATACATAAAGGCCCCTGGCTGTGACTTTAGGGACGCCAAGGCTGAAGGCATCTGGGAGCATCAGCCTGCTCCTCGCCACTGCACACGCCAGAGGCAGACACCTGATAGGATCCCAGCAATGAGCTCCCAGCTCTCAGCTGCTGGCAGCAAAGACGAAAGGGGAATTACAGGCGGGCTGGACTTAAAACACTGCTATGGCCCCACCTGAATCTCAGGTGCCCCAGGGAGTCCTTTCAACCACCTGGAATTGAGGCTGTTTTAAGGTACAGATGCAATATGTGTTTGTCTTGCTTTTGTTTGCACCTGAATACAAGTACCAGGTGGAAGCCAGAAGGTGTGGGGCATTGCAAACAATTTTGACTGTAAATAAAGAGAATGTAAGAGTTTAAAAGCCACTGCTGTGGGCCTAAGTCCTGGAGAGAGAGAGAGAGAGATGGGGGGAAGGAGAAAGGGGGGGAGAGGGGGGAGAGAGGGATAAAGAGAGAGAGTGGGGAAAGGAGAAAGGGAGGGAGAGAGAGAGAGGGAGTGAGGGAGAGAGAGAGAGGGAAATGAGAGGAAGGAGAGAGGGGAAAGGGGAAAGGAGAGAGAGGAGAGGAAATCAGTTTACTAGAGGAAATAAAAAAAAATACACAGAAATCTGTAATGGTGATGCTGCTACACATTTTCCATGATATGTTAATATCCCTGTATACAATTCATCCTCAACTTACCAATATTTAGCAAACAAGCCTTTGGACCTGTGATCTGCCTTGCTCAGGACTGAATGTGCTTATTATGTGCCAGGCATGAAGGTAAACACTGGGAATAAATGATGGAAAGATATCATCACATTACAGTCAGACAGCAAGTCAACACTTATAATGAGATGGCTGTGATGCACCATGGGCCACGATATCATAGAGGACCATCGATGTCTGTCTCCTTAGGATAGTGAAGGGAGACTAAAGAAGGAACATGTCAAGAAGCAAGATCTTATACAAACCTCTTTTTTCACCCCAAAAGCAACCCCAATAGATACAATTCCCACAAAGGTATGAAATACAATGGTGATGATTTTTTATTAGTCATTCCTTTTGGCCTAGGATAACGTCTCTGTAACACACAAAATTTGGAAATACAACACTTTAACATTAAAGAGTGATGTGACTATTTCTGGGGCAATGTGCAATTTCGAGATTCATTTTTGACTAAAACTATTTTGTTGAAGATTGTTCTGCAAAGGGTATTAGAAATTTGGAAAATGTTTTGTGGTTAACTTTCTTATTCATTTTTCTTAAAAAATAAAAGTCATTTTTGGTCAACTGTGAGTGAAAAGAGCATTTTAAAAAGAAGCCATTGCATTTTAAAAGAAAATATTCAAGGGCAGTAATCTAATGATTAAGAGGGGATTTTGGAATTAGACAAATGAGAGAGCTAATCCTGACACTCCAATTTATACGCTGTGTGATCTCAGACACATTTCTTTCCCTTGGTGAGTTTCAAATTTCTGTTTTGTTTTTAAATGGGAATAATAATGGTATCTACCTTGTAAGCTAATTTTGAAAGTTAAATGAGATAATGCATATAAAGTCTCTGACAAGGAGTCTAGTACCTGTGCTCAGGAAATGGTAGGTATAATTAAAACTATTCTATAGGGCCAGCGGAGTGGCACGTTGGTTAAGAGCTGGCTTGGGACGCCAGAGGGCCCCGGTTCGGATCGACATATGAGGGCCAGTGACACTGCCTTCCACAGCTAAGATGCTGAACAACAGCTCAACCTGGAGCTGGGCTTCCCTGAGTTGCCGGGGACGGCATAGGCTGCAGCCCCTGTGGCAGTGGGTTGCATGGGCTATCGTATGTAGCCAGCAGCCAGCGTGAGTGGCCAGCAGCCACTGTGAGTGGCTGTCCAGAAGCTGGCGACTGATCTGCCTCACCAGGGAAGAGCGCAATGAGGGTGCCAACTTGGGCCAGTGAAGCAACGTCCTCCACAACTAGACTGAAGAACAAAAGGACAGCAACTTGTCTGTTCCCCTTCCCCCAATTCCCCAGCGCTGTTCCCATCCCCCAATTCCCCAATTTAAAAAAAAACCAAAAAACTAGTCTATAATCATGAATGGTTGTAATAATAAATGATTTTCCTTTCCCTGCTAAATTATGACTATGCATAGGACAAAGTGAATTGGAATAATGACAATTTTTTGTGTGTGAATTTAATGGCCACAGCCTACTAAAATAATTAAATAAATTTTTGAGTGGAATGATCCAGTAGTACTGAATAGTAATTTATTTAATAGGATCAATGTCAAAATCACATTTCCCTGGCTGTGTAGACAATGTCACAATGAGGTTACCCACAATCACCTCCATATCTCAGGAAGCTGACCAGATTAACGGTTATACTCAGCAGCAGTAGGTACACTAATCCTAAGGGGAATTAGAAGATCAAAAGTTAAAAGCACATCAAGACTAAAAGTTAAAGCTGTTCAACAGCATCTCTAACATCATTGACATAGAAATCTGAGTGCAAAGCGTCATGACCATGAGCAGACCTGACGTAGCTGAACCCATGCCAAGATGTGGAACCCGGTCTGTGTGATTCGTACAAATCTGCCTCGAGGTCTCCAGGGGCCCCCTGACACTTTTTATGTAAACACTGCTGGGCCACAATATTGGGCTTGCTTATTGAACAAAGAGTTGTTTGAAGCTTTCAGATTTCTTTTTTCTAGAAAAATATGGGTGATGACAATGACTGGATTTACTTACTGGCATGAAAATACGTAACATGAAGCTGTGAATCCTTAAAATTAGATGCTCGTACTCAGTGGGAGTGATACTGTGGGTATTTGTTTATGAATCTTGGAAATCATTTCTCTCAGAAAACTATTGAAATTTTAAGAAAAGAGACTCAAGAGATCAGATTCACAGGAAACAAGGTTCAGATATACACATTTTAGAAGGCTTTTGAAGGATTTTTACCCTCAGATGAACGGGAATGCAAAATATTATGCAAATCAAATTTAATCTTCTGGATAATTTGCCTCAATAAAAAAAAGTTAAACATACAAAAGAAAGATTACATCCACATTTTAAGATTGTGTTTTTATGTAAATAAACTGTTGCTCAGAATCACTGGGGGCTTGAGCAGAGGTATCCAGTCACTGCCTGGATGGGTCCTCCATCTTGGGTTCCCTAGCTTCCAGAGCAGACTGAGATGGCTATTAGTAATGGTTTCAATGGTGTAATGTTGAATTCAGTGAATGCCACTGGCTGATGTCAGGCAGGGAGGAAGAAAAAAAAGGGAGCCAGGAAAACAAAAAATGGGGAGAGTGAGAAAGGGAAAAGAGAATGAAAAAAGACAAAAGATAGCCATGACCATGGAAAGGTGTAGAATGACTGACATCTTAGATTCCTTCCATAAATTCCCTATTCCTGCTGGACATTTAGCATTTTTAAAAAGACTATGGTCCACTTGAGAACATCCTGTGATACTGAGCACAAGCAGATTTATAAAAGTTATCTCAGGCACACAAGAAATGGTAAATAATACACTGATTGATAGACTATGTATTAACTAAATAACACATTACTAGTTTCAATGTCCTGTGCTAAGTGTCTTTACAGACAGTAGGTGTAGGACACTATGAGAACACAATTACCCATCATAATTAGGAAAGGAATCTTGGTGCACATGACACTTGAGATGAACTCAAATGGCAATCTTCAGCTAAGGCTTTGGGAAAAAAGGCGTTCTCAAGTCAAGGGCTTGAAGTAGCAATGGTCTTTGGAGGTAAGCAGTACGGCCTCGCTGCAGTGTGAACGGAGGACAAACGCAGGCAGTCACGAAATGGGACAAACAGCAAGGGACAGATCATGTGCTCAGTTGTTTGGACTTTCTTACTTTTGCTGTCACTTCCAAAGTGACTGAATTTCATTTGAGAGATTCCTGTGATATCAGAGAGCACAGGACTAGATTTATAGGACTTATTCTTAAGCAAATAGTTAAAGTTCAATGGATTTAGTGATAGTAGATGGTGGCACCAGTGAAGTTTTAAGCAGGTCGTGAAGTGGTCAGATTTGCATTTTATGAAAGGGTCTGTGGGACTTCCAAGTTGGTCAGCTGATCTAATTAAGCTCTAGGTCAAATGGGTATTGCTCTTTAAGAGAACATGTAATTAATTTGGTAACTCGAACAACAGCTATTTGGCTTGAATACACATATAATGCATGAAATAATTTTGTTTAATTTGCTTTACAAAAAGGTTTTGGAAAAGGGGCTCTGGCATTTTCTGCACACCTTTATTTTTTAACATGCTTTTATTTGGACTCTGTTACAACTTCTTATTTTAAGTTCTTGTATTTTAAAAAATATGTTTGAATCTAGGATGGCAGCAAAAACACAAATACCTTATAGCTAACTACAGGAAGAGATCATAAACTGATTCTAAATGACACACATCTAAATTAGTACTATTGATTTATAGTTGTCTCTTGTCCAGGGGACATATGCTGGCTTTCCATATAATTTATTTCTACATTTTCCACAGGCCAGTAGAGCTTTCCTGATTGGAAAGAACACAGTGTTGGGAGGAGGACAGCTGGATTCAGATCAAGAGTAGTTGGGAAAGTCATTTAGCCTCTTTGTGATTGGTTTGAAAAATAGGGGAATAATGCTTTTTCTGTCTAACAAAGGTTGTTACAAGGCTGAGGTTTGGTAATGTATATGGAGGTCCCCTGAAAACCACGGTAGGGTGACAGTGCAAATAAACATGTGACAATTTCAAGATGAAACAGAGGAGGGTTGAGGGTTCTGGTTCAACTGTCCATTTAGTTCCTGTCCAATGCTTGACAAACAGGCATTCAATAATTAGCTGTTGAATAAAGTGAATGTTCAAGTACACACACACAAAGACTTAAAAAAAACATTAAAAGTGTTCAAACTATTGATGATCCTGAATTATAAAAATATATTTAGGCAAATAGTCAATATGTAAGTAGAATTAGTCTCTATCTGTACCCAGTTGTCAATATAGCAAAAAACCAAAACACAAAAACCCCAAAACCAACCTCTCACCCAGTGCCTGCATAGAAATGTCACTTCTCCAGATTCTGATGTCACCTTGTTTATGTTTTTTTCCTACTTTCAACCCTTACTCATTCAAATTCGTCACTTGTAATAGCCTACTTTTAAAAGGGAATTTATCTGAATGTAGACCATGCTCTATATACGGTATTTCCTTTTGGTTGTGTATGAGGTTGAGAAAATTCAGGACTTGTTCTCAGAATTCAGATGTAATACTGCAGCTTTGAGATCAGTGAGAACGTTATCTAGGAAACAGCAGCAGGAGTAGACGGCCAGCAGTAAGAGGCAGGAGGGCCCTGCCCCTGAGCTCTGTGGCCCTGGACAACTTCCTTAGCTGGGGTGTGTGAAAGAAGAGTCTTTGCTTTTATTTTCTGGGGACACACACACATTCCGTCCCCTTTCCAAAGTTTTACTGAGAAGAGCTCTGAAGGGAACATTTCAGGTGGAGGGCGGTGGGAGGCTACACAGGGTTTCCTACCCTGTCTCTTGTTCACTTTTCCCTTGGGTTATCCAGTTTGGAGTTCTGCTGACTGTTGTTTTTGTTGTTGGTTTTTTGTTGTTGTTGTTGTTTTTTTTAAACTTAGGCCCAAGCAACAAACTTCTTAGGTCCTCTGAGGCAGTATCCATTTTCAGTAGTAAGGCTAAAGGGAAGGATAATCGCGAGAGAAAAGTACAAAGAACATAAAGGGCTTACAGTTAGCCTTTGGTGACTGGGCTGGAGCCACTGCCACTTGCTTGGCTTCTCATATCTGTTTCCATTGAGCAAGACCCATCTTAGGCTCCACCACCTGGGACCTTTCTCTCTTACTGAAACTTCCAGATTCAAGGTTCCCAGACCCCCTTGGTTCCTCTCGCTTGCAGTCTGAGGAACTTTGACCTTCCCAAGGAAACGGGCAAGGCTGTGGACATTGATAAAACGTAGATTTCCCACTTTGGGGGGCTCTCCACTCCCCCAGCAAGAAGGAGCTGTGTTTACTACACTGCACACTTAACATCAACCTGTAACACCTGTACTGAGTTACACACAAGAGGAGGCCATTCTTTTACACTGATATGAACTGACAAAGAACTTATTGTTATACAGGAAGATCTATTGGCCAAAAACAAAACAAAAAGAGAGAGAAACATTTCTTTCTTTCTTTGGATTTGAGGAGGTTGGAGCAGGGAGAATTTCTTTTATCTGTGCTCTAAGTTGGCAAAATGGCAAAACTGTGGCTTCTAGAAGGGGATGACACACAGATGGAGTAGGTGGTCTTGTGAGTTTTGTTTACAGGAGAGGACATGTTCAAGATTCTACCAAGATAGAACTGACCATCGGATCTCCCCGGAGAGAATCCTGTCATATCCAGCACCAGGCACACACGCGAAAGGTTGGCCAGACTCTATCAATCTGCCATCCCTCTCCAGGAAAAGGCCACAAACACAGAGAACAGACTAAACTCATTATCTCAGCCCAGATCTTTTCTATAATCTAGATATTCTTATTTTGAAATTAAAAAGTGACAAGTGTGTCTTTAGCTACAGGGCAATCTAAATATAATAATGCTACATATTCATGTTTGAAATAAAAAGCGGCCTTCACTGGATGTGACTGCAGGATCTCCAACAAGCATAGCCTAAAAGTCTGTCGCAAGTATATTGGATGTTTCAGTTTGCCAGACCTGTCATGATAAATTAATTACAGGATGTTGCAGAAATGGCACAGCTCCAGCAGCGTCTTGCATAGTTTAATATAGCCCCATTTCCCCATTTCAATGTATCTGTGGTTAGATAAATCCTCAGAAATTTACAGCTGCTATAGACTAGTTTATTATGTACTCTGCCTGCACACATGATAAGTACAATAAGAATGTGATGTTCTTCAAGTGCATAGATTTTACTGACAGGTCTTTACCACGATGGAAATATTTAGTTGCTAAAAGTAGCATCTGCAGATACTTCTGAACATTAATTTCTGTAAAACAGGCAGGGATGGTTAAAAATATGACCGTGCTTAGCCACCTTCCATTTGCTTTAAATTGAAGAACTGTAGCTCAGAAAAAAATTATGTGGAGTGTTTATATAAAATGGTCCTGTGAACAAACAGAAAAAAAAATCTACTACTGATTCTCAGTTGAAAAGACTGAAAAACTGAACTGAAGCTACCATGCTTTTCTCCAGGGAACCGTCTTCCTTCGGTCTCATGATTGCTTTCTGCAAGCTTCAGTTATTCATTTTTGCTCCAGCAACATATTTCTATAAACAAACCATTCCTACAGTTTCCTCTACCAAATTCTTCCACAATTCTTGACAAAGGATCATGTGATGATGTAAGAAGAAATGAATTAGGATAAGAAAAAATCAGATTGTTCAGTACTTTTCGAAATGACACAAGTATATATAGTTGGACCATTCTGACATAGTAATAGAGGTGGAACATTTATTATATATGGTTATAGATTTTCTAGATTGAGAAGAGAAATTAAAATTGTAGATTTTTAGCAGCATTATCCTAACTTTTTGAGACAATAAAAATAACCCATCCATAATCAGAATGAATTTGAGGTGTTAGATGAGCAACTTTAGAAACCAGGCTGTTCAGAACATATGCTTGATGTAGATTTGAAGGGGATCATTAGAGAAAAACATTCTTTGTGTTTACAAAACAAATGTTTTTATGTTATCCAGTTCCCGCCTTAACTTAAAGTATTTCCTATTCACTTTAATAATTAGAGCAGAAGGATAGGATGAATGAAGTGCCTCATTACCAAGTTTGCTTTCCGGGTGTCTGCAGAGAGTAGCTGTCTGCTTTTGCCTACTTGGTCCTTTAACCCTAAATGATGCTGACATCCAATTCCCCTACAGATCATTGGGTCCATCCATAGCTTGAGTTCACCAGTCAACATAGCCTTTTGATTGACACGACTCTTAACATTTTTATTATGCCTTATATGACTGGAATGGCGCCTTTGCTGCTTCTTGAATAATATGTTACTGTATATGTATTAGTTTGATTCCACCACATAACCTATTTCTTAAGGAAATGTAAAAAATACTGCATGGCATAAAGATTTACCAAAATAATTATGGATAAACAATCAGTTAAAAAATAATTTTTACTCTGATATATTTCATTTTGTTTAGGTCACTGTTGTATTAAAGGCATATTAGATGTTTCTAGTCTCTGAAGGTACATCCAAATGGCTTCTTCAGTTACTTTCAGATGTGCTGGAGTATCCGGCTGTAATCATTTACTGGCTTACTCTAGATAACAACTGAGATCCAGCACTTCAGAGAGCTGCCAGTGGAGGCTGAGAACCTCCATTTATAGCGAGCCTGACCCTTACTGCCCATGTGCACTTGAACTCGGTACTGAGCCTTCAAAGACCTGGTTTCCTTATTTGCAGGGCAGAAAAGATTTTATCTACCTCGTGGGTTCGATGCGAAGTGTAAATGAGGTCATGTACATAAACTGAAGATTTGGGGAATGTTTTCTGTAGCTAAGTTCAATGAAGTAGAAATTAACAAATACATAGCTTAAAAAAGTTGCATTGCTGAAAAATGTTCCCATAATTTACTTAACAACATGGCTGTCATATGGAAATCATTTAAATATATAGAAAAGTGTAAGGTCACAATTTTTTGTTATAGTTTCTAGAATTTTCTAACCCTCTTAAAATTTTTGTGAGTTAAATACATGACTAAAGTGGCATGTCATATAAAGCTATAAAATAATAAGTTATCTCCCAGATATAGTCTTGTTGAATTTCTTAGGGACACAATGTCTTTCTGTAACTTAAAAGTAAAATTAAGGTCAAGTATTTGCTTTTATGGAAAGAAACTTTATACAAGATTTCAAAAGTACCAAGGGCTAGCCCTTTAAAAACATTCATTTCATTTAAAATGTGCATTTTAAACATGAATTTACATTTTTAATATAAGATATTTCATGTTTTACATCTTTGAAAAACTTGACTTTTATTCTTTGTAAATCCTATTCATCGATAGGTCTGATGCTGAAGAATCCTTAATCACCAAAATAGAATAGAATCAATAATTGGAAAATAAATTTCTAAGAATGGTTTAAACTATTATTTAGATCTAGCAAAAGATAGGTCAAATTTTAGTTGGTTGGAGGAAAAAAAGTCTTCAAAAATGGGATAAAATTTAATAATTTCAGAATGAAGATAAAACAAAGAAAACCAACTTTTTACTAAGAAAATGTATAGCTGTAAATCATCAAATGGAGTTTTATGTCTGATCCCTCTGCTTGACTATAATTTGGAATTATACCTTGGAGGGCATTTTATGGTCTCCCCCACCCCATCTCATTTCAGGGAATGTGGTTAAAGATGTTTTATTAATCTATTAGTGAGCATAACCCAGTCTTGCTTTGTCAACAGGACAGAAAAGAACTGGGCTTTGAGAAGAACCAACTTTTCCTGGTGTTTGCCTCAAGTGTTATTTTTGTCTTCAGTAGTTGCAATATCACAATCACCTCTTATTTTTTGTATGAACATTGAGACCTCAGCTTTAGCTCCCCTGACACATTATTTCACTTGTCATGATTTAAAATCTTTCTGCAACTTGGTGAAATCCCTTGTTTTTAAAACCAAAATGAGAATTGGCACACATCTCAAAACTATGAGCTGAAACTGTAGAGAGACATACTATTTTTTTTATTACCTAGGGCATTCACGAGACAGAAAAAAACCAAACTTTTACAAGGGCCACTCAAGCTGCATGGGCCTAGCTGTACCCGAAACACAGACGTATGCATCTAGGACAGTGAGAACTCAGTGCTATCGGAACCATCTTTCGTGCTGATCGCTGAGGGCTTCAGCAGTCATCAATGCCACTCACCACTTTCAAAAATGCCCCCGCCCACCAGTTCTACACAGCAGGGGCATATTTACCAATGTTCATGCCTCTACAACATGTGCAGGGATAACAGCTAAATATATTTTTACCCGAAGATATTTCACACCGGGTATACATCTGGGCAAAATTTACACCTCAATGCCCAGCACTGTTTTTCTCACTTCTTTTTTTTTTTTTTAAAGATTTTTATTGGGGAATTGGGGGGATGGGAACAGCGGTGGGGAATTGGGGGAAGGGGAACAGACAAGTTGCTGTCGTTTTTGTTCTTCAGTCTAGTTGTGGAGTATGTTGCTTCACTGGCCCAAGTTGGCACCATCATTGCGCTCTTCCCGGGCGAGGCAGATCAGTCGCAGGTTTCTGGACGGCCGCTCACTGCGGCTGCTGGCCGCTCACGCTGGCTGCTGGCTACACACGGTAGCCCATGGCAACCCACTGCCACTGGGGCTGCAGCCTACGCCGCCGGCAACTCACAGCAGCCCAGCTCCAGGTTGAGCTGTTGTTCAGCATCTTAGCTGTGGAGGGCAGTGTCACTGGCCCTCATATGTGGGATCCGAACCGGGGCCCTCTGGTGTCCCAAGCCAGTTCTTAACCGTTGCGCCACTCGGCCGGCCCTCACTTCTTATTTTAAGGGAATCAATTGTCTAATTTGGTAAATAAGTATTCTAATTTTATATTAGTTTTGACCTTTTTGGGGTTAAATATTTTATTGACAGACTTATGATCACATAGTTGAGAAAGGAGAAGAGTCAAGAAGAAAAAAGGAACGAAAGTTTATTATTATAACATCACACTTCAAAATATATAGTCATATAGTAATGACACCTTTATTCTGGAACTAAAGAAATAAATAATGCAATGTAATAATTTTTAAAAAATATTAAGACTAAAATAAATATTGAACAATGTCAGTCTATAAATCATTTACATACTTAAATATGAAATGCTTTTTTTTAAAGTAAAGAAATTTGGACTACTGTTGCCAGTCTAGCCAAAAGACATTTTAATCTCTATCAAGTTACATATATAATTCATTCAAAACAAACAAATTTGTTCCCTTTTAATGCCTGCCTTCCTTACAGGAAGTATTTTGAGTACACAATATTTTGAAACTGTTTATATTTTAAATACAGTTAAATTTGAAAAGCAGATACTTAATGTTTTGAGCATAATGTCATATATCTATAACCACATTGCAGATGATAATAACCAATTACAGATATAATAATATTAAGTGATTACTTAATGAACACCCTAACAATGCTGACACTTTTGCTTCACAGTTGCTGAGCAGCAATTATGGCTTTTTCTTTATTGGTTTTCCAATAGAGGCAATGTAATTTTGATGCAATTACTAATAAATACAAGTACCAATACTTTGATCAACAACAATCACAATGGTTTATAACAAATAAGCTCAAAAGGCCACATTTGTTTTTCCAAGTGTACCTTGCTTCTGATTTTTCTAGATTCTTTCATAAGAACAAGAATGGTGGAGGCTTCCTTTCTTCCTTAGTTTCTGAAAATTCTGAACTTTGAAGAGCAATTCCATTTGGTTTCTATTGTCATTTCATTTCTGTGTATTTGGTTTTTTTGTCTCTTCATTATTCTTCAACTCTTTACTAAGAGAAAAGAACATAAAATATACTAAGTGAATTTAAACAATGTTTTCTGGCCATCATCAAATCTTGGCATGCCCAGGCATAACAACACAGGTAATAACATACACTGTGCAACACACACACACACACACACACACGCCCAAAGTATATCTTCTAGTTTGCCTCTTGAACGTAATGTTAACACTTTTAGTATCATCAGCAGTTGCTTAAAGCTTGCTCCAGCATTGACAAGTTAATATAAGCAAAAAAGAAATACAGTAAAACCTTGGATTGCGAGTAACATGATTTGCCAGTGTTCTGCAAGATGAGCAAACATTTCTAATACATTTTAACGTGGTAAACGAGCAATGTCTTACAATAGGAGTAATTTATTTCCGGAACAAATTATGCTCGCAAACCAAGGTGTCATTGTACACTTCTCAACTACAGACACTAAGTACTCCAAACCCTGGGTAACTTCCAGGAATTAGTAGCAGGTAACCAGAGTTTATAAAATTCTTCATTCATTGGGGGGAAAAAAACCCCATCATGGATCACGCTTCAGAGTTAGTGACTGAAAAAGATACGGGCCATTTTGTTCAATAGCATTCTTTCGTTTAGTCTATGTGGCCGTGTCTACTTTTACAAGTGGGTAAACCATTATCTATTTTTTCAAATAAATCCAAAAACTCTGTGTTATTTTTGATTTGACAAAGACAGTGATGGTTATGCATCTAGATGCAGCTTTGAGATAAAACAAATTATACCATTAATACAAACCAAGAACCAATATACAGATGAAACGAGAAGCTGCTTCTTTAGAGACCATTAGTAAGTATACTACAACTGAGGGTGATAAACTAATGGGGTCGAGCCTGAAGTTGTTTTTTTTTTTTTAAAGATTTTTATTGGGGAGTTGGGGGCATGGGAACAGTGCTGGGGAATTGGGGGAAGGGGAACAGACAAGTTGCTGTCGCCTTGCTCTTCAGTCTAGTTGTGGAGGACGTTGCTTCACTGGCCCAAGTTGGCACCATCATTGCGCTCTTCCCGGGCGAGGCAGATCAGTCGTGGGCTTCTGGACGGCCGCTCACTGCGGCTGCTGGCTGCTCACGCTGGCTGCTGGCTACATATGGTAGCCCATGACAACCCACTGCCACAGGGGCTGCAGCCTACACCGTCGCCAGTGACTCACGGCAGCCCAGCTCCAGGTTGAGCTGTTGTTCAGCATCTTAGCTGTGGAGGGCAGTGTCACTGGCCCTCATATGTGGGATCCGAACCGGGGCCCTCTGGCGTCCCAAGCCAGTTCTTAGCCATCGCGCCACTCGGCCGGCCCTAGCCTTAAGTTTTTAATGTGATTATTGATGTACTAGTGATGAGTATGTGGACTTACACAAAAATGTCGTCCTTTCTTTCAACAGAAAGGGTTTAACACTTGGTTGCTCTAAGAAAACAAACGGCAGCCTAAGAATGATGGCATTTTGGTTAAGGTGTGGTCGATTCCATCGATCACTCCTGAGAAAAGTAAAGGCAAGAAAGGGCAGGGTAACTATTTCCTGCCCTGGTGCACAGGGCAGTTCGGAAACATCTGTGCTTTCAGGGAAAGGCCCGAAGTGTTTAAGTACACTTCGCATTATCTTTTCTCATGACAAACATTTACATGTGAGGGAAAAAAAATCCTTTGTCAGTCTGTGTTTCCTGATGTTAAATTTGTTAAACAGAGCTACCACAGTGAAGCTCACGAAAGCAACTGAAGTACAGTATAAAATGGTACAAATATGGTGTGTTCAAGGTACAATCTCATTCGGGGCAAAAAAAGGGGCATCTCTTCTGTCCCTGTGCATAGATAGGTGAAGTATATCAAACTTGCCACAAATTAGGGTCTGATAAAAATGGGGAAGAAAGCAGTAAAGGCTCAAATGGATGTTGGGTGCAAGTCACCCAGAGACCCTAAAGACATCTCCAAGGGACAGTGAGGAAGGTAAAAGGATCTCAGAGGAATAACAGGGTAAAGCAGAGAGGAGGGTTTATGAGAGTGGTAGGACAAAAATAAGAAGGAAAACAGAAAAGGGAAGGGCCAGAGATGGAGAAGAGCTGGAAATAGTGAGACAGATCTGCACGTGCAGAAGATGTAGGGCAAGGTAATCAGGGGGAGCCTGCACTGGCAGAAGTACACAGCGAAGCCAGGAGGACCCTCAGGAGAGGAAACCCGAAGAGAAATTTAACCAGAAGAAGCTGAAGTAGGCAGTAAAGATAACATCTTTCAGGGAAATGAATCAGAACGAGAAGCGGAAGGAACACTGGACAGAAAATGGCAAAGATTGCCCATGAAGGGGAGAAAAGGGACAGAATAACAGGACAAGGAGAAGAGCTAGTCAAGGGTAGGCTCTGACCAGATAGTCCCCCATGACAACCGCAAGAGTGGCACATTGTCATGATGAATGGTGACAGCACAGGCACCAAAAGGCTAAGAGATTTGCTGAAAGGGAAGGGATGTCACCTAACAAAAGACACAAGAATGAATCCAAATCCAGTCTTCCTCTAAGTTATCTCCTCCTAAAGTACCCCGGTGAGCTCACAGAGGAAGAAAGTGAGCACCTTTTTTTTTTTTAATTGGGGAATTGGGGGCTAGGAACAGTTGGGGAATTGGGGGAAGGGGAACAGACAAGTTGCTGTCCTTTTGTTCTTCAGTCTAGTTGTGGAGGAAGTTGCTTCACTGGCCCAAGTTGGCACCATCATTGCGCTCTTCCCCAGGCGAGGCGACCTGAACTTTCATCAAGAACTCATGGCTCTTGCATCACGACAATGCACCAGTTCAAACGGCACTGTCTGTGAGAGAGTTTTTAGCCAGTAAACAAATAACTGTATTGGAACACACTCCTACTCACCTGATCTGGCCCCCACTGACTTCTTTCTTTACCCAAAGATAAAAAAAAAAAATATCGAAAGGAAGACATTTTGATGACATTCAGGACATCAAGGGTAATACGACGACAGCTCTGGTGGCCATTCCAGAAAAAGAGTTCCAAAATTGCTTTGAAGGGTGGACTAGGCCCTGGCATCAGTGCATAGCTTCCCAAGGGGAGTACTTCGAAGGTGACCGTAGTGATATTCAGCAATGAGGTATGTAGCACTTTTTCTAGGATGAGTTCATGAACTTAATTGTCAGACCTCATAAATGTTACATAGATTAATCAAATCTTTAGTCACAGAAATTGAATTTTTTCCTTCTATTTTTATTTTTTAGCCATAAAATATTTATTGAGTATCTTTTTCTATGGTAGGGAATTCAGGTAGCGGAGAAGCCTAGTAGAAATACTGGAAAGAGCTTTATTAGTTATAGGTATCATAATAAATGTTAGGAGATAAGAGGTCTTGGTGGTTTGCTATTAAATGTCTATGTAGCCTTGGTCAGGGTCCTTCTGTTTTTAAAACACTGCTTGAAGGAATAGTCTTTTAGTTGAATCTCTGCATGTATACTTGAATCTTTTCCTACAATAGATCCCTTGGAAGTAGAACTGCTACGTCAAAGGACATGAACAATTGAAAACTTAAAAAAAAAAAGCATGACCAAACTACCCTCCACAAAGATTAGATCAGTCTTACACCATTACCAGCAGCGTTTATTAACACTAGGTATTGTAAGTTTGAGACTTGTTGCCATTTTGTGAGGGAAAATATATAATTTATTGTTTTAATTTCTATTAATTTGATCACTGGAACGTGGGCATTTTTCTTATGTTCATTGCCATTTACATGTATTCCTTTAAGAACGTCCTGTGCACACCTTTTGCCAATTTTTCTGTTGGTGTCCTTTTCCTTGTTGATTTTGTAAAGCTTTTTATATGTTAAGAGTATAATATTAACCCTTTATCTGTCATGTATTTTATGAAATTCTTCCACATCTTATTGTTTGTTTTCAGATTTTTCTTATGGTGGTTTTTTTCTCTTTGACATATAGGCAGGCCTCATTTTATTGTGCTTTACTTTATTGCACTTCACGGATATTGTGTTCTCTACAAACTGAAGATATGTGGCCATCTTGCGTTGAACAAGTCTATTGGTGCCATTTTGCCCAACAGGTTCAGAGGGTGGTTGGCATTTTTCAGCAATTATTCTTAATTAAGGTAAACACATCATTTGTTTTTTTAGACACAATGCTTTCATACACTTAATAGACTACAATATAGTGTAAACATAACTTTTATATGCACTGGGAGACCAAAAAATTCGTGACTTGTTTTATTGCGGTGGTCTGGAACCCAACCTGCAATATCTCCGAGTTATGCCAGTACATCATTTTAAAGTTCTATTATTTAAATCTAAAATTGTATTTCAAAATGGTTTCTGATTCTGGTATCAAGGTTAAAAAGTCATTCCTTAACCAATGGTTATATAATTATTGATCTGTACAATTAGATTTTATTTTTTTACAATTAAAATCTAAAAGTACTTATGAAAAATTTGAATCTAGCTCCCAGAAAGGGACAGTTTCATAAAAGTGGGTGTGGCAGAGCTGTATGTACCATTTCACTTTCAGCAGACAAACTTGAGTTCAACCTAGTAGGGGAAACAGAAGCCTTCTGAAAGGCCTTTCCTATACGCCACCCTCTCATCCCAAAACATCGCCATTCAAACACATGTCGTCCCACTTGTCTGTCTCAGTGGAAACTGTGCCCCACCACCCTCGTCTCAAATTCTAATCCTGTATATTTCCTTAGGCCCCGTGGGATTCCACCCGTAACCTATACCTCCAATGGCTCCTTTCAAGGAATGCTCTCCTCTCAGTTTGTAACTATTCCCCTCTCTATAAAAGATCCTTTCTACATCCTGTGAACTCCACTAGCTATTGCCCAGCTTTTTCTTTCCTTTGAAGTCAGCTTCTTAGAGAAGCAGTCTGTTCTGGTGGTCATTTCTCTTTGGACTGGAGGCAACCCGATTCATGCTTCCAGGACTCTCCATCTAAACCATGCTGTCGAAAGTCACAAATGGTGTCTTGGCTGCAAATCCCAAAGGGCATTTTTCAATCGTTATTTCACTTCTCCTGTTTTTGGCATTTGTCATTGCTGACCATGCCTTTCCTAAATCTCTTCCTGTTGACGCTATGATACAACTTGCTTAGTTTTCCTCTTACCTCCATGAGGGTGACTTTTCGGCCGGTTTGCTCACTCTTCTTCCCCTGCGTATCTTTCACGTGTCCTCGGTCTGCATGGCTCGGTTCTCTGCCCACTTCAGAACTACAGGAAGGAAAGATGAGAAACAAGGAGCCAGTAAGAACGCTACTGCAACAGCTCAGATGAGGCTCTGATATAAGAAAGTGGCAGTGGGAATGGGAAAGGGAGCTAAGTAGGAGGATCTGAGAGAAAAACACTTGACAGACTGAGTATACACGTGGGTGTGAGACAGGGAGATGCTCAAAATAATTCAGAGACATAAAACTTTAAGATGGTTGGCTGGAATCCTTAACTATGATGAAGGAACAAGAATAAAACAAATTTTACTACTCTCAGAAAGATGCCTAGATAAAACCAGAAAGATGTTATCAAATTAAATGAAAAAGTGCGTGTGCTTGCATACGTATGTCAAAGTATGGGAGATTCCTTAATGACAAAGGGGAGATGATGATGAGGTGAATGAGGGAAGCAAGCCAGGGCTAACAGCAGGACTGTGGCGAAGTGGAGAGTGGAAGGCCCATCCAAGGGAGGCGATCTAGTGTTGCAGCTCCACTGATGGGTGCCATGAAAGAAGGTGAAGTGTGGTTCAGGACTTCAGGTTATTTTAAGAGAAGTCAGAAATCTGCATTTAAGTGATGCCTTTTTATATTTGGACAACTAATAAAATTACACATACACAGTGGACCCAAATGAAGATAACAGGACTAAATCTTGCTGGCAGGCCCCAGTTTTCAACCTGTTTCAGACACAGAGCACCCTGCTGGTCTCTGGGTATCTCAGGCACTTATACATCTTTGTGCCTTAGCTCCTACAATCCTTTTGACTTCTAGGTCCTTCTCTTTTTGTTCACTCTGTTTCTGCATGGTCTTTAAGACTTAAATGCTGTCTTACATCTTTGGTTTTTCCTGACCACTGTGGGAAAATCAGACTGTATGACCCTCTCCACTGTTTCGCTACCATAATCTACGTGCAATCTAACAGAAGTCTACCTTGAAAATACATACAACGGTCTGAACTTTTGCATGCAGCCAAGATGACGTAACAGGGACCAGATTTACCTCTTGCCTAACACAACAACAACAAAAAACTGGACAAAATATATGAACCAACAGTTTTTAAGATACTGAGTAACAGGCAACAAAGAACAGCAATCCCTAAGATATGGGAAAAAAATGAGATGAGCCCGATGAGGGCCCAGTTTATTACCCTGAGAGACTCCAGGTCATGGCACAGGGAGAAGAAACCTATGTGAAGCACGGTGACTCCCTGAGTGGGAGCTGGTGTGCAGGGTGACCAAGGAGGGTCGAGTTCACAGAGTGCCAGAGATGAGACAGCCTCATAGAGAGAGAACATGAAGACCTGCAAAGGGCTCCCTTCAAGGATTCAGTAAAGGACTGATGAGTGCATGCTCATGAGGAAATCACCTGAGGCCAGAACCAGGGCCTAGTCCCATCGGGCAGGTTGGAGAACCTCACAACGCAAAGGGCCCTGAGTACAGAAGGGATCTGTGTCAACAGCGAGGAATGCAAAGACCTAGACTACAGATGGTTGTGGTCCTGCCTAACAAACCTTAAAAGACCTAAAAGAATCACGCACTGTTTCTAAGAAGCTTAAAAAATTCTAGAACAGAGCTTAAGAATACTTATAGGAATTCAAAAGTATCTAGCGGCCACAAGATAACATTTTCAATGTGTGGCATCCAATAAAAATGTACTAGGGAGGCAAAGGAATAGGAAAATAACACCCATAATAAGGACAAAAAATGAAACCAGCCCAGAACTGACACAGATGTTAGAATGATCAAAGACATTACAATAGTTATTATAATTGTATTCCACCTGCTCTACAGGTTAAGTAGACACATGGAAGATATACAGAACACCCGGACTGAATTTCTAGAGTTGGAAATTAAAAGGCTTGGCATGAAAAATATACCGGATGGAATTAAAGGCAGATTAGACATTGCAGAGAAAAGATTAGAGTTGAAAGACAGAGCAGTAGGAACTATCCAAGATGAAATGCATGGAGAAAAAAGAATTAAAAAAAAAATCACCAAATTACAAAATAGTCAATGAGCTATGGGACATCTTCACATGGCCTAATATACATTTAATTGGAATCTTCAAAGAAGAGAAGAGAAATAATGGGGTACAGGAAAAAAAGCAGAAGAAAAAGTGGCCCCAAATGTTCCAAATTTGATGAAATCTATAAACCTACAGATCCAAGCTCAACCAAACGCTAGCACAGGCAATATGAAGAAAGTTACAACAAGGCACATCATAACCAAATTGCTCAAAACCAATGCTAAAGAGAAATCTTAAAAGTAACCAAAGTGGGGAAAACATGTTATGCACAGAGAACATGGATAAGCGCAACAGCCTATTTCTTGTTGGGAAAAAATGCAAATGAGAAGACACTGGCGCAGCATCTTTAAAGTGCCAGGAAAAAACGCAAATCTTTCAACACAGAATTGTATACCAAGTGAAAACAGCTTTCAAATACAAAGGTGAAGCAGACCTTTCCAGACATGTAAAAAGTGAAGGCATTTTTTTTAGCTGGCTAACACTACAAGAAATGTTAAAGGGAGGTTTTCAGGCTGAAGGAAAACCACAGATGGAAATATGGGTCTATACAAAGGAACGAAAAACACTGGAAATGGTAACACAATGGGCAAGTATGTAAGACTTTCATATTTTCCATCTCTTCAAAAGATGACAGTTTAAGGAAAAATAATAACAATGTAAATGAGGGGCTTATAACATATACAAATAAAATATATGATTATAGAAGCATGAAGGTCAGGAGAGAAGAAATGGAAATATACTATTTTAAAGCTCTTGAAGATATACTGTGTGATAAAGATTTGTATTATAAACCCTAATCACTAAAACAGCAAAAGAAGTATAGATAATAAGCTAACAAACACAATAAAATGGATAAAAAAATACTAAATCTAAAAGAAAGCAGAAAAAGACAAAAAAGGAAACAAAATTGAGAAGATAAATTTAAAAAAAGCAATATGATAGACTAAAATTCTACCACATAATCATATTAAACTAAAATGGCTAATTACCCTATATAAAAGGCAGAGATGGTCATATTGGATTACAAAAAAAAAGCATGAACTTAACTGTATGTTGCCTATAAGAAACACACTTTAACTTTTACCTATTTTTGTCTTTATATTTAAAATATGAAAAAACATATACCATTCCAACACTATTAAAAGGAAGCTGGAGTGACTTTATTAATATTAAGTCAAGTAAACTGCAGAAGAATATTATCAGAAGTAAACAAAGTCATTTCATAATAATAAGAGTGTCAGTCTTTCAAGAGGACATAACAATCCTAAATATATAGGCTCCTAACACGGAGCTTAAGAGTATATGACCCAAAAACTAACAGAACTGCAACAAGAAAAAAACAAGCCTAAACATTAGTTGGAGATTTCAATACCCAAGTTTCAATAATAGATAAAATAGGTAGACAGAAAATCAGTAAGTCAACATAAGATACTATCAAGCTCATGTGGTCTAATTTATTTATAAAACAATACTTCAGTAGACAAGTGCATAATACACACACTTATCAAGGGCCCTCAAAACTTATCAAGAGGGACTATATTAAGGATCATGAAACAATTCTTAATAAATTTAAAAGGATTCAGATCATACAACGTATGTTCTCTGACCACAATGGAATTATAAAAATAGAAATCTGACAGAAGATCTCCGGAAAAATCCCTAAATATTGGATATTTAATAACTCACTTTTAAATAACCAATAAGTCAAAGAAGAAATCCAAATGGAAATTAGAAAGTGTTAAGAAAACAAAATGAAACCACAACATATTAAAATTGGTGGAATATCATCAAAGCAGTACTTAGTGGGAAATTTATGGCACTAAATATTCAGATTAGGGGAGAAGAACGGTGTCATATCAATGACCAGTTTCCACTTTAAAAAATAAAAGAGGAACAAATTAAACTCAAAATAAGTAGAAATAAATACCAGAGTGGCAATCAACGAAATAGAAAACAGATAAACAATAAACAAAAGTCAATGAAACCGGCTCAGTGGCTCAGTTGGTTAGCGTGAAGCTCTGAGCAACAGGGTCGCCAGTTCGATTCCCACATGGGCCACTGAGCTGCGCTCAAGCTCAGATGCCACTGAGCTGGTGAGAGCGCGTGCTCTTAGCAGCAAGGTTGCTGATTCAACTCCCGCATTAGATGGTGGACTGTGCTCCCCTGCAACTCGATTGAAAGCAGCAACTGGACTTGGAGCTGAGCCTGCGCCCTCCATAACTAAGATTGAAGAACAACAACTTGACTTGGAGCTGATGGGTCCTGGAAAACACAATGTTCCCCTTCCCCAATTCCCCAACACTGTTCCCCCTCCTCAATTCCCCAATAAAAATCTTAAAAAAAAAGTCAATGAAACAAAAAGTTGATTTTTTGAGATCAGTAAAATTGATAAACCATTAGCCAGACTGATTAGGGGAAAAAAAATAATATCAACTGCAGGAGTTAGGGAGGCATTATTACTTCAGGTTCTATTATATCAATATTAAAAAGATGAGGGACTATTATGAACAACTTTATGACAATAAATTCAACTAGCATGAAATGGATAAACTCTTTGAAAGACACAAACTATCAAAACTTATACAAAAGAAGTAGATAACCTAGCACTACTTCTATTAAATAAATTAAAATCGTAGTTAAAAACCTAAAAAAGAAAACTCCAGGCCCAGTTAGCCTCACTGGTGAGTTTACCCAATATCTGAAGAATACACTGATATCAGCGAAAATGGCGGAGTAAGGACTTCTGAGAATTCTCTTCCTTGAATAAGCTATGAAAAGTTGGCAAATATGGTTAGAATCCACTTTTTCAGAATTCTGTAAATTAGCCAAAAACTTGTAGCAACCCAGGGAATGTCTATTCAAACAAAAAAAAAAAAACAAAGAAAGAAAAAGAAAAAAGGTTGAATCTTGTAAGACACTGAACTTTGTGGCTTTTTAACTTGATCGAGTCTCATCCCCCACTGTTCAGCTCTATGGTGGCCTTAAAAAAGGAACAGTTTGGGGCCGGCCAAGTGGCTCAGTTGGTTAAGGGCATGAGCTCTGAGCAACAGGGTCGCCAGTTTGATTCCCACACGGGCCGGTGAGCTGTGCCCGAGCTGAGCTGCCAACAGGTGGCAGGATGGCTCAGCTGGTGAGAGCACGTGCTCCTAACAAGGTTGCCAGTTCAACTCCTGCATGGATGGTGGGCTACGCCCCCTGCAACTAAGATTGAACATGGGCACCTTGAGCTGAGTGGCCACGAGCTGCTGATGGGCAGCTGGATGGCGACTGGACTTGGAACTGAGCTGGCTGCGCCCTCCACAACTAAGATTGAAGGACAGCAAATTGGCTGTTCCCCTTCCCCAGTTCCCCAACACTGTTCCGCTCCCCCAATTCCCCAATAAAATCTTAAAAAAATAAAAAAGAACAGCTTGCATTTATGGTGAAAGCCAGTAGCCTGGCAGCCACTGGAGGGAGCAGAATAACACTAGAGCTCTTTCAAAGACTCATTTCTAAAGAATTCATTATTTGACCTATCTGTTGGGTCCCTGGAAGACCCCACTTGTAAGCCTATCAATACTTGACCTCTCTAAGGGCCTGTCTTACCCTGGGAAGCATTTGTTGAAAACTGTAATTAACTTCATGGCTACTTGAGTGGTGGATAAAAGTAGGTGAATGACAGAGTGGCTAAAAAGCTGAAAAGGAAAACCTGGGGAAATCAGGTGTCCAAAGAAGTTTTGAAAAGCTCCTGACATATTCCTGGGAGTCTAGAAGGTCACACCATGTGCAGGGCTGTGAGCATGCACAGGGGTGGCCCAAGAAGGCCTTAAGCTCTCACCTCTGGGTGACCTTACACTCTGTTCAAGCAGGAAGTGAAGGCTAAGACAGAGCTGTCAATTGCCTGGCTGAGTGTTGCAAGTGTGCACAACATACAGAGCCCCTTAGCAAGACTGGGAGACTTCCTGGTTCCAGCTTAACCCGATTAATAGCTGATCACTAATTTCACCAAGGAGAGATTTCAGTGGCCAAATATTATAATTACAGAATAAGAATTTGCTCAGAGAAGTCACTTAAGAAGAACAACTACAATAACTAGCAAGGACAATAAACCCTGGGGAGAAGAAAGAATCTAACTGCCAGAGTTGTCACATTATATCAGTTAAAACATCCACTTTTCAACAAAAGATTACAAGACATGCAAAGACACAAGAGAAGCATGACAAATACAGAGCAGGAAAAAAGAAACTGTCTTTAGGAAGCCCAAACATTGAACTTTCCAGACAAAGACTTGAAATCCACTATTGCAAACATGTTTAAAGAGCTAAAGGAAACCATGTCTAAAGAACTGGAGTAATATATGAGAACAATGTCTCATCAAATAGAGAATATCAATAAAGAAAGAGAAATCATAAAAAGAAGAAGTAACACCAAATCTATACAAACTATTCCAGAAAACTGAAGAGATGGGAATTCTTCCCAACTCATTACCTGAGGCGAGTTTACCCAGACTCCAAAACCAGACTAAGACATCACAAGAAAACTATAGACCCATGTTCCTCATGAACAAAATGCAAAACATTCCCAATAAAAATTTATCAAATCAAGCCCACCAATTTATAAGTGTAAGTGGGGTTTATCCGAAGATTGAAAGGTTGGTTTAACATTTGGAAAGTTAGTGTAATTTACTATGTTAACAAATTCAAAACAAAAGATCATAGAATTATCTTATCTTGACAGATGCAGAAAAAGCATTTGACAAAAACCCAACATCCACTCCTGATACAAACTCTCAGCAACCTAGAAAATGAAGGAAACTATCTTAAAAAGGCCATTTATTTAAAAAAAAACCTATGATAATATCATAATTAATAGTGAAGAAAAGATTGACTGCTTTCCCACTCATTTCCCACAGGATCAGGAAGAAGATAATGTCTACTCTAATTGTTTCTATTCAACATTGTACTGGGGGTTCTAGCCAATGCCATAAAGGCAAAGAAAGAAGAAATAAAAGGAATCCAGATTGGGAAGGAAGAAATTAAACTGCTCTTTATCTGCATGATTATATATATATGTAGAAAATTTGGTGAAATCTACTAAAAAGCTATTAAAACTAACAAAGTTTAGAAAGGTGGCATGATACAAGGTCAACATACATTATAACAATCTATAAATTAGCAACAACCAATTGTAAATTGAAATTGAAAAATAATACCATTAACGTACGAAATATGCAGAAATAAATCAGCCAAATATGTGCAAAAGTTATACACTGAAAACTAAAATCAGTGCTGAAATTAAAGACCTAAATAAATGGAGAAATATATCGTGTTAATAAGTCAGATGACTCAATACTCTTAACATGTCAATTCTCTCCAAACTCATCTGTGGATTTAAGGTAATGCCAATTGGAATTCCAGCAGGCTTTGTTGTGGAATTGACAAGCTCACCCTAAAATTCATGAAGACATACAAAGGACCTTGAGTAGCTAAACATCTTTAAAAAAAGGACAAAGTTGGAGGATCAATAATACCTGATTTCAAGACATTATAAAACTACAGTAATCAGGACAGTATGTTACTGATACAAAGACAGAGAAGTAGATCAATAGATCAGAATAGAGTCCAGAAAGAGACCCACACATATACTGACAAATGATTTCCAACAAAGATTCAAAACGCCATTCAGTTGAGGCAGGATTGTTTTTCAACAAATGGTGCTCTAACAACTGGATGTCCAATTGCAGACAAAACAAAACAAAACAAACCCTTCTGATCCAAACCTCATACCATATACAAAACAGACCATAGACTTAAATATAAAACCTGAACCTATAAAACTTTACAGGAAAATATAGGAGAAAACCATTGCGACTTTGGGGAAAGGTTTCTTAGATACTACACTAAGGCATGATTCATAAAAGAAAAAAAATGATAAAGTGGACTTCATCAGAATTAGAAAAAGTTTGCTCTTTGAAAGTCACTATTCAAAAAAAGAATAACAAGGCAAAACAGATTGGGAGAAAATATTTGCAAATCATGTATCTGATAGGGAACGTATTTAAGAATATATAAGGACACTGTGATATCACACACCTGACAATGGATGGTTTTCAATTCAGAAATGGGGGTGGAGTGTAGAGGGTGAGAAAAAGGTTGAAAAATGGGTAATCAAAGTAAGAACTTAAAAAAAGTTGCAAGTAACAGGATATTTTAGGGAAAAAAGGTAAACTATCCCCTTCTCACAAAGACAAGAAGCAATTGAAGGAGTCTGGAATAGGACTGCTATAAGGATGAAAAAGTATATAGTGGAGGGGTAATAGGATACTTGGAATTAACTTTCATAGCTACCCTGTATTAGTAAGAGATTTCATTCATTCATTCATTCATTTACATTTGAGTGTTTATAAATAAAGGACTCTAGGATAACTAACCATGTAAATTAAGTTCTCTGACCAATGCTGTTAATAAAATAAAGAATTCTATGTTTAAAAAAATCCAACAAACTCATGATAAAACATCAGTAACTAGGGAACACTAATGCTACTTATCAGGATTATCACATATTTATAGAAGCTTCATTACAAACTCTATCTGGGGAAGCAGACAATAACATCACAGAGGCATGAGGTACAAAAGGTGAAAGTTTAAGACATTCAAGAACATGTCTTTGTTCAATTAACATATAGAAGTTTCTTCTTGATGTCTTAATAAGAGAGTAGCTTTACTAAAACGTGTATAAATTGTGTGCACAGAAGTGACTGACATTCCAAAACAAAACAAAACAAAACAAAACAAAACAAAACAAAACAAAACAAAACATCAAACAAGACAAGAGATTCAAGTGGAAAGTGGTAAGAGGCAGTCCTAAGTGGCTCATTTCTATATTTTGGTCAATCAACTTATCAGCAAATGTTGCAAACTGAATGGCAAGGCTGAAAAGAAACAAAAAGCTTAGCCTCTGTCCACTTACTTGGGTACAATGGACTCACTTAAGTAAATTAAATAAAGAGATGACTTCTTTGTACACACTGGGCTATATGTAGTATTTTCACCTTCCACATGCCTACAATTTTCCAGTCATGAGAGATGTAGTATAATTCACACTTACTGCTAAGAAATTAACAGCTATAGGGAAAATTCAAAGGCTTTGACAAATTTGAGCATTTAGACATATCTAATCTTCTCATGGAAATTTATTTTCACAGCTTCCTAAGAGGTTTATTCTTAAGTTCAAAAGGAATAGCTGAGCTGCCCTGGCAGCCTTGAGAGAATGGCTGGGATGTTCGTGAGGCTTTTTGAATGTGAATCTGGAGGGCATGGCATGGATCTCTGAATCACCTGAAAATAGGTATCCCATGTCCTCGGAGTACCTACAGTTTTTCATTTCCATATTCATTTCCATATTAGGTAAAAAGTTCAAAAAATGTTATAAAAGGTGTTCAAAGACACTGAGAGCATTGTTTCCATAATGTATTAAATATGGTTATTATTTTTTGATTGTTGAAATGTAGTTTGTTCTCATTGTTCGTCTTTTTTTTTTAAATGTGTAATCTGTTGTTGAGTATAAACTCCTTAGGGTCAGTGACTGCATTATCAACTATTATGCAAAATTTTAATTATTCGGAGACTGGAACTGAAAGCATACCTGGCAGGTATAACAAAAACAAAAAATGTAAAGACCTGGGACATGGGTTTGCACCTTCTGACAGACAAGAGGGAAACCATGGAAAGGCAGGAGATTAGGAAACAGAGGACCTGCGTGCGTTCTGGTACTGGGCCTGCTGCTTACTACTTGCAGCGACTTGAGACAGGTCGCAACCTCGCAGATCTTGTTTCTCCATGTGTAAAAGAGGGCAGAACACTGGTGCATCTGCCGCAGGGCAACGGTTCTCGCTATCATCCAATGTCGTAACGTGAGTGACTGTCTCTGAAGCACGACAGGGCTATTTATATAGTTAGATAATAATTAAAAGAGTTTCTCTCTCAGAAAAAAATTTCATTTACAGCAAAATGGTATCTTACCAAGGAGCCTGACAACACTGAATGTAGTTTAAAACACACACACACACACACACACACACACACACACACACACACACAAATCTGGGAATCAGAAGAGTCAGGTCTTGGTCCAAGAGCTGGCATAAATGTGCCCTGTGCAGTTGGCACAAGGACTTACTTCTTAGTTTTCTTGACTATAAAACAGAGGAGATAAGAGGAAAATTTCTAAAGTATCTTTTAGGTCATCATTCTGTGACTCTTTTAAATACCATTTAAAAAGTATGTTTATCTTTTATCTGTACAATGAAATATCTTGTGAAATGATGCAGTTTCATTTGATAATTCTTGTAAATTAGACTGTCATCTGATTCAGAATCTGATCACAGTATTTATTCTTCAGAATGTCAAAGCGCACAGCAGGGTTAACTTGAACAAATCTTTTCCTGATGGAAATTCAGCAGGGGTTATCTGTGGGCACATGTTGTAAGCGTGCGCTCTTGTGCATGTGGGGATGATGGTGGTGAAAATGGGAAGGCACATGGCAGTTGCCTGGGCTGTTTAAGGCTGCCACTCTCATGTGTGAATATAAAGTTCGGGCTTAAAACTAGGTACAAAATGATCTGCAATGATAAAAATTGAGAAATATTTTGGGAATGTTTTTGATGTAATTTTTTTTTTGAGGTAAAAGTGGGATTTTTCTATATATGTATTAAACTACACAGCAAGTACCTGACAAAAATACAAAAAGTTCCTAAAGATTTTTAAAATAACTAACTCAAAATAAACTGCTCAAATACATTAGGCATTTGTAAAAAATATACAATGATAATGTTCTGGGTATTAGCTTTTTTTCTTTTAATGCCTGAAAATAAACACTTCATGATTCTTTTTTTTTTTTTGCCATATAATCTACTTGTTTCCAGTTAATGTCATTTCAAAATGTTATTCAAGCAGAAATAAATGACAAAATGGGTCAATAAAACAAAAATTTAGTGTGTTATTATTTTGTTAAATATTATTTCTTCTAACTTTGTCAAACACATCCTAAAGTCCAACCATGAAAATATTGTCCTCAAACGAGCTAAACTCTTTTAAAAACCAATGATCTGAAATTTAACTTGTAGTGTGATGTTACGAAAAGTGAAACGGAGAAATTGTCCTTAATAAAAAAAAATCCCAAATATCTACCACTGCAAATTCTTTAGGAAGAAAAGTTGCTTACTGTGTCATAGATTCTGAGCCCCGTTTGAAATCCTTAGACTTGTCCTTATTGACCGACTGTTGTGAAAGAAAAAGAAGAAAAAAACAAGCAGGAAGTAAAAAATTAGAGAAGACAACACACAATATTCACATGATGAAAACCCACCAACTTGCTGAATGAGGGGAGAGCATGCCTGTTCTGATCATAAATAAACCAATAGATTGTTTAAGCCCTGTATAAAGTCAGCTTTCAGGTGTGTGGCAAAAGAGTCGGCTTTGAAATAATTGACTAATATTGTATGGCATATTATTTAAGTTCTAAATTTACCTATGGCATCTTTCCTTCGTAGTCTTTTCAGTATGCTCTATTTTCATAGTGATACTGAACTACATAAAAATTTTGAATCTGAAAGTTCTTTAAATCTTCTACAAAATTTGTACAGAGTATCTGCTTTATAAACGGCACCTCCATGAAGAAAACAAATACATATGCACTTTTAGTGGTGCCAGATTACACTCTGAGTGCTAGATAGCTCTTGTAGAATATGAACATTAATTCCAAATGAAGGTATACTGTGAGAAAACGGTGTTTGACTTAAGACAGTATTTTATAAATAAACCCAATGTTGCCATAAAATAGACGGCAAATTTTTTTTTTACAGATAATTGCATGTTATGGAAAAGATCCATTTAATAAGATTCACATAAAAATATAAACTTTACTATGTTAAGGTTCTGAATTATATACAAATGAAAGGGATATACCACATTTATCTAATTATTTAAATAAAAAAATGCAAAACACAAAATGAAAGAAAAGGAATACAACCTTCTCTTTCTGTCTTGTTTGAGCAACCACTGTTTTCCCAGTCTTATATCTACTGAAGCTTGTTTTGTCTTTTTATTTCCTCCTTCACAATCAGATTTCTGCAAGATCATTCTTCAGCAAGATTTGACACTGACTATCTTTAACCCTTCGTCGGGCGCAACTGATCTCACAGATTTTTTTGAATGTCTGTTAATTTTTTATACTGAATTTATGTAATAAACATATACTGTTTTTAATTTGTGACAAATGAAAATTTCATTCTGAATAAAAAATAAGCATGCTTAGGGCCGGCCGAGTGGCGCGATGGTTGAGAACTCGCTTGGGATGCCAGAGGGCCCCGGTTCGGATCCCACCTATGAGGGCCAGTGACACTGCCCTCCACAGCTAAGATGCTGAACAACAGCTCAACCTGGAGCTGGGCTGCCATGAGTCGCCGGCGACGGCGT
>NW_017731470.1:32789-88116 GCF_001890085.2 Hipposideros armiger
CCAATTCCCCAATAAAAATCTTAAAAAAAAAAAAGCATGCTTATACGTTATTTTCATTCATTTTCAATTTAAATAAATAAATGTCATACATGCATCTAGTAGATGCATTGTGCCCAAACTCGTAACTTTTGCACTGCGCCCAACCGTGGGTTACATAAGTATTACTTTTCTTATAAAAAAGATTTCAAAAGGATATTGTGCTTTTCTGGACCATAACTATGTGATGTTCTTGCTAGCTGTATAGTATTAAATCAGGCATATGATAAAAATAAGAATTAAAGAACAAGAAGACTTAGTGGTGAAAGGTGGATGCTGTAGTAAGTGACCCAATTTCACAGAACAACAAAAGAACCAATAACACCTTGATTTTTCTGTACCAGTGAAGATGATCTGACTCAATTAAAATGTGTTTGGGGAAAATGTACAAAAATATGGAAAATTCAAATTCAAGGACGAATTCAGACTATAGATAGTTTACCTGCCTTCAACCCCATAGAGCAAGAAGCAAAGAAAACCATTAAAACCTAACTTAAAAAGCATCAATTATAACTGAATTTCTTCAGGTTTTTTTTTCCAGACTTATAAAATAAATTAAAAACACAGCCATAAAATTAAAGGTAAGATGGTCTAAGTTTTACTTCTATCTCTTTGCCCATGGGAAGACAAGCATCTTACCATAAATATATTTAGATGTATGAAAGTTTTGTAAAACTGAATTAAAACAAAAACAAAAACAAAAACATAACGGCTCTAATTAGAATTTGAACTACTCCGAGGCTGAGGAAAAGTCAGACTGAATTATATAACACTAAGTCAATGTGACTTTTAATTACATTTTACATTTAATTACAATGTGACCTTGACAAATAAGTAACACAACATTGCCAAACCTGCTTTTAATAGTCTGTTCCTGTGAAATCGATGCTGTGATGTCGCCAGAAAGTTTGTCTTCACTGGGTTCACCATGGTCCCCGCCATCTTTCCTACTGTACTAGTGCGTTACTGTAACTGGCATATCCAAAGGTGCATGACACAAAGGTGGCTTACCTTGTGTTCAAATCCTATGGATTCCAGTTTTAACACTTATTTGTAAAAGGACACTTATTGAATTAGGACCAATACTTCACTTCTAAACACCTTTACTCACTCATTGCTTGGTCTCAGCAGCAGCCCCACAGTATGGATAGGTATGCAGAGAAGCAGAAGGAGGGGGAAGGAGGTGTCTCTGTGAACTATTTTGTTTCATTTCATCTTTCAACAAAAAAGCCCCCAAGGTGATCAAGTCATCGGCCCATAAGCACCCCCCACCACCACCAAGGCCGCGGAGCGTGCCTGCTCCTCTCCCTCCTGTCCGCACACACCTCTCGCACAGCTGTTCTGTGACCTGGTTTCCTCGGCAGGGGCACCCTGGACTTGGAGAGGAGGGCATGAGGAGAGGAAGGGGAGCAAAGCGAAGGAGACGAATGAAAGGACCAGAATCTAGAGACTCCAGCTTCCCCAAACCTCACTTCTTAGTGAGGCTTTTAAATTCAAATGTAGCGAGACTTCAACATGAAAGGGATGATTAGTGGAATGATTTTAAATGCTTTCACTGACTCCATGGAAATTTGCCATGAAGAAAACATCTTATAAATAGCTTTGTAAAAGAGAAACGGGACATGCAAACAACTCACCCAAGTATGTCTATAAACTTGATGAATGAATGTAAAATTAGGTTAAGTGTTCAATTTATGTTTGCTGTAACTAGCACACCAGCTTTAAATGAGGCAAATTTATGATATAGGATAGCTCTATTTTCACATGCATGCTGTTTATATAACTCCTGATCTCTACCCTTTCCATACAATTAATATCCATAATTTGTTTATACACACTTTGTAGGAATAAAAAAAAAAAGACAGAGAAAAAAACCCAATTAGGGTTGATGGTTCAATTCTAGTCTTGGTTCTTTAACTCTTTTCGTGGTCTGAGTAAGCCACCTCTCTTGAGGGTCTGTTGTTGACTTGAAAATGAACAGGTGGCACTCAGAATTGAAAGCATCAACTATCAACAGCACCATTCTCATATTTTACAGACAAGGAAATGGAGGCCCAGAGTCACCAAGGTGATAGAAGTAGCCTACAGGTCACAATCCTGTTTTTCAGTGATTTAACAGTAAAACATTTTTCAGTACAACTTTGTTTGAAAGCCTCTCTAGAAACACTTAAAGAAAGGTAGCATTGCTTTAGGTGAAGCGACTTTTGGTGGTGTGGGAAACCTTGCCTCCCTAGTCCACCCCCCGGAGCCCGGAGGGATAGGGTGCAAAGGAGAGTTTCCAAACCACTGGACTAGAAACGCTCTTTCAGGTTTCGTCTATTGCTAAAATTCTGCTTCCAGGAGCACAGTTTCACGATTTTAAATATTCATATAAGTTTGATGTTGAGCCTTTGATTTTAAAATATAGTATTATATGAGTTGTAGTTGATGAGAAATCCTCCATTGTGGTACTTTTCCTTAAGGATAAAATATTCCTCGGCATTAAGATACAGTTTCTAGAAATATATTAAATAGCGAAAGCCTTCACTGTGATTCATCATTTGTTGCTGGATTCTAAATGTGCCGATTAACAACAACAAAGAGTTATGGACACCCCTCAGAGCAAGTCGCTGTGCGCCAGACGCCCCGGGGATACAAAGCTGAGCAGGCGCAAGGAGCTCATAACCCAATGGGGAAAGGCATGGATCATGTTATGACCAAGGTAAAAGGAAATGTGTAGGAAAGAAAGAACAGAAGCCTTGAAGTGTAACTGGAGAAGTCACAAAGGAGGGAGCATTTAGTTAGAGCTTAAGGGATATATTGAAATTCTGGTAATTGGAACAGCACCCCAAACTACACTGTTAGAGAGGAGAGGGTGAGCAAAGGATTGTGGGATATGTCTGCAGGGCAGCATACTCGGGAGGGTGTTTCGGAGGACGAGGAAAAATAGGTCAATACTTCTATTCAATCTTTGAGGGTTGGCATCTAGAAAAACTCACAAGATCTGGACTGCATAGACAAATGTAGAGTCAACTAAGATGGCTGAGCTGCTAAGTTATGTGACTTGATTTCTATTTTAGGAAGGTATCTCCAGTAGGCAGGTAAAAGGTACTCTAAAGACTTGAGAATGGAAGCATGGAGATTGCTGTAGGCAGGGAATGGGGGCTGTCCCATAGCAATAGCCTTCGCAAGCTCTCCTCACCCCCCCAGTTCACCAAACACCCTGGCATCCCATGCTGCCTCTACCCTTTGTCCTCTTCATTCCTGACACTCCTCTATTCCCATGGATTCAACTGGCACGTTTATTCTAATGACTTCCATCCAAATCCACACCCTGAACTAAGATCTCAAGTCTTCTTCAGAATGATATGGCAATCGTTAGTTTTCATCAAATCTTGTAAACACAGCACTTTTTCTGAAAACACACGTGGATCCATAAATGTTCATCAAAATGAACTTGCAAGTCTGAGTTTTCAAGTTTCTCCTGAGTGTCATAGATGCTATCAAGATATCTGAAACTGGCTGTTGTACAGATAATGCACACTTCACACGTCTCCAAACTGAAGTTCTTATATTCCTATACATGTTCGAATTAGACACCTAGACTTCTCCTTTTCCTGCTCATGGATTGAGTCACCAAATCCTAGTTTCTCATTATGTTTGGCATGGATTACTACAACAGCCCTTGCTGGTCTTACTTCCTCCAGTATTGCCTTTTCCCAGTCTTTTCAGAGCTTCTAGAATGTTGTTTTTTTTTTTAAGATTTTATTGGGGAATTGGGGGGAGGGAATAGCATTGGGGAATCAGGAAAGGGGAACAGACAAGTTGCTGTCCTTTTGTTCTTCAGTCTAGTTGTGGAGGACGTCACTTCACTGGCCCATGTTGGTATTGTGATCGTTGTGTTCTTCCCGGCTGAGGCAATTGCTCGCTGGCCGTTGGACGGTCGCTCACAGTGGCTCATGGCAGCTCATGCCGGCTGCCAACTGCTCATGCTGGCTGCCAACCGCTCACGGTAGCTTATGGCAGCCCAATGCACCCTACGCCTTTGCCGGGTACTCACGGCAGCCCAGCTCCAGGTTGAGCTGTTGGTCACCATCTTAGCTGTAGAGGGCGCAGTGTCACTGGCCCATGTGGGATCTGAACTGGCGACCCTGCTGCTCAGAGTCGCGCTTGCACTCCCAAGCCAACTCTTAACCAACGAGCCACTCGCCCGGTCCTAGAATGAGCTTTTGAAACAACCAATTTGATCACATCATCCTCCAGGCTTTAAAACCCTTCGCTGGCCCCCTATTACCTTCAGGGTAAAATCCAGCTCCTTTAAGATGCCACACAAGGACCTTCTTGATCCTATCCACTTGTTGAGGTTCAGCTGTTTTAAACTCTGCATCCTAAGCTCCAGCTATGATGAAATATTTGTGGTGGCCCAAGTGTACCACGCCTTAGTTAACACCTGCTCAGTTTGCCTGGAATGCCTTTCTTCCCATAAAACTGAATTTAGAAATCAACTCCTCTAGAAAGCCTTTCCTGACCTCATTAAGCTTATATCAGAGGCCATTTTTATTTGTGTTCAGGGGTCAGATCTGACTTGGGAGAACAGTAAACACCTCAGTACAGCTGCTCCTGTTTCAATCCTTTATTCAGTAACCATTTATTGGTATCTGCTTTGTACTAGATGCTGGGGATTCAATTTTGTACAAGATGGCCGCTGTCTCCAAGGAACATTTAGCCCTTTATTTCTATCGAAGAGGAAGAAAGGAACAGAAAAGTCACATGCATGAGCCATGCCAGGGGTAGTAGGTGACACTTTTTCTTTTGACCCAGTTTCCGTTGCCTGACCTTTTCCTTCTTCAGTCTTTATTACAAAGACTCACAGGTCCTATGAAACAACTACATACTTTTAATAAAGTTTCAAAATACACCTGATCCTCATTACTTGTGGATTCTGCCTACTTAGTATAACTTATTTATAACCCCCAAATCAGTACTTGTGGTGCTTTCACAGTCATTTAAATACATGCACAGGCACAGTGGTGAAAAAATTGAGCTGTCCAATGCACAGATTCCCAGCTGAGGTCGGAACATTAGAAACTTCTAATGCTTTGGCATGTTTCTAAATGCTCTGTCTTGTTTAAGCCCTCATACTATGGACAAGTGTCCTTGTTGTGGCCTATTTAGTGCCATGTTTTTTGCATTTATTGTGCTTTTGGTTGGTGATCACGCTGTTTCAAATGGTCCCTAAGCAAAGAGCTGAAGAGCTGTCTAGTGTGGCTAAGTTCAAGAAGGCTGATGTGTCTTACAGGTAAAATACATGTGTTAATTAAGCTCTGTTTAGGCTCAAGTTACAGTGCTCTTGGGTATGAGTTTGATTTTAATGAATCAACAATATTTATTAAATAAAGTGTCTTTAGACAGAATACATATAAAACAAGGTTATGTACTGACTGATTAATGAGAATTCTGTGACCATAGGCTCAAAGGAACCTAATCCCCATATTTCTCCTAGAAGCAAGTATTCAGTGTTTGTGGGAAATTTATAGAAAATAACTACGGTGAATAACTATGTGTTTTTCGACATGGCTTCTCCACCAAGTTACTATTTTACTGTTATTAGTTGCTACCTTATTTAGTCTTATTCCTGTCATATCTTGAAGTCTGTCTGAATCAAATCATAATCATTATTGAGAATATCCTAAAAAACAAACGTGAGAACTTTGGGAATATGGCTACTGTGAAGTTGATTCCCGTTGGTTTCACGTAGCTATGCATACAGCTTATGACTGCTATGCAACCAAGCCAGCTGGAAGCTTATATCCAGAGATCGAGGGGTCTGAAGTACATACGCTATGCCTCTGATTAGGCTGGAAGAGCATTCTCTTAACAAAATTCTGTAACTCTTGTGTCCACAAAGGAGGCTTTCAGAAACATAATGGAGTATCTGCCAAAGATTGGCATGTTTAGGGTAGGGTCTGGGCATTGTTTCTTTTTTAAAATGTAGGTAATGTTTTTATTTATAACATTATATAAGTTTCACGTGTACAATATTATAACTCAACATCTGTATATACTATGTTGTGCTCACCACCCAAAGTTTCCATCCGTCACCAAGCAAGTGACCCCCTTAACCCATTTCACCCTCCCTCCACCCTCATCTGTCCCTCTGGTAACCACTAAGCTGTTGTCTGCCTCTACGAATTGTTTTTTAGTTTGTTTCTTCATTTTTAAAAAATATTTCACATGTAAGTGAAATCATACAGTATTTGTCTTTTTACTTCTGACTTATTTCACTTAGCATAACACCCTCAAGGTCCATCCATATTTTCACAAGTGGCAGGATTTCACCTTTTTATGGCCAAGTAGTATTTCATTATGTGTGTACACACACACAGGTGTGGCACATCTTTATCCATTCATCTGTCAGTGGACACTTAGGTTTTCAATTTCATGGCTACTGTAAATGCTGCTGCAGTGAACGTAAGTGTGGGGCATGGGTATTTTTACGTAAGTGCCCAAGGTGATTCTGAGGCATAGCAGTTTGAGAACCATTTAATCTGGCATATATCAAGCTGGTGATTTGTGAGGATGGGATAGGAGAGCTCAGGACCCATCCTTGACCTGTATGGCTGAAGGTGACTTAGGGAGTATAGCTTAGTAGCCAATAAGTACGGATTGTTGTGATCCTGCCGTCTCCTCCCGTTCTTCCCTTCTTCTGGTTTGAATCTCGATTGCTACCAAACCTTGCCACCAAGGATTTCAACTTCCCTCTCAACAAACATTAAACAGACACAGTGACTCCTAGGCTCATAATTAAGCGAGGGCAAATGTATGTATATTGACTTGGCACCGAGGTAGAAAGTGATAAATGTAGTTAAGAGACAAACAATATGCTACATGATTATGGGAGAAAAAGAGAGTCCTCTGACCAAGTGGAGATTCTGACAGTCTGGCTACAGCCCAATCTAAATGACTGGTTCTTTATTCCTCATCACCTCAGCATGTGTACATACGTGTATATTCTTATGAATCCAAACAAAATTGTTTGCTCATGTTACTTTTAAGTTTGCTCTTTAGTTGTCTTCTTTAACATGTTTATATCCATCCACTATGAATATCCAAACACAAACCACACTTTTGTTTTATATTTATAATGTACAAATTTATCAGCTATAACAGGCTAAATAATTATACATGGTATTTGTGGTAATTACAAACGTTATGATAAAAAATGCAACCCATATTACAGATTATTCAGATGGAAAAATTCAATTGGAAATGTAATTTAGACTAATTCTTGCCAGTGAGCTGAAGGACAGGGAAACAGGTAGCCTTCATGATCTTGGTCCAGGAATGTTTTTCTACAGTTACTTTGGAAATGATAGTGCTTTCTAGTCAGTGACATTGCGAGCTGGCATGACATTGGCAGAGAACATTTTTTTCACAAAGGAGATGTCAGTCTTTGGAGGTCTATCAAACATTCTATCTCCTTTGTATAAAGCACAGCACTATGTAAAAGGCTGCTGCTTAAACATACCCATGGTAACGGGCAAGCAGAAATGGGGTAAAAAGAAAGAAAACACTCATTAAGTACAAAAAAGTTCAGTAAAAGAGTGATAGAAGCAAATCTGTTCTAATATGTTGAAAGAGGTCTTTTATTGTATGCATGGTTTGTATGCATAAGAGACATTCAAATAAATAAAAAAGTTCTTCCCTTTTTATGTCAACAAAAGGAGAACCACTTTAAAATTAGAGGTCATTATTTACCACATTATGGTGACAGCTAAGTAATAACTAGAATATTAGCATACAGCTAATTTTCCATGCTTCATGTAAAGAGTAGCATATAGTTAATTTATTGAGCAAAAGAAACAAATGGTAGCTAAGGAACATCTAAATTTAATTAAGAGATATTTTATATACACTCATCATGTTGCAGCTCACAAAGCTGGCTGGATACATCTTTATGTGAAACTGTTGTTCTTAAGGAGGGTGGTCTGTAACTCCAACACTACTACTTACATATTTGTCAGTAATGGAAAAATGCAAAATTTCATTAGCAGGATCTTAAAATAAGAAACATTGTAATTTAAGGGAAAACACACACAATATTGTATATTATGTATATTTTTTCTATTAAAATAGAACAGTTCTCAACGGGGGTGGGGTGGTGATTTTGACCCCAGGGGAATTTTGGCATGGCAATGCCTGAAAGACATTTTTTATTATTATAACTGGAGGGAGTTAATGCTTCTAGCATCTAGTGGCTAGAGGCCAAGGATGCTGTTAAACATCTTACAATGCCAACACGTTCGCCCCAAACAAAGAACTATCCAGCCTCAAATGCCACTAGTGCCAAGGTTGAGAAACCCTGGAGTATTTGACAAAACAAGAGGACAGCCGAGTTAGGGTATCAGAGAGCTTCCGAAAAAAAGGTCATGCTGATTGTCAAGTCAGAAGACAGGGTTACTGATGATAATCAATTCTGCCACTATCTAAAGGACAATTTACAACTAGGAATGATTGGTGGGATGCTCTTCCAATAACATCTTTAACATTTTAGATCTGTAAAAGATTATTAGAAGGATGTTACTCATATTTTTGTTAACCTATGAAAATATAATCATGAAGAGCAAACACTATATTATTCTATCAAACAATCCTTAAAGTCCCTGTCAGAAAAAGTAGTACTGGGCCAAGGAGAGCGCTGGTTTGATCCAATACAAAACATTACTTATTTTATACTTTTATGTATACTCATCATTCAAAGATTAAAATCTACACTTGCTTTCTCAGTTATGAAGGAATGTTCATCAAATACTTATCAATGGTATATTGGAACAATTATAGAAATCTTTTTTTTTTTTTAATTAGGGGATTGGTGGAGGGGAACAGTGTTGGGGAATTGGGGGAAGGGGAACAGACAAGTTGCTGTCCTTTTGTTCTTCAGTCTAGTTGTGGAGGACGTTACTTCACTGGCCCATGCTGGTATTATCATTGCGCTCTTCCTGGGTGAGGCAGATCGGTCGCCAGCCACTGTACGGCCACTCATGGTGGCTCTTGGCAGCTCACATCAGCTGCCACCACTCATGCCGGCTGCCAGCCACTCAACAGTAGCTTATGGCAGCCCACTGCAACTCCACCTCCACTGCAGCCTACACTGTTGCCGGCAACTCACGGCAGCCCAGCTCTAGGTCGAGCTGTTGTTCACCATCTTAGCTGTAGAGAGCGCAGCGTCACTGACCCTCATGTGGGATCCGAACCGGGGCCCTGCTGCTCAGAGCTGGCGTCCCAAGCCAGCTCTTAACCAATGTGCCACTCGGCCGGCCCTATAGAAATATTTGAGAATTTATATTATTCTGTAAATGGAGTTTTCATGGAAGGTCTATATAAAAGAAGAGATGTGATAGAGGCTGCGCTCAGAGACTCAAATCAGCTGAATAATCAGCTGGGTTGCTAAAATAGAAAACAATTTCACCTTCATATTATATTGTGTAAATTTTAAGTAATGGGAGTTAGGAAGACATCAAGGAAATGATGCATTCCCCAAGGCTAGCTTTAGGGTGGAGAAAACGGAGGGATGCTCTCACAGCCCATTTATTTTAGAACCACCAGCAATTATCTAGGTCCTGCACCCACGCTAGACAAATTGAGAAGACAAGCAGTCTGTGAAGTCTCACTTTGTTGAGGATGAGAGGGTCCTGGAAACATGGAGGGGAACTGCCCAAAGTAACAAGGAATATAGCCGCTGGGAGGAAGAGACAACACAGGGGCTGAGGTACGCGTGTCGAATACAAGGGCTGAGGCAAAGGTGCAAAAGGAGAATGAGTTGCAGAACTGGTCACCAGACCTTTGAGAAAGTCAAGGCCTCACGGGTTCCTTTCTGGGTTAGAGAGATTCTGAAGGCTTTTAAAGTTCCTCTGTCTAGAACAATAAGGGGCTTTACTGTTGGGGGTGGAATCTGTGGGTGTACAGTGACTCATATTGGCTTTGCCGTCACATCATTGGGGTCCCACTCACTTTCGTTGTGGGATGGATATTTTTCAAATGTAAATGACATTTTTTGAAATTAATATCTTTTTCCTTAAAATATGTATAAGTTATTGAAACAAATTATGGGAAAAAGAAATACACATCAGTACTGCCTACATTGAGATTCTTCACGGGACACAAATAACTACTTTAGTTTTACTTATAAGATTTTGATTTAATTCTCTTCGGACAAAAAAAGAAAACAAATATTCCTAAAATTTTAAAGCAAATCCAAGCATAAATTAATTTTTATCTATTTAATATAACACACTAGAGATAAAGCAACTATATTTTCTTTGATAAACAGAACTACTAAAGTAAAAAAATATAAATTGGCATTATTCTTTAGCAATAGGAAGGAAGGAGGCAACAGTAATTCTGAATGTATTTTCAGTGATTTAGTGTACATTAACTAACTTCTAAGTATTTGGCAAATCTGCTTTGTCATTCAAAAACAACCACTGTCTATTATAAATTTATTGTTGGACTTAACACAGTAATAAAATCATAATATTTCTATGGTTGAGAATAATTCAGATGAACTCTTGGTACAAGGACCAGTAAACGGAAAAGATTTTTTTTCTATTGTATATGACATGATTTTTGAAAACTGTGCTATATGGCACAATTAATCCAAGCTTCAATGAGCTGTCTACTTTTGGGATCTAGACAGTAAATGAAAATGAGACATTCTGTAGACTAAGATGACACAGGCACATTGAAGGCCACTTATTTACTGCCTACTGTGTTTCTAAGAGGTTGACAGAATTACTGATGTCAAATTGTGTGTGTGTGTGTGTTTGGCTGGAAGAGGAACCACCATGGAGTTATCTGATGCTCTTGGGTTCTCTGCTCTTGTTTTGGACTAGACAAGAAAGCAGCTGTCGCTGAATAGAACTGGAGTTTACACTTTGGTTTAGGAGCCAGGTCTCTAGAATTAACCCAGCCTGCTCGCACTGACTACATGCTAAGTAAGAAACTGAAAATAATTACAATTCTTGTCACATAAAGAGACGAGCTATATGGATATTTTTATAATTGCCTTAGGATAGCAAAACTAATAACTATTATTCATTTAATGAGTTTTTAGAGAAAGACATGAGCAAAAACATCACAGAAATTTCTCCACATTCACAGGTATAATCTAATATTCCTGTGCATAATTATTACTATATATCTGGCATTAAAAAAATATATAGTTGGTATGTCAATGTTAAAACATTTATAAAGGTAGAGGGTAATTTTCTACTTTGGGTCTTGTTTTTTTAACAATAAAAAAATGAAACTAAGCATTTTCAGAAATTCAAAAAAAAATTGGTCATTTTAGAAATAAAAAAAGAAAACTGAGCATTTTAGTAACTTGAAACTGTTAAAAAAAACAGAAATGTTTGTGCTAATGAGAAAAGATGTCCAAGATATATTATGAAAGAAAAGTATCAGAATAGTAAGTTCCTAGTTTCATCAAAATAAAGACTAGACATGAATAAAGACATGTACGTATATTTAACATGCAGAGAATATTTCTAACAGGAAATGCAAGTTAGAACATGAATATTAGGAAGGGAGTTTTATTTTCCATTACCCTATTCTTTATTGCATTTTTTAAACTATGAGCCTATATTACTTTAACAGAACAATCTAAAATAATTAAAAATTAAAAAAAAGGAATTTTAATAACTGTCCTCCTCAAATAAATGAATCATACAGGTTAATGCTTAGGGTAACCAAAATAAAAAGCCTAAAAAAAAAAAAATTTCCAAAATACAACACAAGTAAACCAAGGTTGTCAGCACTACTTTTTTTTTTCTTTCCTTCCTGATAGCGCCAATATTCTTCCTCCTATTAGATGCAAATCTATAGCACATCGTGACAGAAATGTTCTGGAATGGGCTTGAGGAAAAATTCTCCTCCACTCACGCCCTGTAGTACAAGTAAGCACTGATTTGTTTGGTGACTCTCTGACCTGTTGTGGAGAATCACTAACTCAAGCCTCCTCCTATCGTCCTAAAGCGCAGAGCAAATGCTGCCATCACCCACTAACATTTCAATGAACCAGATGAAATGTTGGAAGGGACCTGGCACATTTAGCAACAGAACAGGTGTGTTCCACTTGGAAGGACTTAAGAGTCAGCAGCTGCCAAGCTATTAAAAGGTATAATTTTACTTCTTATTCTATAGTTTGAATAGAAATAATTGAAAAAGAAAGAAAATCATTGAGGAGGTTTCTTTCCTTTTTCCCAGAAAAAGCACAAAGAATCCAATTCTAAAGACTCCATGTGAAAAAGGGTACAAAGAAACAAACATAAAACACGGATGTAAAACACCAGTGTGACACAAAACGTGGCTGGCTGTGCAGGTAACAGCTGTCTGTGCCGGTTGGGGGCTGGGTGGTGGAGCCCCTAATTAGGAGTGCCAGTCTGAATGAAACTCTTATAATCCTTCTGGAACTTGATTTCCTCATTTACAAAATGAAGGCGTTGACTAAACTCCCTAAGGTTCCTTCCACGTCACCAATTCTATGATTCTGTGAACCCTCCCTTCCTTCTAGTCACTTATCAGAGACAGTTTTTCATGTTCTTTTAAAAAACATATCTTACATATGGTAATAAAAATAAAATTTGCACGTGAAATTAAACGTCTGACAGAATTTGTGGTAGGTTTATAAGGCAGGATTTTGATAAAATCAAACCATATATACTCTGATAAAGGAACTGAACTGAAGAAACACAACTGTGCCAGGTGCTAAGGAAGCCCGGTTACACATTTCTCAGGGGCTGGCTGTTGTGTCACGACTCAGTGTACCTGCCGCATTCTCATTACCGGGGACACCACCGTTTCTCGGAACTTTTTTTACATAAGTGTAGAACATTCTTTATCCTTTCTCCCATAGGGAAGTAAAACATGTCTAACTATACACGTGGTACATTCCTAAGAGGAAAAATACATGTAGAAGTCTACTGTAACACATGGATTCAGATAAAGCAGATCAAATCATGTTCTTCAACGAAAGAAATTCATGCATTTTAAATTGTAAAGCCCAGTTCAAGTTCCATCTCCTCCATGAGAACCTTTCTACTCCCTTGCCCAAATGGGTTCTTATCCTCTGCAACTCCCTTGCTTTACCAATTTGATATTTTGAAATGTTTTACTTTGCATGTCTGCAAGTTCCTTGAGCTCTATTAGAATTCGAGTTTGGGCAGCAGTGGGGTTAGCCTGAAGGGTCTAGTTAGATATGTGAAGAATTGGTCTTCTGAGATATGAATATAAAGGTGCATTTTAAGCATGAAGATCAGTCTGTGAGAGGTAAAGGCCCACAAAATTAAAAAATTAACGACAGTCTAAACTAAGACTATGATGCAGTGAGTTTTTCTAAGTAGAGGAGTAGCACAGGCAGTGAGAGCTGGGGAGCCCTGGACGCAGGGAAGTCTCTAACCACAGCAACACAGGCACATCGGAAAGAGGAAGGGGCAATGCCAACTGCACAGGCAGCCAGTAAGGTACTGACAGAGCTCCTTCTATCTTCTCTGGGAGGCAGAGCTAGTTCAAGGCTACTGGACAGGAACACACAGAGGTGGGGGTTAGGTAACCTCTATTTCAAAGGTCAACATGAAACAGCATAAAGGATACCAGTAAGCCACTACAAGCAAAGACTGTTTTTCACAGCCTGTCACACAGTTTTTGATGTAGACTACAAATATCATTAGCTGTCCCAGTGCATCCCCATGCTAATGTTACAAATATTTTCATTGCATTAAATGTCTTTAGGTTGTAAATTTACACGCGCATCTCCCTAAATTCTTAAATCCGGTGAATTCCAAACAATGGATAAATGACACGTGTAGCCATGTGCCCATAGCAAATTCCTTGCCAATCCTTTCAACTCTCTCTCTCTAGTCCCCGTGCTGTCACAGGCAACCATCACCACATATCCTTGTTGTCTGTGAAACTGGTGTTTAATTGAGAAACCCTTTTTCTTTCAGTTCTTTGCAGGATAGGCTGTTCATTCTCACATAATTCACATGGGGCCTGGAGTTACCACTGGCCTCTTAGCTCTCTGTTGCTGACTTTAGGCTATTATACTTTCAGAGCACAGATTGTGGTCACTCATTAAGAACAATGGTTCTCCATGTTGGCTGCACATTAAAATCACCTGGAAAGCTTTTGCAATCTACCCGTGCTGACGTCCCATTCCAGACCAATTAAATCAATTTGTGGGTGTAGAGGCAAGTATCAGTATATATTTTTTAAATTTCTTAGGTGATTTCAATGTGAAGCTAAGGCTGAGATGTCTGCTCCACCACAAGAATTAAGGACTTCAGCTCTTGGTTCAGGGGCCCTTTGCCCCACCTCTTGCAATCATTCTGGAATTTTAATGTCCAAGAGAACAACCTGTCCAATAACTCAGCCCTAGTTCCTCGGCTCAGCTCAATTCTAATAGCAGGTCCTTCAATTTCACTTTAGCTCTTGTATATATAACTCTGTGAGTTTCTCATAACCTCAAGATGCTAAACATCTGAAATACTAATTAAGCAAGTTTCTTGATATACAGGCCATAGCTCCAGTTTGTTAACTCCTTTTCTGCATGACACTATGCCTCCACCTGGGCATGGGTGGAGAGAACCTTGATTTCTAAGTCAGCCAGTCTTCTCCTGATTCCATGTCCTTTCCAATCTGGCCGATTTTCTATGATTTTCTATGGTGGGCTGCTCCAGGGACTCTCTGGCCACTGTTACCAAGTCTTTTATCCTCCTGGCCTCTATCGTACAGTCCACTCTAATTATGCATCAAACCAAATCTGCCTTCTCCACCGCTTTGTCCTACATGTTGAGTGTTATTGAAGAAAAAACTCAACTACACAGAACTACGCCCCCTACAATTTTATGGCATCCAAACAGCAGCTCCCAGAACCACTCAGGAGCCTCTTTATATGTTCCAAATGAACTCCTGCTCCTACTGTCCTTACAGGTATTCTAATGGTCACTATTCTTCCTATCTCACACCGTTGGCCCTCATATTTGAAGTGGATCTTCCTGTTTTTGAGAACATAAAGATATCCTTAATTTCTAGACTTATATTCTATTAACTTATCTGCATCCTCATTCATATTTATCTGTCTCAGAGGGGTACTGATGTAAGCTCAGCACTGCTGACATTTTTGGCAAGATGATCTTTTGTTGAGGTGGGCTGTCCTGTGCATTCTAGAATGCTTAGCAACATCTGTGACCTCTACCCACTAGATGATAGCAGTGTCTCCCTCCTTGCAGATATTTGCAAAAATATCTCCAGATATTGCCAAATGTCTCCTGGGAGGCAAAATCACCCTTAGTTGAGAAGCCCTGTTCTAAGCCAAGACTAATCCATCAACCTGTCTTCCCAATAAAAACCTCTTGCTTCCTCCAAAACCCACATGTTCTTTCCTTACCTTCAACCTGAACCTGTGCATTGGCTTTGTCTTAGTATATAATTTTATAAGTCACAATGTTTAAAAAGTCATTCCTGGAGCCTGGTGTCCCTCTAGCCAGTGCTTGGCCTTGTTTTTTTTCTTCAAGTAGAGCTCTGGGAATGACTTCCATGAGTTCACTTGCTGAGGCCCCGTTCTACTCTTATCAATCCTTGTCATACTATTATCAACCCTTTAGACTAGTGTAAAGGTGCCAGGGTCCTCCTGATCACCAAGTGCTCAGATAACCTAATTAATAGGCCGTTTCTGACACTACTGACTATACCCTCCTTGAGCCTCTCTTTTCCCTGGCTTCCAGGGCACTTCTTTTTTCTGGTTCTTTCTTGTCCTTTCAATTATTCTTTCTTAATCTTCCCTTCCTTTGGCTGTCCCTTAAACACTAGTGTTTAAATGCGATTCTGTCTTTGGCTTTCTTCTCTCAGAACTCTACACTATTTGTTCTGGGTTATCTCCTTCAGTACAAGGTTCAACTCTACTGATATAATACCATAAATACACTAACTCCTCCTCCTTTTATTTTGAATCCCTACCTTCTCTCAAATTTCAATTCTTTATTTCTGGCTTCCCTGTGAATATTTCTACCTGGGGAACATTAGGACACTGCTAACAAATCAAAATATCTAAAACTTAACTCATGACATCCTACTCCCTACCACTCCTCGTCTCTATCACCCCAAATTTTTCTTATTCTTTTATTATTTCTGTAGTATCTATCCATTCAGTTATATAATAACCAAGGGCCCTTAGCACAATTCCTAGATTCTAACATTGCTAATCACATCCAATCAATCACAAAATCCTGTCAGTTATACCCCATCCCTCCATCCCCACTAGATCAGGATTTCATATATATATTGGGTCTTCGGAAAAGTCATGACGTATTTTGTCTCTTTTTCAAAGGTCATTTATTTATATAAAGAACAAAGATCAATCAATGATATATTGCCCATTTTGTTCGATAACTTTTTGTCATCTTTCAGTGAGCTTCATAATTCCTTGTTCATAGAAGGACCAGTCTTTATTTGCGAAAAAATGAACAAGGTGTTCATTGTTCATTTACAGCCTCATCTGAATTGAACGTTATACCACGCAAAGAGTTTTGAAGAGAGCAAAACAAGTGGAAGTCTGATGGTGCAAGGTCAGGCGAGTATGGTGGGTGTGGCAACACATCCCATCCAAGCTCCAGTAATTTTTGACGGGTGATCAAACATGTGTGGTCTCGCATTGTCGCAATGGAACACAACTACTTTACAATTAACAAGCTCTGGACATTTCTTGATGATGGATTCGTTCAAAATGTCCAATTGCTGACAATACACATTCAAATTGATTGTTTGGTTCCTTGGTAGGAGCTCGAAAAACACGACACCTTTAAAATCCCACCACATTGAGAGCATAACCTTCCTCTGATGAATGTCTGCTTTCGATGTCGTTTGAGGCGAATTATCACGTTGGGACCAAGACCATTTGCGCACCACATTGTTGTAAACAATCCACTTCTCATCACCAGTTATCAGTCGCTTCAAAAAAGGATCGTTTTTCTCACGTTTAATGAGCATATTGCAGATGTTTATACGCACCGTCAAAAACTTCTTTGAGTTTATGCAAAACCCAAATATCGAGCTTGCTTACGTATCCCAGCTTCTTCAGGTCGTCATGAACGCTTGAATGATAGATGTTCAATGTTTCTGTAATCTCTTGTGTCGTATAATGTGGGTTTGACTCGATCAATGCCTTTTTTTGTCATCATCAGCCTCGGTGGGCCTCCCTGACCGAGGAGCGTCGTTGAGATAAAAAATCACCAGCACGGAATTTAGTGAACCATCGTTGGCACTCACATTCTTGTAGAGCATTGTCACCGTAAACTTTACGCAACTTTTCACAAGCTTGATGCGCGTTCTTCCCTTTATGGAAGTAAAACAAGTAAAATATGGCAAAAATGCACAGTTTGGTCTTCTATCTTCAACTTGTTGTAAACTCTCCAAAACTCAACCAAATTGCTCAATTTTTTAATAATGAAGCTAGAACTGTCAGCTGTCAAATGACATAGCAGTAACATAGATGCGAATGACTCTAATACTTCCAAAAATGAACTAGTGCCATCTGTCGCAAACATGTGTCATGACTTTTCCGAAGACTATATATATTTACCCCCCCGCCCCGCCAGGATTTCATATTTTATTCTGATGGATTCCTAACTAATTTCCCTGTCCCAGGTCTTAGCTGCTTATAATCCAACCACAATACTGCCACGAGAAAGGTATTTTTAACATGAAAATCTATACATGTCACTCCCTGGGTTACCTCCTCCAGGGATCCCATTTGTCTGAAGGGTACTACTATCTAAGCATCTGATCAGCGTACTCCGTGGCCTGACTCCTGCATTTCTCCTGCCCTTCTCTCTATTAGGCTCTGTGCTCTCTGAACATAACCACACTGCACCACAGCTTACTCTAGTTATTCCTTCTGCTAGAATGTTTTCTGTAAGACTATCTACCTAGCACATCTTTTTTCATCCTACCAGCCCCAGCTGACGCATGAGCTCCTCTAGGGAACCTTCCTGGACTCCCCCTGCAGATCTGAAGGGTTTCTTCCTGTGTGTCCCCAGTACACTGCACATTATCTTCATTATGTTCTAACAGTTCTACCACAGTCCGCTGGGATGGCCTACTTGCAAGCGTCTTGCCCACCAGCCTGTTAGTTCAAGGGCAAGTGCGTTGTCTACTCAGTCTTGTTTCCATGAGGATGAATGGAGCACTCAGCATAGAAGGAAGCACTCCATAAATACAGACAGAACAATACAGGACAGGTTCAACTGTCAGTCTACACTCCAGGTCATGGAGTCAAGAAGAAGTGGAGTTATTCAGTCTTAGGTAAAAGCTAATGTCAAAGAATGAAATAAGTTTAATAAGTAATATATATGGTGGCACATTGCTTATTAAACTTTTCTATCAAAGTACTACTAATCGCAGAAGAATACTGACTGAGGGACCTGAACACAAAGGCTTCAAAACATGGCATTCCTCTGGAGGAATATATCCATATTCATTTTAACCTAAAAACATTTAAAATTACTAGCAAGTAAAAGGAATGCTACAGGGAGCTAGAACATCTTTATTATGTGAGCTCTAGTGATCTTCAGCACATGTGTGAACCCTTTAGGTGGGGCTGATGACAGTGTCAGTATCACAGTTTTAGAAACAAGTGTAGGGCGGAAATAGCATCACACTTAAAGTCACGAGTCCTACTTTGGGTTCTTGTCCCGTTACTTGGGCTGTGACTTAGGGTCTACTTTACTATCTCTCTGAGCCTCCTCGGTTTCCTTATCTGGAAAATGGCTATAATAATATTTGCCTTATATATTTCATAATGTTGGTGCCAATAGTAGAAGAAATAATGTAAACAATGAAGGATATAAGCATGAAAAATAGAGCAATATTTTATCGAGAGAGTGCAAAATCATACATATGCTATACGTATTCTTAAAAACATTTACCTTTTTAAAAGATGACGGCTTTCCCCTTTTGGATTTTTCCTTGGGGGATAAAGGAGGGGATCGCTCCTTTACCTGTGGAGGCAGCTCTTGATACAGTGCTGGAATTGAAAAAGAAATCCAAGTAATCAAATTGAGGAGCACTGTTCCATGGGGAAAAAAATGACAACGATGGGGGAGGGGCAGATGAAACTAAAGAAACTGATATTCACTTCCTTGGTTTAACAATAAGCTACCCAGGACTTGCTGTCAAGGCGATTTGTAGTCTTACACATTAATTTTCAAAAGAACATAACTTCTGATTGGAAAGTTTTGAAACGCAGGATTTCAGAAATGTAGAAGGTGCCATTTTCTTTTACTATGTGGTCATACAGATGCTTATATCATTTTATCTGAAAACATTTACCAGGAACCTGCTCTAAGCATGGGTATCTGACAGGTACTGCTGGAGGAGATATAAAGATGACCAAAACAGTCTGCTCTCAAGGAGCTTACAGTCTGGTCAGAGACAGATCTGTTCACAGGTAAGTAGCATAAAATAGAATGTGACATTAATCCAAAGAGAGAAAATGACAAAGTCCGATGTGGGGATGACAAATGCCTAACGGAATAAGCGGTAGGTGTGTCAGATTCTGAAGAATATGTAGGATTTTGCCAGGCAGAGGTGTGGAAAAAGGATAACTTGGGAAGATGATATGAAATAAATACGCGGACTCCACATGATACTTACCGTATTTCCCCATGTATAAGACGCTCCCATGTATAAGACGCGCCTTAATTTTGGGGCCCGAAATTTGAAAAAAAATGTATTACATAAAGTTATTGACTCAAGTTTTATTCATCATAAAATTCATACAACTCCTCATCACTTGCGGGAAACACAACTAAAAAAAATCTACAACCGGGCCAGCCAAGTGGTGCGATGGTTAAGAACTGGTTTGGGACACCAGAGGGCCCCAGTTCAGATCCCACATATGAGGGCCAGTGACACTGCCCTCTACAGCTAAGATGCTGAACAGCAGCTCAACCTGGAGCTAGGCTGCCATGAATCACCAGCGAACGCGTAGGCTGGAAAAAAAAAAATCTACAACCACTGTATAAGACACATCCAGTTTTTAGACCCCAAATTTTTCGAAAAAGGGTGCGTCTTATACATGGGAAATACAGTAATCTACATAATAGTGCTGAATCTAAGATTCTCATACTCTAAGATTATAACCTATATAATCCAATCCACACACAGTGCTGAGTCTAAAAAGTCGGATGGGAATTTTAAAGGACTAAAAAAAAAACAAAAAAAAACCTATTCAGGTTAAATGACTTGGGCAACTCTCAATTGAGAGAAATGGCTAAAATATATCTGATCAAAATTCTAAGATTATGAAATGTATTAACTGGCTTTGTGTATGAGTTGATTTTACTATTGGGATTCTTTATCTTTTATTCGAAAGGATGTTAGACATGATTAAGGGAAGCTGATCATATTTACCTTTCTAGTGGCTCAAGATACAAACGGAAAAAATCCTTTATAATAATGGGCTAGCAAGGTCTTCTATTATGTTGTTTTCTTGGCTCTCAATTAAATAGTCAGTACAGCTTCTGTTCATATATATACGTCCCTTAGATTATTTGTTTTGCAATTTTGGTTTTGGATAAAGGACAATTTCTTCTTCTATTTTTAGAGTGAAATATGCTGCTGACAGTAATTTTTTCTCTAAGGTTAAAACCGAGCAGGAGAGGTTTTTTTAAATTCAGGCAAAAAGTATGATAAAGTTGAAAGGAAAATAATCTCTGATGAAGTGAAAATTCAGTCATGATAGTCTCAGGTTGTCTGAGGAATTTTTCCATTTGTCTGGCCTTTATTACGCTTTTCCCACAAGCAATAACTGATGCCAAAAGAAAACATCAATTATTCTGGGATACGATAAGGAATTACAGCAACTGAAGAATGGTCAATACCTGAGAGCATTACTTTCGGCATATAGCCACTAACCATCATTACAGTATGCTTCACAAGTCTCATTTTGGTTATTATGGATGAAAAACTTTATTGGATTTTAACCCACTGTAGAACAAATATCTAAAGCCTCTCAAGAATTGCAAGCCTTAGAGGTTATTTCTACAAACTAGATTCTGAAGTTAAAGCACCTACCATAATACCATTCTGCCTGGAAATACACAATGTTTTATATTGTCAAGTTAAAAAATTTTTAAATGTTGTCATTTGTATCTGGAAAAAACAATGAATGGTTTCTATATCTAGTTAAAATGACAGCTATATTCCAAAGCGACTATGATTATGCTGGCAGCTCTTCATTAAACATAGAAGCTGCCCCTGCTGAGCTCCAGCAGTTAATCCCATGGGACAGCCATCACTGGGAAGGGGAGGGAAGGAACTTGGGCATTTCAGACAACCTGGATGTTAGAAGTGCTGAGCTTTTGGGGAAGTGACTGGGTATTAAAATGTCCTAAAATTTCTTCCTTCCACGTTGCCTTAAATTTTCTCCATTATGTATCTTCTTTTAAACATAAAAATATACCCCAGATAGAGTTTAAGAGTTATCAGTCAATTAGTACTCAGAGAACGAGAATTAAAAAAGTGGTGCAGAGGAACTTCAAATTTTTGTTGTGAGAGAAGTGGGTAGTTTTTGAGACACCTAGCACTTGAGAGGGGAGGAGTTTGCTGAAAGCAGACGCGTTGCAGGAGCTGCAGTAAGACCGAGAGTGCTTGAGAGATGGGGGAGGAAGGCTGTGAAGTACCAGGGTGCAGACAGGGCAGTGGGAGGGTTTCAAAGAGAAATTTTATCTGGGCTGAAGCCAAAACCCAGTGATCATGGAAGGAATTCTTCTTCCTCCTTCCTCTCTTTTGCTCTCAAAATTCAGAACTTGGGTTAGGAATCAATAGTACTTTTTTTCAGCCATAGTTTGGGTTAAATGGGGTTTCATAGACTAGCCTGAAAAGCAACTATTATTTATAATAATAATTTTTTTTTTTTTTGCGGAAACAGAAAACAATACATATTTAAAACAGAATGTTGTCAAGGTTGCCTATACTACATTTTAAATCAGAACTATAGGATTTTAGTATTTCTGGAAGAAAACGTCGAGATGACAGAGCTCAACTTCCTCATTTTATAGGAGGAAACTGAGGCATATCAGTAATAGTTGCTGAGCTAGATTAGAAATCAGTTCTCCTGACCTGAGAATTGTGCTTTTCCTACCACACTATGAAGTTAATTGCTGATAGGAGGCATTCTTCTGAAAAAGCATTACTATATTTCTACCCTTTCTAAATAGTCTTCATGTTATTTTCAGGCCTCTGTGTTCAACTGTCACCTCTCAAGGTGAAATCTACAGCTAGTAGTAAATCCACAGCTGTCACAAAATTGTATTTAGAATTAATTCCTTCACCAGCTTCTTTCTTTTTCCTTTCACAAAGGAGGGCTTACTTGACTTGAGAATGAAATAATCTACTACAGGTAGGTAACAAGTAACAGCTAGGACTAAAGTATAAAAAATAAAAGAAGGGAAGTTGGGGAACTAGAGGTTCTCAATGTGCCTGTCAACTGAGGAGTCACTGCAGCAAGAGAAGAGCTGCCAGAATCATGGGTGAAGTAGGCGGCGGGGGAAAGGGGCTGCACAAAAACCCTGACAGCTAGATGGGCAGGTCCCCTGGGATGAGGAGTCCGTGAAGCACACATTACAGAATTTAATAACTTCATAGTACGCTAGTGCCTCCCCCCCCCCTTTTTTTGCATCATAAGAATGAAAAGCCATACCCATTGGTAAACATGCAGAAGTTACAAAGACAGTAAATTAAAGGGTAAAAAATGATTAAAATCTTGTACTATCAGTTATACCATATTAGTAAACCAGGAAGGGAGCATAAAACTTACTTTCACTAGCCACATGATTAGCTGGAAAATAACCTTCCTGTCCCTTTCCTAAGCTGCCATACCACCAGTCTTCATTATCTTTGAAAAACACTCCGATAATGTCTCCGCGATGGATGGTTAGTTCATCTGATCGATTTGCTGTGTAGTCATAAAGAGCCACTACCTAAGAGAGAGATAAGACCACCACAGCTTTATCACAACTGTACCACAGAGAAAACCCCCACCATTCACTTCCTCTTGCAGAAGAGCAGCTGAAACCAAAGCAGTACTTTGGTCAAGTCTGAGGCGGTCTCAAGGTTTGCTAAGGGGATCAGGGGTGGTGGGAACACAGCAGGAGAAGCAAGATAAAAGGCTGCGGGATTGAGAAATGGTTAAGAGCATTCAATACACTAAGATTAGCTTCAAAATAGCAGATGTTAATGTTTTTTTTTAAGTAAATTACTTGTGAAGCAAATAAAAAAAAGATCACACACCATTCACTTTCTTAGAATTGTTTTATACTACCTTTAGATTCCGTTCTCAGTGCTAAGCAGATACATCTGAAAAGAAATTCTTCAGAATGTCAACAGAAAGGAAAAACTCAATGGAACAACCCAATTACATAAGTGCATTGTGATCACTTGGCATATTGTTAATGTCTCTTGTTGAGACAGAAAACATCAAAAACATGTGTTTGTAGGGAAATTCATCAACAATCTAAATCTTCTGACTACCTTTGAAAATACTCTGATAAGCTTATTTTTACTGAGAGAAATTTAAGAGGAAAAGCCTTTCTATGAGAATCCGTTCTCTGTGTTGTTACAGTAGTCACTATATTTGATTTTTTTTCTTTTGAAAAACCCAAATCAAAATGAATGGCCACAGAGGCATTTACAAATCCCTTACAGCAGTTATAAGAAGGAAGCAGGTATCAACCCATTTTAGATGCGATGCATTGTATAAATTGGGACATAATATGAATTCTAAAGAATAAGCTAGTTTTTTTTCTATTTAAATGGGATTTGAAAATTTACAGGTTATACAACTACATGTGTAATGGAAAATTATTATAATCCTCTGCATTTAGGTGTAATACTAATTCATTCACTAAACAAATATATTTACTGAATTTCTAATATGGCTGGTTTATGCTGGGGGCTAAACATACAGAGATAAACAGGATGACCTCCAGGGGTACCTCATTTAGGCTTTCCAGGAGAATAGTCAGGAATGAGTCACTTGAAGACATGGAAGTGTGTTTCAGGCAGACTGGACTGCATGTGTGAGAGTCCAGAAAAGAGAAAACCCCCAAAGAGTTCAACATGGTGGGAGCTCAGGATGAGAGGCAGGAGCACAGACAGGAGGATGGGGGAAGTTGAGGCTACAGAAGAAAGAAGTGGTCAGGTCATTCTTGATGAAAGAGCTCAGCCTCAAGATAAGGGCCATAGGAAGACAGGAGAGTTTTAAGCAGAGGATTCCATAACAGTTCACAAGACTCCTTGTGGTAGCTTTCAGTTAATCGACAACACAACACTTATTAACACATTAAGCAGGAGATTTTAATGGATAAATCTGGAATTAACTGTTGTCATTATATGGTATAATGGCAGTGATAATTTTTTTCGAACAGTACAAATGCAATTCCTATTATAACACTTAGCACGGTCTAATTTACAACACGCTATGCAGGATGTTTTTTACAGTTTACAAATCTTTTATAATTGTTAGTATATTGATGCCAAATCACGATGTCAAAGTGGAACTTTTAACTTTTCCCTTCATTTTTCCTTCTCCAAACCTCTTCTCCTTTATTCTTCCATTTGGCACTAACACAGAAGAGGAAAGCTAATCAAAGTGCTCTGAGTGCCTGCCCTGGTCTAGGTACCATGCTAGCTGCTTATGTGAGTTATCTTACTCCATCTTTATGACAGTCCTGTGAGGGCATATGCTCCTATTTCAACTTTATAAATGAGAAATTTGATGTACAGAGAAATTTAATGACTTGCCTAACGTCAAGCAAACTAGTAAGTGGGAGAATCAGAGCTCAATTTTTCCTCCAGTTTTTAAAAAACTAAATACATTTATAGGCCATATTTATCTAGAATCAAACATGGGGGAGCAGCAGCCGAGAGGAAAGAAGGAGGGACAGGAAATCCCAATCACTCATGAAAGATAAGACACATTTTTGGACAGTAATAACTTAAGCAGTTGGCTGTGCTGAGACCTACTGTCCTTGGTCACCTGCAGGCCCACTGTGTTCCCTTCATGAAGAAATCCAGTACCAGAAAACTGGGGTTTTCCCCCCGTTGTTCCTCATCCTGGCTCTGGCACACTGGGACAGCACAACTTGGATGATTTTAAGCTAGAATGAGGTCAGTACATGCTTATGTATCTGGAGTCAGAGGTGGCTGCTGGGAAGCAGAAGAGATTCAGCTTAGGCAACAGGGTCATTTAGGAAGAGCCACGTCTGATATCCTCATGTAGAGTACTGACAATGTGGAATCCATCAAGCTGGAGTCAGAAAATCTCCTGAATTTTCTACCAGGTCTGCTGATAAAACAGTCCCTTCAAAGGTACTGGGTCCAAAAGGCCTTTAAGGGTCTACATTTCAATGTTCCTGTTAAAGTACCTACTGATTATCCTCATTATACAATCAAACACAGCACACTAGTTTCACACGGTTAAACACGTACCCTACCCTGTGTCCCTGTTATGGACTGAATTGTGTGTGTCCCACAAAATTCATAAATTGAAGCCCTAATTACCATTGTGACTGTATTTGAAGATAGGACCTTTAAGGAGGTAATTAAGGTTAAATGAGGTCCTATGGGTGGGGCCCTAATCCAATAGGACTGGTGTCCTTATATAAAAAAGAAGAGATACCAGGAGCACAGGTGCACAGACAAAAAGGCCATGTGAGGGGACAGTGAAAAGGCAGCTATCTGCAAGCCAAGGAGAGTGGCCTCAGGAGAAACCGGCTTTGTCAGCAACTTGATCTTGAACTTCCAGCCTTTAGAACTGAATGAACAACATTTCTGTGGCTTAAGCCACCTATTCTATGGTATTTAGTTACGGCAGCCCTGGCAGACTAAGAGTCCCAGAGCCTGGTAGTGTCAGATGAATCACTCATGACCAGCCCATCTTGGTACTGCGTATGGGCAATGCCTCACTTGTATCCATTTTAGGTCCTTATCAGCTTACAGTGCTGTGTACCACATTATTATAACGTTACCTCCTGATGTAGAAACAACGTCCTTGTCACCAAACTCCACAACCAACATCCTTAGGAGGGTGATGGCTGGAGAGGGTACATGCCCCAAAACAACAGTCTTTGGAGCATGTCACCATCATACAATGACATATAAGTGAAAAATTGATATAGAATGAGCAATCAGTGTGTTTCACATGCCAACAGTCCACGCTCTGGCAGTGGTGTTCTGACCATTCGCTCATCATCCTGGAGGCACACGACAAAAAGTCACGTGGCTCATGAGAATCTACTTGGGTTCCAAGCAGTGTGTATTTTTATCCAGGATGTTCTTATCTTCTCATCTGAAGACCACTTACTCTCTTCTGAGCATCGCTGTATATACAATAAGCTTCTTTGCTTGTTTTAATTTGGAAGTGGATTCTGCAGAAATCATGTCTTCCCAATCTCCAATTAGACTTATCTCACTGCTCTAGGATAAAATGAAGCACCACAAAAAAAAAAAAAAAAAAAGCTGTGAGACAATCCCACCAAGGGGTTTGTTTTGAATTAATACTACTTCTATTTTCTTCTTATTCTGCTAGGTCTTGTCATAGAAAATCTGTCTTGACCATTCTCTTGATGAGTATCCTCTATGACGTATAATATCATTCCTTGCACGCAGTGGGCTGGCAATATGGTATGGCAGTAGGTATGACACTATCTTCAGCAACAGGATCCAAATCTTGAGTTTATCAAGCAGCTATGAAACCTTTCTGCAATAGAAGTTTAAAAACATGAGTTGATGTGCACCCATGTTGGTAATGACAAGTCTTGGAAGTGAGGTGTTTCATAAAATCCACTTGGTCAAATTTTTGACCAGTATTCACATATTTGAAACAGAGTTCCTTCTCTTTCTCGAAGCTTGCCGAGTTGCTTGCACACAATCATGGTGGAAGTACTTTTTTTTTTTTTTTCAGTCCTCAGCAGTGCTTCACAGATACTGTTTCTTGGTTTAAGCAGTATGCCAGGCTGCTATAAGACATTTAGGTGAATTCTCTTTGTAGCATCTTCTGAGAGATTTTTTTCACTATTATAGTTCTCTCTGAAGAATTCTCAATGTTTCTTGAAACTAGTGTACCGAAGGAACATTAACCAGTGTTGTTCAGCAGATGTTCTCTGCAACTTTACCTATGCGTATAACGCAATGCAAAAACCAATATTCATAATGGCCCCAAGTCACTCACAAGCAAAGTTATGTTGAATAAATTCATATGGTTGAGCACCTTCTCCTTCAGCACCATACTGGCTGGGTCCATCATGGCTGACAAATGTCTCTGTGCCAGCCTGCAGCTAAGGTGGCATCTGGACCACACCATTTTCCTTCCCTGTGCATTCTCCTTGCTTAATTTCAGACTTCTGGCCTCCAGAACAGTGAAAGAACAAACTTGTTGTCTTCAGCCACACCAAGTTTGTGGTAATTTGTTACAACAGCCCTAGAAAACTAATGCATGTGATTTTTACTTTGGTGAGTGCTGGGTTTTCTTGCATTCCTTTAAGGCAGCCGTTCTCAACCTGTGGGTTGTGACCCCTTTGGGGGTCGAACGACCTTTTCACAGGAGTCACTTAAGACCATTGGAAAACAAAAGGATATTTACATTACGATTCCTAACAGTGGAAAAATTACAGTTATAGAATAGCAACGAAAATAATTTTATGGTTGGGGTCACCACAACATGAGGAACTGTATTAAGGGGTCGCTGCATTAGGAAGGTTGAAAACCGCTGCTTTAAGGAACATTGGACCTCTTCTGGCATGTAGTTACCTGAGATCATTTTGATCCTTTCCAGATTTGCTTTTAAGTTTTGTTAGAGCAGATTGGAGAAGACTTTACTCTAGGGCTCAATAAACCCCATTTCCAGGGTGTGATCCTCTGGATAATTCTACCTGATGCCCCACAATATTAGAAGGTTTTTTCCATTCTGGCTGTCAGGAATATGAATTAAACCCATTCTGTTGTGCAGCCTTCTACTTCTGAATGGCTCTTTCCACAAACTTGTTAAGAACATTACTTATGCCTATTGGCAAGATTATTACCAATTAATATGAGGTTAAATAAAAAGTAACATCTTAGTAATTATATGTCAGAAGCCTTGTTACAGTTTAACACAAATTACAACGTATGCATTTTTGTGTTCATGATAAATGTAGTTATGAACTTATACTTTTGGCATTCTTTAAGAAAGCGCATTAAAGTTTAGCATAGATATATTTAAGTGACATTTAACTGGGGTTCAAGTTATAATAAAATTTTTGGTCTCATCCATTTTCTCCTCAGGGACGGCCCATTCCCCGTATGCTTGGAGCAACCTTTTGCTATGTAGCTGGTCTTGTTATCTCACTACTTTGGATGTAGTGAAATAGAAAGCAACTTACATATAAGAACAATTAATTGGAGCAAAGGGAGGAGATGTATCTTTGTGCAGATTCCATAATGACTGTGCAGAAGTGTATATGGTTCTAGCCAGGCGGTTCCTTTTACAGGTGGTTTGTTCCATAATTACAATATGACTGTAGCTGTTTAAACTATGGTAACACTGAGAGATTGTACCTTCTAGTTGAAATAAAGTCTTTATAATAGATGGTTGGCTTCAGATGTTGTTTGCTGCTTCTTGGACCTTTGGGAGACAGTCTTAACTAATTTTATTGAATTCTGAGGACAGGTTTTTTTTTTTTCCCCTTCTTCTTCTATTTTTAATCTGCTTCATTATTTATAAGAGGTCTCGGTATAGCTGAGGCAATTTGTATGCTTTCTGAGAAAAATGGACCATTTCTTTGGCCACTGAAGATTTTTTTCACATAATCAAACAATGTTTTATACATCTTGATCCAATTTTTTTCCCCCTGTGTTTCTTGGGAGTTGAAATGGTCCTGATAGCCTCATCAAATACAGTCTTCAATCCCTTTTGGGTTAAAGATAAACATTGTACAAAGCAGCATGCTCCTACCTCTTTTGCTAGTTTCTGTCCTTGTTCCACACATACAGGTTCTTCTTTATGTCACTCAGTCTTGCTAAAGTTTTGGGGTCACCTCAGGGACCAATCTAAGTTCCCTTTAATAAAAAGGGTACATTTAGTGCATATTACTTAAGTTTTGGTGCCCACTTCTTATACATTGTGAAATGAGGCTAGATTGCTAAGGAAGACATCATCAATCACTGGAGAAGACAAAGGTCTCCAAAGATCCTAGTCTTCCTGTCTGTTCATCATTTTCCCGTCCGGCGGTGCCACAGAGTCCCAGGAGGTACCGCTTGCCACCTAAGACGATATGGCGGAAAGTGGTGGGCACTTACTCCGCTAGGAGGGGGTCACTGGCACAGCTCACGAGTGGGCACATCTTGCCCACTGCCTGTCACCAACCATTCACTAGGGCTTCAGTGCACTTGGCTGTGAGTCATGCTGCTGCCAGGCAGCCTCCGGGCATGGTCCCAGCCCACACCCCAGTTGTGTCTGCTGGTTGCCCCCCACCAGTAATTATTTAGCAAGTGACACAAAATAAGCTTTGAGAAAGTCTCATTTCTCCATAATGTCACTAAAATAATATTTGATCTTTATTATTAAAATATAAAAAAAGAGCAGATAAAAAAAGCTAGTAGAAAACCAAATTTAACAATAAACCCTGAATTGTACCGAAATGCATTATCAAATATTCAAATGGCTCCTTTACTAATAGTGTCATTGAGTTATATTTTATTTTATGAGAGGAACAAAGAAACATACAGCCCTATTTCTAGCATCATGTGGTAGAAACACGTACAGTCTCTTAGGATGATTTCCATGAATATTATGTAAGACAACCCTAAAGATATTTATAAGAAACCAAGGTCCTGTTATTTTTTAACTGATTTCATCTGGATAATAATAGATTAAGAAAACAGAGATAAAGAAAGTAAATAACTGCACAAAGTTTACTGTCTCTGTACCAGACAATCTGCTCCTATCCTGCTATAGAATGCTAGTATATGTGAACCTCAAACACTGCATCAAATAAATATTTGAAAATACGGGTATTTAATTCCAAACACCACTTAGTAAAGTAACTACACCAAGGGTAGTGGAAAGCATACCAAACTAGGTATCAAGACAGTGAGTTTCCAGTCCTGTCTGGGCCTCCAAGGCTAAAGTACATCATAGGACACTCAGGCTGAACGGCTGTAAACTAGGAGGTTTGGGCCAGAAGATAATTTCGTATACCTTCAGCTTTAAAATTCTACCATACCAGCTACTCAAATAACTATTCATTCCAAAAGAACAGCATTCATAAATTTTAAGGTATATTCAAAATATTAATCAGTTGCATAATAGTTTGGCTGTATTATTTATTACATATAAATTGGAAAAACTAGTTTGACTGCTGTAACGCTACATAAGAGTTGTAGTACAACAACAATGATAAAACAACAATGATAAAGTATTTCTTCTGAGTTTACCCTGTGGAAATACCTTTCTTTTACAAATAGGAATGACTCGGCCTTTGAACTTCACAAATAAGCTACTTGTTTTATATCATGATTGGTGTCAATTAAGCCTTTTCCTACAGAAACCACAATTCACATATGAGAATTGTTACAGTGAATTGCTAGGTTTCATTGAAAAAGGCTGTAAAATGTATCTTTTTATTGGTTATTTCTAACAAAAAAAAAATCAAGAGAATGATGCAGACTGTTAAAGATTGGACCGCAGTTTTTTTTTTAAGCAAAGAAAAATGATAGTGTAATTTTCTTTCTTGGGAGGGACAGCATAGGAAGAATTATGAATCACTGGTTTACATTTGAGTTCTCAAAGTGTGGTCTCCAGACCAGCAGGGGCAACACTACCTGGAAACTTGTTAGAAATGCAAATTCTTGGGCCCAATTCCAGACCAACTGAAATCATATTGCTGAGGATGGGGCCAGCACTCTGAGTTTTAGCAAGCCTTCCAGGTGGATTCTGATGCACCTCAAGTTTAGTTAATATTTTATTTCAGTGAGCTACTTTATAAAACATGTATACTTATTTGCTGCACGTACCAAGTGACAAAATGCGTGGGTAAGAAAGGGAATTTAAAATATATAGCCAAAGCTTATAACAAATTGCGACTGGTCAAACTTAAATAGTAAACCCGTTCCTCCTTTCCTACTAGTTTTACTTACCTTTCTTAGTTTCCCTCGTCTCACTGAAATGCTGATTAGCTCCAGATTTGAGTAATTTAACATCCACTTCGTCATTTTTTCAATAAGCTCATGCTCAAACTGCAACTAGGAGTCATAGTAAGCATTTCTTAGGTTTCCCTACAACTTCTTAAGCATTAACAAATTTTAAAAAAAGAAAAACTGAAAGGTTAAATCCATTTATCCAGCACTAATTTTTAGGTATCTATTGTGTCTCAGCTACTCTTACAGGCTGAGAGATAGCAGTGAACAATAGATACAAAAACCTGCCCTCGGGGAGGCTTCGGTTTTATTGGATGTTTCATTGTTGACCCTTTCAAAAGAGGGATACCTTTAATATTTGTACAAGTTACTCTTCTGTTTCTCTACTTTTATTTGCCAATGAATAGTTACCAGGATGCATGCTGATATTGAATATTAAAATGATCATTTATTTATTACTTTAGATAAGTATAATTTCTTTAAATTCCCTTAATGAACCATGAGCTATGAGTAAATTTATAAAATTACTAGTAAAAAACTAGATAGACAATATTTTTAAACAAAAATAAAATCAAATGTTTGCAAATAGCATATCATTTACAATCTATAGTAGACAGTTTTAGTAGTTATACATTTTATACTCCATAGTTTAAAGCAGTGACTTATAGAGATTATATATAAAATATATATCCCTTATGATAAATGAAATACTCTTTACCCTACTGTATTTATTACTTGGTTTTATTTACTGTAGATGCTACTTTCCTGGCCAGGTCGTTTCCACAGCCACAAGTGTTGTGAGAGATAGCACAATTAAAAACAAAAACAAAAACACATAACATACAAATTTGTAAATATTAAAGTGAAAAAAATTTGTGAATTGAAGTTTGTTAAGGATATAAACACATGAATACATAAATATTAAAAAACATAAAAATAAACACATACATAGATAAATAAAAAACGGTCTTCCAATAGACAGACCTGTATGTACCACTGCAAAACTACTTTAGAAAAGCCCTTTCTAAATTTGAATAGGCACCTACAGGAACTCAAAAATGTCTAAATGAGTTATAATTTTTGTTATTTTCTTTTAGAGTGAGGTATGGGTCTATTTCTCTGTGCTAACATATAGACAATAGATATATAACAACTATTACTTAAAAATAACATGCAGTCTATCTGGAGACAAACCTTTTGAGCATGAAATTAAATCTCTTTTTGATACTTAATGGCATCTTCAAGATTTCCTGAGCACCAACTGTAAGTGCAAAGAGTTGAGGTCCTTGAAATTTCGAGACAATCTGTACAGAAACTCTTGAGAACTACTTAAAGAGCACTACTAAGGACATTTGTTAAATTTATTAATAGAATTCACTAAAATCATAGACAATTTCTAAAAGGATGAATATCTCATTCATATAATAAAAATCTCGAGTGTGTGCTACATGTATGGCATCGTACACAGAGCAGGAAAAACACAAAGAAATGGAGCATCGAGTTTATGACCTGAAGGTGCTTCGGATATAATTAAGAAACATTTCTAAATATTTATTCTAAATGTTTAGCATAAATTAATATCTTTATAAGCTGCTGTTTTATGAAATATTTTATTTAAAAACATCTCACTTAAATGCTTTAGTTTTATTCAAACAAGGTTTTAAAATTCACTAGTTCTAAAACAAGTATATAAATCACAGTCTGGGTTTTTCTCAGCATCAATGTACATCTACTGTTATTTAATAATCTGCTATGCTATAGAGATGTCCACATGTCTGTCTAGATATATCTAGAAATATATGTATCTACCATTTACTTAATGCTTACTATGTGCCAGGGATGTGCTAAGCATTTATGCATATTTTACACTATATAGCATATATAATATATGCACTGTATTATATATAATATATACTTATATATTTTATAAAATATGTATTTTACACCATATATAGTGTATATATATTTGTGTACACACACAAATTTACAGCTACCCTATTTAGTATTTATCATGCCTTGTTTCTTTAATTATAAACTAAAAGAACTGTTATTTGTCTAAATCATACAATGTGGCAGATTCTAGATGGTTAGCAGACCTGCTTTTCTCCTAAGCCTATGTTCTTATTCTCTAAACTTACATAGGTACTTAAGTTTGAAGTTACAGGTCTTCATAGAATCAAGTAAATACGAGGCTGCCCGGTTCACTGCCTGTGATTTTCTTTAAGATTATGGCAAAAGAAGGGTCTTATAGACTTGGTATTTCTATTGAAGAAAGCACCTGAAGAAGATGAGTAAAGCGTTTTCTTTCTTTTTTTTTTTTTAAGATTTTATTGGGGGAATTGGGGGAGGGCAACAGTGCTGGGGAATTGGGGAAAGGGGAACAGAGCCTTTTTCTTCATGTTAGCTTTTAAGTCACAATTTGTTGAGGCCACCAAAATGGGAAATTGAAACAGGCAAAGATGACAGCTTATATATGTATATTAACATGTGTATCCATATGATCACTGCTGTTGATATTTAAGGGTGGAGGGAATTACTGAAATGACTACAGGCAGAGTTAATCTGGAAAGTCTTTGTGAAGGGATCTTGAGTAATAAATTTAAATGGGAAGGGAAAGCTTTTTAGGTTGCTGACAGCCAGACATCAATATTTAACTGCTCCTCTATTTGAACACTGAGGCTTCTCTATTTAATTCTAACGTCAGTGATGAGGCAGAAAAAGTTAACAGGAAGTGAGCCCAAGAGGGATTAGCAGAAGGTGGTTTGCTCAGTACTTTGCACCACTCCATCCCCATCTCTGGAACTGCCCAGGCCTGCATCCACTCCCCAGGCACCACGCAGGCTCAGCCCTTAGGGATAAATTTTTCTGTCAAAACACCCCTAGAAAAGGGAGATAAAACCCCAACCGGAATTAGTTTGTGACACCTGCACAGACTGTTGGAGCCTGCCCATAGCCTGAACTCCAGCCTCATCATAATACAATTAGAATAAAATGAACACTACAGGGGTCGGCCAAGCGGCTTGTTGGCTAAGAGTTGGCTTGGGAGCGCAAACTCTGGACAGCAGGGCCCAGATTTGAATCCCACATGAGCCAGTGACACTGCGCCCTCTGCAGCTAAGATGCTGAACAACAGCTCGACCTGGAGCTGGGCTGCCATGAGTTGCCGGCGATGGCGTAGGCTGCAGTGGGGCTGCAGTGGGCTGCGGTAAGCCACTGTGAGTGGCCGGCAGTCAGCGTGAGCGGCTGGCAGCTGGTGTGAGTGGCTGTCCAATGGCCGGCGAGCGACTGCCTCACCCAGAAAGAGCGCAATGATCACAATACCAACATGGGCCAGTGAAGCAACGTCCTCCACAGCTAGACTGAAGAACAAAAGGACAGCAACTTGTCTGTTCCCCTTGCCCAATTCCTCACTGCTGTGCCCTCCCCTGCCCAATTTCCCAATAAAGTCTAAAAAAAAAAAAAGAATATTACAACTTGCCCCCACTCCATGGGTTTTTCTGTATGCATTATGGGTAAGAACATGCACAGAAAGAAACCAGTTATATAACCTGCATATGTCAATCAAATGACCTCAGTCTATATGTCAAATGTACATCACATCTCTTGCTGTAAGAAAATTACCCACTCTTTCCTATATAAGAAAGCTAACCTAAGGTGCAGGGCAGCTGTCTTCTCTAGACACTGCCACTAGCTTCCTCATTGCCTGACTTCAATAAAACCTATCCTTTCTTTCTCACTTTTCTGGGTCTTGTGAATTCTTTCACATTGTGTGAATGGCCAGGGGCATTCAAATACAATACAGTGAATCCAAATATTTGAGGAGAAGCTCATGTCCACGCATGTGTGCATTTGGGCTAGCAGGGAAGAAGAATAGGAGGATAATGAAGAAAACAGCTTAACGGAAAATGTCCCTACTTTAGCATACAATTCTAACTGTCATACATAAGGAGATGCAGACAGTTCAGTAGGAGGCTCTAGAACTTACCAAACAGTATTTCAAATGGCAAAACAGAAATCTGCAAATAGGGTTTTTAAGAAGTAAATGGAAAATTCTGAGCTTAAGGACAGATGAGTAGAGGGGAAGCACTTCTGGAACAGAGAATTAATGAAAACTGGTTCTTTCATAAAAGCAAGAACACTGGCAAAAATGGTCATAATCAACTTTCTAGGAACTCTTGACAATTAGCCAAAGGATTGCAACAATCCAAGGAGTAATTCAAGAAAAACAGTTGAATCTTGGTAAATACAGCGAGCTCTGTGGAGTTTTAACCTGTCCTATTTCCGTTACCTCCTTGCCAGTTCCGTGGCAACCTTAGAAACCAACAGACTCGGAACCATGGTAACCCTGAAAACTAGCAGGCCAGCCATCACAGAAGAGGGCGGAACAGGCTCAGAGGGCCTCCAAAGCCCCATCTCCAGAGAAGTGTCACTACATGGCCTCCGTAGCAGCCCCTGAAAAGCTCCCTTCTCAGGGCTTGTCTTTATCTGATGTGACTCAGGGCCAGCTGTGTGAACAGCCATATCCCTAGGGCAATTAGTTAAAAATAATCAGTTGCAACTTAGGTGGTGATACAAGTTAGGACAAATAAGGGGATGATCAAAACATTAAAAGGAAAAACTGGGAAGTGACTTGTCTACAGGGTGCTCTGAAAAGCTCCAAGATAGTCCTGGAAACCTAGAGGGCCCCATGCATGTGCAGGACGAGTGTGCCCAGGGAGACCAGAGAAGGCTCTCACCTCTCCCTCTGACTAACTTTTACAGTCTGCACGAGGAGAGAGCGAAGGCCATGTACGGCAGTGATGAGATGCCTACTGAAGCACTGGAAACATGTCCCGACACACAGAGCCCCTTGGAAAAGGCTGCAGGATTTGGATTCGGGCATTTAAAGAAACCTCTGTCCAATCATTAGCTGACCACTAAGCTAACCAAGCGGACACTTCAGTGGTTCCACATCACAAAAAATATAGACTTTATAGAATTACTCCAGGAAAGTCAGTAACTAAATACACATAGTCACAGTAACAATAACAAAAATGACAAACCATGGAAGGGTGGGGGTAGAGAATCTGATTTCTAGGTTTGCCACATTATATTATCTCAAATGTCAAGTTCAACAAAAAATTAAGATACATAAAGAAACAGCAAAGTGTAACACTACAAAGGAATCAAAGTCAATAATAATTGTCACTGAGAAAGCCCAGATCCTGGGTTTACTAGACAAAGGTGTTAAATTAATGTGGAAAAAAAATGTATATCATATACAAAGACCTCAAGGAAACCATGTCTAAAGAATTAAGAGAAAGTATAAAAGTAACACCTCAGCAAATAGAAAATATCAATAAAAAGATAAAAATTATTTAAAAAAATAGAAATTCTGTAGTTGAAAAGTATGATATTCATGAAAGGGGCTCAATAATCAATTTGAATTGGCAAAGGAAAGAATAAGTGAAGTTCTCAGATAAATAAATTCAGAGTATCTAGTCTGAGGAACAGAAAGAAAAAAAATGAAGAAAAATAACCAACACTCAATAAAAACACTCAACAAAGTAAGAATACAAGAGAACTTCCACAACCTGATAAAGGCTATATACAGTGGGTGGTGGATTTTGTTAAAGGCCTTTCCTGTGTCTATTGAGATTATTGTGTGGGTTTTGCCCTTATTGCTATTAATATGATCTATTACATTGACTGATTTTCATATGTTAAATCAGCCTGTCATTCTTGGGATAAATCCTATTCCGTCAAGGCGTATAATGCTTTTTATCCTGGGGGTGCCAAAAAAAGGTATACACAACTTGTAGTCATCTTTTGTTATCGGTGTATAGTATTACAATTTTAATAATTTTTTCCTTTCTTAAAATGTGTATACATTTTTTTGGCACCCTCTGTACTTGTAGATTCTGTTACCTAGTATTTTGTTGATGCTTCTACACCAATATTCATAAGAGATTTTGGTCTGTAGTGTTCTCACCTACTCTTGGGATCACGGTAATACTGACTACGTAACACGAGTTGGAAAATGTTCATATCTCTGAATTTTGGGAAGACTTTGTAAAAGACTGATGTTATTTCTTCTTTAAACATCTGGTACAATTCACCAATGATGCATTCTGTGCCAGCACTTTCTTTTCTTTGTGGGAAGTTTTTTGATTGCTAATTCAATCTCTGCTCTTACGGGTCTATTCAGATTTTCATTTTTCTTCTTCAGTCAGTCTTAAATTGTGTCTTCCTAGGAATCTGTCCCTTTCACCTAGGCTATTTAATCTGTTAACATACAGCTAATAACAGCACTCCTCTGAAGTCCTTTTTATTTCTCTAAGGCTGGTAGTGGTATCTCCTTTATCATTCCTGATTTTAATAATTTGAGTGTTATCTATTTCCCCTCCTTGGGTCAGTCTAGGTAAAGTTTTGTTAATTTTCTTGCTCTTTCACAAAACCAATTTTTGGTGTCATTAATTTTCTCTATTCTTTTTCTATTTGCTATTTATTTGCATCCTAATAGATCTGCCAACTTCAGCTTTGTTTCTGAAATAAAAAATTTATTTCTACATTTGGTATAATAAACTCTATGAATCGATATATACATATACATCTATATATATAACATATATTTTAAAAATATACCTGGTTTATATAATTATATAGTAAAATATAATAATTTTCCCAGTTAGAAAATCACAAAGGATTTGAAAAGATTCTTCAAAGAAGGTATACAAACAGCACTTCAAAAGATGCTCACATCTTTAGTAATTAAGGAAATGCAAATCAAAAGTCACAAGATACCACTTTCTACCCACTGTGATGGCTATAATAACAGAGGCAGTAACAAGTGTGGATGAGGTTGTGGAGAAATTGAAACCCTCATACATGCTGGTGGGGTTGTAAAATGGTTGAAAGCCACTTTGCAGAATGCTTTTGCAGTTCCTCAAAATGTCAAACATAGAGGTAACATATGACGCAGCAATTTCACTACTAAATATATATGCAAGAGAACTGAAAACTGTTCACACAAAATCCGGTATGTGAATGTTCATATAACATTATTCATAATAGCTAAAAACGGAAGTAACTCAAACGCTCATCAATGGATTAATACATAAATAAGATATGGTAAATCCATAGAATAGAATATTATTCGGCCATAAAAAGGAATAATTTTTTTTTTTTTTATTGGGGAACTAGGGGAGGATAACAGCGTTGGGGAATTGGGAAAGGGAAACAGACAAGTTGCTGTCCTTTTTTGTTCTATAGTCTAGTTGTGGAGGACGTCGCTTCACTGGCCCATGTTGGTATTGTGATCATTATGCTCTTCCCAGGTGAGGCAGATGGGTTACCGGCCACCGGACGGCCGCTCACCACGGCTCTTGGCAGCTCATGCCAGCTGCCGGCCACACACGGTAGCTTACAGCAGCCCACTGTAGCTCCACGGCAGCCTACTCCATTACCGGTGACTCACGGCAGCCCAGCTCCAGGTCGAGCTGTTGTTCACCATCTTAGCTGTAGAGGGTGCAGCATCACTGGCCCTCATGTGAGATCTGAACCAGGGCCCTGCTGCTCAGAGCTGGTGTCCCAAGCCAGCTCTTAACCAACGTGCCACTCGGCTGGCCCAAAAAGGAATGGAATTTTGATGCTTGCTACAACATGGAAGAACTTTGAAAATATTATGGTGAGAGAAGCCAGGCACAAAAGGTCACATAATATATGATTGCATTTATATAAAATATTGACAACAGGCAATTCCATAGACAGAAAGTAGTTCAGTATTTACCAGGGGCTAGGGAGAGAGGGCAATGGGGGGGTGAGGGGGGGACTACTAATGAGTATGGGATTTCTTTCTTCAGTAACATTGACTATGTTGTAAAATTAGACAGTGGTGATGGCTGCAAAACTCTGTGACTATCTATGCCATGTTTCCCCGAAAATAAGACCTAGCCGGAGAATAAGCCGTAGCATGATTCCTCCAGGATATGGAGGGCACGCACCCCTCACATGAGGGTTTTATGACCTGTTTCAGGGAGAAAGGTGCCTTTTCCACAAACTCCTTCAGCTTAAAATATTCAGTATGCCAAGGTGCCATATTTTGGCACCTAAAATCATGTGAGGGCTTATTTTCCAGCTAGGTCTTCTTTTCAGGGAAACGGTATTAAAACCTAATGAATTGTAGACTTCAAAGGGGTAAATTTTATGCTATGTGTATATCTAAAAATAGCTATTAAAAACGATCATAGAAATTATGGTTATGGTAAATAAAGCAACAGATACAAGCAAAAACACAGAGGAGACCATAGCTCTCCACGTGAGAGCGGAGAGCCTTGCTTCTGGCTATGGAACTGGAAATACAGTGAAAGGAGAAAGCAACACATAAGAGAAGTAGACATGCTTAATATGTTACCAAGGTTTTGCTGGTAAGAACTAATCAGCTGGTAGTACCAGTGATAGAAAATTAAAGTGGAAAGGCCTAATCGAGGTCCTGGGGGAGACAGGAATTTTATTGAGCTGTGTTCATTTTTAGGTTCTTTGGGTTACAGCCTAAGTACTTATAAAGACTTTTGTAGTAGAATGGAGAAAGGAAAGATTAAGATTAGAAATATCCACCGAGGAGTCATTCATACTTAGGTGTCAGCTGAAACTTAAGAGTGCACAGTGAGCTTTACAAGTAGGTCTCAAGGAAGAAGCGGGGAAGCCAATCACCTCATTCTTGGGTGATACTCAAAATTACCTTCTCATTCCTTCACTCCTGTTCTTCAAACAGCTGCCTGTGGCATGTGGGTAGCAGAGTTTGAAGTATAGCAGGTGTTTGTAATTTCCTTTCTCAAGGTCACAGGTGACTTCTGCCAGCGCACTAGAAAAACCACAGCTTCTGGGCCCCTTTCTTCCCACCAAACCCCAAGATCCCCTTCTCACATCCAGATTACTCTCTGCTGCTTATATGTCTTTAACTCACCCCACAGCTATTAGAATTGACGCACCATTACTCCCAAGAAATCTACTAAGACTCTATCCACTAACCTCAAACCCTATCTGACTAAAACTTCTTGGTGGGTGGGTAGGATATTTTCCAAGATAAAATTTTGAAATTGGCTTTCTTATATAACTTCCATAATAGATTTATTAAGAGGGAGGCATCTGTATTGGGCTATGTCCCCTCCTCAAATCAAGGCCTTCATGACCCTTTTTACCTGTCATTCTGGTCAGCCTTTCCAGTAGTGTTCGGTTGTCTATACCCTTCATTACCACCCCCTGCCTAATTCCATTACAAGTTATAGTGATGATACAAAAACCAGATGAATAAACACACAGTATGTAGCAGAGCTTTTAAAGTTATAAATTGTTTTTATAAGTGTTAATTACTGTTAATATTACCTGAACTGCTCCCGATTTCCACAGAATCTGCCTAGTGCCACTGACATTACAGTTTAATGCTTTATTCATACAAGCTGATTCTGCTTTTAGGGAGTTAATATGGTTGGCTCATTTACCACAATGCATCAACACATTCAATTTAGATGTTTCTAGGAGATCCTTATAGACCTTGTGTGTTTCGATTTCCCTACAGGGAAATGATGATAATAATAATAATACTTTTATCTCATAGAATTATTATGACATTCAAGTGAGATAACCTACATAAAACAGTTTGCACAGTGCCTGGTACAGAGTAAGTGACCAATAAGTGTTAGGTATAATCATTATTCAGTTCTTAAAGTTCTTCGAGTTATCATAGAGAAACAGTGTTTTACAGTAAAATATTTCTGTAGAACACTCACAATTACAAATGTGACCATATTTTCCAAACCAAACGTAGACCTACTAACTCCAAGTTCATTTCTGAAAACAAAAATTTATCTCTAGGTTTGGTAAATGAAGCTCTGAATCCACAAAGTGCCCTCACAGAAGTCTGTTCACGTTGCTGTAAGAAATGACCAGGCAGAGATATGGTGACAAGAAAACTAGGAAGTTTCATTAAAAACAGACAAGTTTCATTTTCTCTAGGAATTTATCTCAATCTTTACACATCAAACTAACCTGTGACCCAATTATGTGGTTATACCAAGAGGTGTTTGTGTTACTCACGGCTATCCTGCCGTCTGTGCCCAAGACTGATCTCTGTGGACAGATGATGGCAGGATAAAGAGCATCACAGAAAGAAGACACTGGGCGGACTCCTATATGTTCATCAAGGGAAAAAAAAAAGTCTATGGGACATTAGTGTGGCAGGTGGTAGACATTCATCTAGGCAGGAAAAACAGAGCACTAGTTGAATAGCTTTGATAAAGTTTCTCCCAAAATGGAGAATAATATTTCATAAGCTACTGAGGGTTAATTTTTTTTCTTTTCTAAATAATTGTTTTCTGTTTTATGGCATGATCAACTCAAGTTTTGGTTTCTGCTAGAGAATTTAACGCTCCCTTAAAGAGATTAAATTTTATGTTGAAAATTTCAAGTAATCAACAAATCTTGTTTTACAAAACATGGAAGTAAGTATTTCCATTAACAGTGGCAGCGATGGGCATTGGTGAGTTGATCTGGTGGACATAACTACCATGTGTATACTATATGGAAGCGAATTATAACTGAATCCTGAGAATAGGAAGAATGAGAGAAATGATGAGTGAGCATTTAAGGAATGACAATCAGAGATCTGCTTAGATTTTCTGCTTCAGTATGTTCTCCTGGAACAGTAAGGGCAGTTCAAAAAGATTCATAGAACTTTAGACCCAAAAATGGATTGAAAAGATCAACTTCTTCAACCTTCCTCATCTTACTAACTAGAAAGGTTTTAAGTCCTTGGTGAGGGACCCTGCCACAACTGCCCACTCTGCTCCTTCGTCAAATGCTAAAATCTAGTCTGCATCTTTCTCCTGCCCTATTTAAGTTGCTGGATCTTTCCTTCTACCCGAGAATGTTTATTTTGAATGCAATACTGTTGTATAAATACCAGTGAAATTTTTCACTTTTGAAGAACACGGAAAAGGAAACATTTACTTTACATTCTATATAGATTTATATCAGGGCTGCCCTTTTTGGAAATGCTTTCTTTTGCGAAATTAGTCAGCAATATACACACAAGGCTAAGCTAACTGCTATTCTATTTTCCATCCACATCTCATGACAAGTCACCTGACTTGCTTCTAGTTCACCATGCCTCCTAATGTAACCACCTCGTTTCCTTTATATGGACCTGCTCCCATTTTCCCACACATTTCTGGCTCCATATGATAACACAAAAGTCCCTCCGTTTCCATACTTCTCTGTCTTCCAAGATACTCCACTATTCCTGATCTGTCTCTCTTCTTCCCACCTTTTGAATATGGACATCTCTCAAGTCCAGCCTGGCTCTTTGCTCTTACTTATTTCTATGGTTTTAGCATCTATTCATTTATGCATTTAAGTTGTATTTACTGACTGTCTCTAAGCCATGGTGAATAAGACAGACATGGTCCCTGCTTTCATCGAACTTACATCCTATTGAGGAAAGTGGGTGATAAACAACAAAACAACTAAAGAAAAAAAATTGCAAATTGGGATAAGTATTAAGAAGGAAAAAACAAGGTGTAATAATAACGACTAAGTAAAGGATATCTACTTCAGATAGAGTGGTGAAGGATGAGCCTTTGAAAAGTTGACATTTATACTGGGATCTAAAGAAAAAGAATTAGGAAAGATCACCAAGAGCAAAGATGTGGCATTAGAGACCAAGGCTGAGGTCATCCACATGCTTGTATAATTACTATGTATGAAGGCAAAAGTTTGACAGTGAAGAAAGTTAACAGGAAAAAAAAATGATTCATTTGAAATATGATGTTGGAGGAAAGCTCTACGGATACTCTGGACTCTGAGAAAGATGAACAGGTGGGTCCTAGAGCAAATTAAGCCTAAGACAATGCTGGAGGCAAAAATGACAAAACAGAAGTTGTCCTACTTCAGGCACATCATGAGAAGGCAGGATTCCTTGGGAAAGACAATGCTGAGGACATAGAAGGCAGCAGGAAGAGAAGGAAGACCAAATATGAGATGGACTGACTCCATAAAAGTAGCCATAGGCAGGAGTCTACAGGCTCTGAGCAGGGCTGTGTGGTCAGGACACTGTGGTCACCAGGGGTTGGAGTCAACTCAACAGCATGTAACACACACAAAGAAAAAGCCTGCTATGCAAGAGTGCAAATATTCCTGGCAGTGAAGTCACATGTTCAAAGGCCCATGGGTGAGTAAGTGAAAGCTTGGTTGTGTTCAAAAAGCTCAGCAGAGACTGTCATAAAGTGACGCTGAAGAGGTAGGCAGAGGCCAGATCATGAAGGCCCAACAGGCCCCGGGAAAGGGTTTGGGTTTTATCCTAACGTTAGGAGAAGTTATTGAAGAGTGTTATGCAGGAGGATAACCCATTCTGAATTCCATTTTAAAAAGATCACTCTGGGGGTGGCTGGTTAGCTCACGTGGTTAGAGTGCAGGCTCATCACACCAAGGTTGTCGGTTCGATCCCCACATGGGCCACTAAGATGCACCCTCCACAACTAGATTGAAACAATTACTTGACTTGGAGCTGATGGGCCCTGGAAAAACACACTGTTCCCCAATTCAAAAAAAAAAAAATCACTCTGGCTGTTATGACTTACTGAACTGCTGAATAAGGTGACCACAGAGTTAGGGTTGCGCAGGAATAGTCCCCATTTATGCCTGTTATCCTGGTGTAACTGAACTTCCGCACTGAGGAGTGAGAGCCAGGATATGCAATAAATAAATAAATACATAATAAAACAAACTTTAAAAAATGAAAAGAGAAAAAGAAAGAAGGTTGGTCAAGACACAGGCAGGCTGTTATGACAACCTTTTTCAGATTCCCTGGTACCTGATGTCCCTCACCTAGCTGGGACCTTGGGGGTCCTCCATTCTTTTTTTCTAGATTTTTTTTATTGGAGAATTGGGGGGATGGGAACAGTGCTGGGGAATTGGGAAAAGGGAACAGACAAGTTGCTGTCCTTTTGTTCTTCAGTCTAGTTGTGGAGGACGTTGCTTCACTGGCCCAAGTTGGCACCATCATTGTGCTCTTCCCGGGTGAGGCAGATCAGTTGCTGGCTTCTGGACGGCTGCTCACTGCAGCTGCTGGCCACTCACGCTGGCTGCTGGCTACATATGGTAGCCCATGGCAACCCAGTTCCACAGGGGGTGCAGCCTACGCCGTCACCAGCGACTCATGGCAGCCCAGCTCCAGGTCGAGCTGTTGTTCAGCATCTTAGCTGTAGAGGGCAGTATCACTGGCCCTCATATGTGGGATCCGAACCGGGGCCCTCTGGCGTCCCAAGCCAGTTCTTAACCATCGCGCCACTGGGCCGGCCCGGGGGTCCTCCATTCTTGACCTAAGAATCTTCTCAGGCTTGGGATATGTTCTTGCCCTTATTACCTGGCCATCTCTTGTGATTAAATAGTATCCAATATCTGGTACACAGGCTCTACCAAGTGGGGTACAATGTGCCTTCATTCATGTATTCCTCACAGCAATCCTTGAGGTAAGTGCAATTACCCACACTTACAGAGGAGGACACTGAAGCCAGGGAGCTTGGTTCTGGACTCACTGTTCTTAATACCTCTTCTAATACTACTTCTCAGTGTAAAAGACCCAGACACATTTAGGGGACTGCAAGTAGCTCCGCGTGGCCAGAGTGAGTACTGGGGGCAAGTTGGAAGTTTAGAAAGGTAGTGGAGGGGCTCAAATGACATGCTCAACAGCTTACTTGCCAACTGGCAGGAGGTGGAGTCCACCACAGGACTGTCAATGCAAAATCATATTATGCTTTGGCTAATCGCTCTGTGGAGAACAGGTCTGGGAGGCAAGTGGGCAGAGACCAGTTCCGGAAAGCTTTTTCTAAAGACTGGGCCTCTGCCTCCTTCCTGGACGGGGCCTTTGGAGACCCCTGTTGTGAAGAATCTGCCCATGATGATATAATACACATGACTTCCTACAGCTGAAGCCTGAGCCTTCTGACTACTGGGTCTCCCGTCTGGATGCCATAGCTGGAGAGTGTGGCTCTGTCAAGTATAACAAATTTAGATCTTCAAACTTAGCCTCTTTTCTGAGATCCAGGCCTATATCCTCAGTTCTCTGCTGAACATTTCTACTTGTTCATGGCCTCAACATAGGTTAAGCTGAATTTACTACTCGCTAAAAATCATCCTTCATTTCTGTGTTTTAGAAAACAATCTGTTGAGTCATCATTCTCTCAGTAACCTATATCTGCAGTCTTGGAATCATCTTTTAGTGCGTATCTTTTGAGTTCCTATCATCAGTTCTGATCTCCAAATCTTTCTCACCAGCATCTCTCTTTCCATTTTCATTGCCCTTTCCTTCCTCAGGCCCTTATCACCTCAACTATGGATTACAGTAGCTTTACAATCACTCGCCTAGCTCCTATCTCCACACGCCTACAATTTCATGAGCTGCTTTTATGTTAACCTTTTGAAAACATTATCCCCTTGATCATATTCTCATGCTCAAATGCCTTACTATTGCTTATACTGAGCAAGTCTTATTTCTTTACCTTAACATCCAGTGATTTTTATAAATCAGGCTCGAATTACCTTTTCTAATCTTCTGTCTCATGTTCTTAAATACCCTGCTTTAATCAAACTATCCATCCATTTGTCAACTCTGTGTATTTTCCTTCTCCGATGGACCTTTCCCGTCCTTCCCTTATGATTCAGTAGCACCTTCCTATTCTAAACAGCCTTCCCAAACCACTCCAGTCATGGGAATTCCTATAGCACTCAGGGCCTAACCCATGCCTATACTTGAGCACAAGCTTGCCTTGGGGACATGACATCTGTTTCATGTGCTCTGAACTTTTAACCATTTCATGTATCAGGATTTAACTGTTTACAGCTCACCTTCCTAATGACACCAAGAGCCACTCAAAGACACAAAGGCTGTTTTATGTTTTTTTGTATTTCTACTTTTCCCATACCTACCTGGTGCTTGGTACTGTACTATCCTATGCACATTCCTAATGTTTACTGATAACTTAGGAAAGAAAACCAGATTATGCCACTGTTATGTTACAGTCCTTCAGTAATAAAAAAATTTCAGATTTTTAAAAGTTTGCCAGGTAGAAAAATTTAGCAAGTCAAAAGAAAATTAGGAACCACATCCGTGGAGTATCCTGATGGGAAAAATCAACATAAGCTTCATAATTTACAATGTCTGGATAAAAAAAAATAACATGCAGATATTTAGAAAAAGGTTATATTATGGACAACTCAGAAGTGGTCTTAAAGGACAACCTATTTAGCATTTATATTTGAATTTCAATAGAATTGCTTTGAATTGCTACTTTATTGATAAGTGAAAATAGATTCTTTTATGACAAGTTATAAAAGCTTATAGTTTATCAGTTAGTTCCCGCTCCACCCTGCAATTATCTACACGAAGAGATTGACCATAGGTCCTATTTTATGAGTTTTATAGGGAAATATTCACCTTAATCTACATACTATGAATTCTTGGAAAATTCTACAGATTGGAGGAAATAAAGTGCTTCCTTTGGATCAAAGACATTTCACTTGAACATACATATTTATCCATAAACAAGCTGCCCTAAATATTTTGTAAAAATGTAAAGGACGTATTTTACATAAATTTATGCATATAGTATATTGTGCTAATGTGTAATAAAGTGATAATGTAGCAATCTTGAGAACCTACATAGTGGGCTAAATAATGATGACAATCTAACAACAAAAGCAACTCAAAATGTTGTAGAGTAAGTATAGTTATCATCAAATTCAAGAGTCTCAGAATAAAATTAAATTTGTATGATTCAGATCAGTACAGTTATGAATAAGTTTAGTGTTAAGGACAAGCAATATCACAAACATCTCAGATATATTTCAGAATAAAATACTCTAAAACACTTTAAAGTGTTTTCATCAGTAGTAACTTACGAAAAATTATGTGACAAAAATTCATCAATCAAACCCTTAGAAAACCTGGAAGTGTAACTGCAAAATGAATTAATTAATAGCTTATTAGCTTGGTCTTATAATGAGAAAGTATAATGAATCAACATTAAATTTCCAATCAAACTAGGATAATTTAATTCCTCATAATTAATGCAATACTTAGATGAATGGCAAAAGTGTTCCATAACTGGTATAATCCTGATAAGATAGCCTGGATTTTGTTTCAATCTGTTATGGTAGATGTGTAGGTTTCTGTGAAAACGTTAAGCTGCAGTTTTATAAACAGCCAAAAAACCCATTTGTTAAAAAAAAAAATTGTTCTTATTAATGGGGGTTCTGGTATCATTAAATAAAATAAGAAGAGCCACTATGGAAGGCAGTGTGGAGGTTTCTCAAAAAAATTAATATGACCCAGCAATCCCTCTCCTGGGTATCTACACAAAAAATCTGAAAACATTTATCTGTACAGATATATGTACTCCAATGTTCATTGCAGCATTATTTACAGTGGCCAAGACATGGAAACAACCAAAGTGTCCTTCAACAGATGACTGGATAAAGGAGACGTGGACATATATACAATAGAATACTACTCTGCCAAAAGAAAAGATGAAATAGTGCCATTTGCGACAACATGGATGGCCCCTGAGATTACTACGCTAAGCGAAATAATTCAGACAGAAAAAGTCGAGAACCATATGATTTCACTCATATGTGGGATATAAAACTGAAAGCAACAAAGAAACAAGGCAAACAAATAAAGAAAAAACCTCTTAGATACAGACAACAGTTTAGTGGTTACCAGGCGGTAAAGGGGAGCAGGAATGGCCAAAGAGTGTAAAGGGCGTCAAATACATGGGGATGGAAGGAGAACTGACTCTGGGTGGTGAACACACAATGTGATATACAGATGATGTATTACAGAATTGTACACCTGAAACCTATGTAACTTTACTAACCACTGTTACCCCAATAAATGTAATTAAAAAAAGAAATAAAATAAGAAGAAAGAAGTAATATTAGTGTTACAGGTTTGGAATAAAGAAACTTTACAAAAATAAGTGATTAATTACAATAGGCAATATTGATGCCATTGGAATTTTAGTGTATCAGTTTTCACTGGAAGAGATTCAAAAACAGTTCTCAAATCACAAAAATATATTCCGCAGAGCTTACCCTGTTTTAATTCCGCTAGACAGTACGGGAAAAGCTATGGGAACTTCTGTGCATATGTTTGTACATTAAAGGGCAGGTATGTTTTAACTTTGTGGAATAACCTCAAATAAGAAATGACCAAACATGAAGAGGAAAGGCTTCCTTAAGCTACTACTGTTTCTCTTTGATTTGCAAATAAGTCCTTCACTTAAAGTAAATGTGAGACTCAAGCCTGTGATAAGTTAACTATTAACTAACTTTTACACCTGCCTTTCAGGGTTCAGACAATGACCTCTGATTAATCTGAGTCTGATATTATCCTTAACTTGCTGTAGGCTATAAGCAGGTGCAGCAACTGGTTCTTAAAGTGGCATGATCTAATTATTTTCATGTAATCTAATATGATTGTCTAATGTCTTATTTGCTTTTCCCTGTAATACTAAAATGTCTGAGTGAATACCATTCAGGGAAAAAATCTGTGAAAAGAAAGCCACATATTTAACCATCAAATCTGAGCTAGGACATTAGACATAAAGAGAACAAAAGAAAATCTCTAATACACGAGCAGGCAAACCAGGCCAACTATACAAAGGAATAACTATCAGGCTAATGTGCAATGTCTCTCCTAAAGTACTAAAGGCCAGAAGGCAAAAAAGATGATCAATTTCCACAATGCTTTGAGAAAAAAACCCTGGCAAGCTGTCTTATGCAAAGACAACTGGGAGGTATTTTAAAATATGTAGATTCAGATAATATACCTCTAAATTTAATTTCTTGAAAAAAATAGCCTCTTAAATATAAAGTACATTAAGAGCTCAGAATGAAAAAAAGTGAGTTGTGGTTATAGCCAGATAAGAAGGTTTGATCCTTTTTTATGGAGGGGGTGATGCCATGTGGGGATACTTGTTTTACTTTTTATGATGGGCATCTCAGAAACAGACATGGTATTATTTATGTCAGAAAGAAAAAAAATAAAAAAAAATAAAGTTCATATAATAAATGAAAAAAAAAGGGGAAACAAATAAATTAAAAAGAGAGTGAGAGAAAACACAGAACAAAGGTACAGAGCTGGTTTTGTTCTCAGGCTAACCTATATTTACTTAAAGAACACTACATCACATTATAGTGCTATACGATCAAACTATCCTCTATAACTATGTATTTACTTAAAAGTTCATTCAAACTTAGTGTGTCAAGAAACACATCTTTCCCTGTTATAGAGACTTGAGAAAGTCTCACTTCCCTCAGCTGATGAATAGCTGTAGCTCTAGCATCTAGCCTTCTCCTAGCTCCAAGCCTTTCATGGTGGTACTTGAAGCAAGACGGCAGTGGGAGTGAGAATGTGTAGAGAAGTAAGCTGGAAACTGGTGGTTAGGTAGAAGGTCAAGAAGTTATTCAGGGCTCCAGCTGAGCCATTCTGAAATCCTAGCCCACTCCCTTTCTGTATTTTTGTCAGACCCCGGAAATCTTGCCCCTTCTAGGGCCAATATAGTACAAAGTTAGACCTTACAAATATCCTACTGTGTTAAATTTTTAGACAGACTTTTTCCTATTTATTCTATCTCTAGGCATTTTCAGCTCTTAATCCCTTTAATGAAAATAAGGGGCTATAGGTACAAAAATGGAAATTATGAAAAATTGTATTTTCTGTGAAAATCAGACTTTACCTTCCTGGGACCAGAGGACATTGGGTACTGAACACACTTGTGATTCTATTTAGAGGTTATGGAGAAAGGGCCAAAGTTATCTGTCAGTAAGCAGGGGGAGGGGTAGTAGAATATGCTTAGTTTGTAATCAAGAGACAGGAGAAAAGCTTAAAAAAGAAACAATGCATCAAAAAGGAAGCTTGGCTCAACTCAAAACTTGGGAGACCTATGAGTGTTTGGGAGAGTGCCTTTATAAAACAAGTATATTAAAACTTATTGACTGCACAGAGTAGAAACGTTAATAATATATAAGGAACTACCATTAAATAATCCAAACAGAAAAAATAATCAAAACACCAACAGTACTTAAACTATTATTATTAAATATTGTCCCTAATTTACTGGAGTCATTTGGAGATCATTAGGGCACTACTACAAACGTTTATACCATTATTTTTCATGATTTCATGAGAATTTAGTTGTATTATTTCATCATTTAATTAACCGGGAATCTACAACCAGCCTACAAGATAAGTCAAAAAACTGCTGGGCGGCATTTTTCTGAGTTCCAGAAAGTAAAAATGAAAAAAAAGCAGCAATGTAAACACCGGTGCCACAGGAATGCCTATAGGAACAACACAAATTTCAAAAGTATGCAAAATGATCCAATGAGTCTATTATTCAAATACATTGATTTTCCATATTGCCAATCTTCAATTTTGTAATATAAAAGAACAAAATTTACATAATGTTATGGCTACTAAAGGATAACTGGAACACACACTATAGCCAAGTATTTTTTATGATTACTTGGATGATTAATTCCCGAAACACTAGTCTTTTCTGGAGCCCCCAATATTAAGTCATTAAACATGTTGAATTAATCATATGGGTTTATTACAAATAGAAAATGGAGTCAATTTGGCTTTGAGGAAAATATTAATTATCAATAAAATTCAAATACAGTTGAATATTTTCTTTAAAAAGGTATTACCAAAGCTTTTTCACAACAGAAAATGATGAGTTGTGTGGAGTACTTGAAAAGACTTATTTTATACAAAGGACAAGAAAGAAGATTATGCTTTGTGAAGACTAAGATATACTCTAGTTTATATCATCTTATGAATCTTTCAAGTGGAAACGAGCAACTGATGTATATTTCATACAAATATTATATTCAGAGACTAAAAGGGAAATTTAATCATCTTCCTTCTATATCTTTTTCTATAATTATTTTTGATATAGTAAATAGGTACTGCAATTGCTAAATGCCTTTTGTTACCTGGTAGTATATAAGAGGGATAAAAGAAAAGATTGCACTTCTATAATAACAAAGCATAATAATCTGTGACGATGAAACATAATGGCTTTCTTTCACTATTACAAAACATTCACTCTAAATGATCCTACTGCACAAAAAAACACTCATTTTAACAAGGGTGTAAATCAATTTGCATATAGATTTACATTACTTTATCAAAAGTATAAAGTATTTTTAAATTAAAAATATTCTATTTATAACAGTATAAATAAGTACTTGTAAAAATGATACAGTCTCTTATTTTTCTAAATCTTGGCAAAAATCAGCAAGATTTTCTTCCTTAATTAGAAAACATGAGGTTAACTTTCTTGAAGGGATATAACTTCTGACAAAAGGGAGGTTACAAGAGTTTTCTACAGTGGCATTTTGTGTCACATAACCAGTATCATTGTAGCTTCTTATCAGTTTTAACAATGCAGAAATAGACTGCCTTACCGTTGGTGGTCTATCTACGTGATGGTTACAAGGCATTGTTTCTATGTTGAAAATTCCTGTTAAAAGAAAAGATTGTGAATATTTGCTTATTATGCCTACCCGTTTTATTTTGAAAACATTTATGTCAGTAAAACAACTCCGACAGCTTACGAGAAAAAAAGGCTTTAAAGCTGCATCATGAATTCTATGGTCAGAAACAGATGGAGAGTTTAGCCAAGAGGTTTCACTCAAGGTGACCTAAGCCAATTTTCCCATTTCAGTGGCCTCTGGCAACGGCACAAGATGTGTCCACAACATGCTCTTGGCTCAAAAATTATACCATTATCTCCACAGCTGCATTTCTTCCTTGAAAGTTTTATTTCTCACTTGAGGTCATCAAGTTTTCATAAAGAAATATCACAGAGGCTATGAAAGGAATCACTTCCTTATTTTCTCAAAAAGAACAAATAAATCTATTTTAATTTCTCTTTGATCTGACTTCCTACTATGACATACTGTGCTATTTATTTAATCACCGTGGAGTGTCTGGGAAAAAAAGCTCCCCTGATTCTCTCCTTTAAATCATAATATTAACTGCTAAACTTGAGAAAAATCTTTTATCATGTGTGGATTTATCTTTTTGTTCCCAATGTCCTCTACTGCATTTCTTTGTAATAAACAGCTTCTAAGGATATAATTGCATCTCATCTGTAAAGATACTGATTCAAAGTCAAGCTCAAGTTAAAAATGAATGCAGGTGTGGGTCTCATTTACTTTACAATCTCTGTCCATCAATCAGCAAACCAACATGTGAGTTAGGATATTAGAATAGTTTGTTCAAATGCTAAAGGCTGTCACCTTTAAAGGCAGGGCTGGTTAGAAGTGATAACTGTAATATACTGTTAGAAGCAATTAGTGAAATCCTAGTTGAAACAAAACACTAGTTCCACTCATTCACAGACATTTAACTTATTTTCCGTAAAGTATGATAAAGGATTAAGAGAGATCAACAAAAGAAATCACTTCTTATCCAAAGATATAATCTCAGTTTTAAATTTAGAGTGCCTATTGAAATATGATTTGGAAATAGAATCATATGTGTTTGTTCAAACTTTCAGTAAAGAATACACAGAAAACTTTCAGAAAAATATCCCAAAATAGCATCCTATTTTATGTAAATTTTACCTAAAAAAAAATCTATATTTGTATCTTATTTCACTTTTATTAAGGTGAATGTCCACAATGAGTAGCTTGCTGCGCTGGCTATTTTTGTATGTCAACCTGACTAGGCCACAGTACCCAGATATTTGTTCAAACATCCCAGATGTTCCTGCGGAAGTATTTTTTGGATGCTGTTACAAATCAAATCTGTAAACTTTGACTGAAGCAGATTGCCCTCCACAATGTGGGTGGGTTTCATCTAATCAGCTGAAGGCCTTAAGAAAGCCTGAGGGAGTGAAAGAGGGAGTTTTGCCATTAGACTGCTTTTGAACTTGATCCATAACTCTTCCCTGGGTTTCTAGCCTGCCAGACTACCCTGAAGATTTCCTAATTGTCCGTCTCCACAATTGTGCAAACCAATTCCTTAAATAAACCTCCAGAGAGGTTTATTTAAGGAATTGGTTTGCACAATTCTCTTTCTCTGGAGAATCCCGACTAATACACTTAGTACTTTATGGGAAATATTAAATTAAATAAAAATGCAATCATTTGTACTTACATTCTAAATATTTCTTCACTAAATATATTAATTACGCAGAAATATATAAAATGTACAATTTATCAGAGTATTTTAAAATTAGAATACCTCAAAATGAACTTAAGAGTATACATCTTTAGAGTAAATCAACCAATAAATAAAAAAATAAATAAATAAATGTGTTAATAAATATTAACTACTAGGTTGTACATTCTGACAATCTCTGCTTTTTAATGCTTGGACTATTTATATTTAATTACTGATGTGGCTTTGTGTAAGTCTGCCATCTTGCTATTTTATTGCATCTACTCTTGTTTCTTCCTACTTTTTTACGCTTTTGAAATTATAAAATGTCTTTACTACTCTATTTTATGTCCCTGATGGCTAAATTTTTAGCTATACATTATTGTAGTTTTTAATGGTTAAACTAGAGATTATAAGACATCTTTATCACAGTAGTCCCTGAAATTAGGATTTCCCATTTCACAAACAACATAAGGACCCACCCTAAAACAGTATTATTCCATTTATCCTACCACCCTTTTTGCTACTGTTTTATTTTACTTCTACATGCTATAAATTCCACAATATATTGCCAGTATACTTGTTTTCAACAGTTAAGTCTTTGAGAATTAAAAAAAAAAAGTTTCATATATATATATTTATCCTTTCTATTCTAGTATTTTCTTTCCTCCCTGCAGATCCAGGCTTTAATCTGAGATCATTTCCCTTCTGACTGATAAACCCTCTACAGAATTTCTTGCAATGTAAATCTTCTGATGAATGATTATGCTGTTGTTGTTTTTCCTGAAAAGTCTTTCGTAGGCTTCATTTATGAAGGATATTTTTGCCAGGTATTTAAATCTAGGTTGACAGCCATTTTCTTTCAGCACTTTATTTTATTCCATTGTTTCTTATGAGAAAGCAGGCATCATTCTTATTGTTATCTCTCTGAATATGATGCATTTCTTCTTTTGGCTGCTTTTATGGTTTTTTTAGTTTTCATTCTTTTTTTTCAGTTTAATTAAGAGGTAATTAGGTGTGCTTTCATTTACATATATCCTTCTTGGGGTTTGCTAAGTTTTTTATATCTATTAGGTTAATGTCTTTGATCAGAGTTAGAAAACACCTAGCCCTTATTCCTTCCTCCCTTTTTTCTATTTTCCTTCTGGAATTCCAATTACACCTGGTTGTTTAGTCCATTTGATGCAGTCATACAGGTTTGATGCTCTGTTACCTCTTCCCCTCACCCCATGCTTCAATTCAGATACTATTTTTGTTCTGTCCTTGAATTCAAAGATCCTTTCTTTGAATGTGTACTTATCTGCTATTAGGCCCATTTAATTGTTTTTTTCATTTCATCTATTACACTCTTCAGGTGTAGAATTTCCATTATTTCTTCTTTAGGGTTTCCATTTTTCTGCTGAAATTCTCCATCTTTTCATTCGTTTTGCCCATGTTTCCTCAAAAATTATTTAACATATGTATAGAAGTTATTTTAAAATTCTTGTCTGTTAATCCCAACATTTTGATCCATCTGTGATTTCCTTCACTGATTATTCTCTTTCTTGATCATGGGTAATCTATTCCTGATTATTCACATGCCTCCTAATTTCTGATTGTACGTCAGACTTGCTAAATATTTAATATATAGAGAATGAAATAATAATAATAATAATAATAATAATAATAATAATAATAATAATAAAATCTTCCTCCAGAAAGTGGTCACACTTTCCTCTTTTAGAAAGTTACAGTGAGGGCCGGCCGAGTGGCACGATGGTTAAGAACTGGCTTGGGATGCCGGAGGGCCCCGGTTCGGATCCCACATATGAGGGCCAGTGACACTGCCCTCTACAGCTAAGATGCTGAACAACAGCTCAACCTGGAGCTGGG
>NW_017731470.1:88496-127535 GCF_001890085.2 Hipposideros armiger
CTCTGAGCAACAGCGGTTCGAGTCCAGCCCGAGCTGAGCAGCCGCTGAGCTGCCAACAGGTAGCAGGATGGCTCAGCTAAAAAAAAAAAAGAAAGTTACAGTGAAGGGTAGATCTCTTTGTTCAATTCAGAGGTTGAACTGTGTTGGGGGCTGAGCTATTGCTGTAGTTAATTTCAGAATACCTACTAAATATCCAAATAATAAGATCAGTTCCTCCCTCTAGGAGAACTTTGGGGTTTAAGCATCCGGAGATTAAGGGAACTCTTTCTCAGCCTTTTCCCTAGTTTCCTATATGACGGCTTATGCCACAAAAGTCCTGTGGGGGAGAACTGACGGGTAAAGAGGACTGACTCACATTTGTGGTCTTTCAGATTCCAATCCATCATGTCAGCCCACATGATCCTTAGAAGTTCAGCTGATTTCCGTCTCAGCAAAGTCACTTTGCCTATAGAAATCTTGCTCCTCTGCTCTCCTGTGTTTCTATCTCAATGAATGTTCCCAGGTGTTAAAGTAACTGCTGGTCTACTCTACCTTATGGAATAGGGATCGTTCCTCTATGAAATTTATTTCATTTAGGCTTCTTTTTATTCACATATCTGATGACTTGTTAGTTTATGTGAGGTCTGCTCAATGTTACAGTACGAGTGATGACACTACCCATCTCCACTTTCTCCACTTCCATTTAGTTATATTGCTGCTTTTCACTTTTTCTCTTTTCTTGTTTTTGGTAAATTTCAACGCATACTCTTTTTTCCCTGAATTTCTGTTTCTAATTTCTACCAATGTTTCAATTCTGCTATTTGTTACCTGCCCAATTATAAAAATAATACATTATTAATTATTTATCCAAATGAATATCCAAACCTCCCTCCAACCAATTACTATAATTAACAATACCGCCTTGCTCCACATCAACTTAAACTTTTAGAAGGCTGTGGCTTCTCTGTTCTTTTATATAAATTTATATAGTTAAGTTTAAATGGATAAAAATACATAGGGATTTTTAGAAGTATTAAGTATAAATTTATAAAACGCAAAATACTGTATGAAAAAAACTTAATGTTTCTTCTATATCTAATAGAAAAATTTAATGTTTCCCCATCTTGAGATCTCTGTTCTAATTCAGTTGTCACTTGGTTAAGGTACTCTCTCTCTAAGTCCTTGTATATATATCCAAATATGCCTTCCTTGTTGACAGATATATGATACTTTGTCTGAACAATGAATTTTTGGATAAGAAATTCCTTATCTTGATTGTCTGGATATGTTATTCTACTGTCAGCCAGCCTAGAGTTCTAGATGAAAGGTCCCATGTTCATTTGATTCTCTTTTCAGTGTAAAAAATCTGTTGCTCTTAGAGGCTTAAGAAAATTTTCCTTTATCTAGGAAATCAGAAATTTCACCAGGGTGTGTCTAAGAATGCCTTTTCTGGGCACTTGATAAGCTCTTTCATCTGCAGTCTTATTCTTCTGCTCATCATATTTAATTTTGTAGCTCATCATATTTCTACCTTCACAATTTTTATATTTGTGATAGTTCACCTTAATCTTTCAGGTGAACACCTTCTTTTCCCTTTGTCTAATGATTTTAAAATTTGAAATAAAGTATTTTAGTTTAGTGCCTTTCTAGAGGCTTACAAAGACTAAGACGAGAGGTATGGAAGGCCTTGGAGAGTATATCACAAGATAAAGTTTTTTGCCAGTGTGTTGGGTAAGGGGTGGAGGGGGTGTGTGTGAGTGTGTGTGTGTGTGTGTGTGTGTGTGTGTGTGTGTGTGTAGGGGGTAGGGGGAGTTTGTTCTCCTTGGTGTTGAGCAAAGACCTGTGCAAGGAAAGTAGGATTCTTGTAAAGGAGCAGGTAGAAAATGGTTGTTTTCAGAGTTCACTGAAGGTTCACAGCCAGAAGCAGCTATAAGAGGGAACTGGCTATATATCTGTCAGTTTAATATTGATACTTGTTCATTAAAGGCCTAGCAGATCCTATGGACTACACTGGACCTAAAAGGGAACTATCGGCCTGGAGAAATCTGCTTCCAGAATCTGTCATTGGTAGATAGCTGTAACTTGCAACTGCTAAGGCTTGAGAGGAGACGCTTACTGCTGCGCCTCAGGAGAGGGGGAACAGTTGCACAGGCTCTTGTTTTTGTTTTTTGCTACAGCTCAGAGTTCTATCAGTACAGTTGGTTCAACAAACCACAAGCAGGTAAAACAAAAACAAAAACAGAAAACCCCCAAAACAAACAAACAAAAAACTAATAACTTTTATAAGGAGTTTCAGTAACCTGAAGACCACATAGACTACTAGAATTGGTAGTGCACTGATGACAATAGGAGAATTAGAGGATCTCTTATATTAAAACAAAACAAACAAAACTCAACAATTATTAAGAATTTTAAGATAATTAATTAAAAAACAACAAAGATCACCCCATTTTAAAAGAAGGAAACATGGATTTCAGAAAGTAAATCAGAAGTTAGGTAACATTCCCAGGGTCACACAACCATAGGTAACATTCCCAGGGTCACACAACCAATGAGTAGCAGGCAGTACTATGACTGAAACCCATCCAAGTCACAAACCCTCCAGATCCATCTGTGTTTGTTTAGCCCCTGTGGTCAGGACCTGCTTTTATTCACCTTTGTACCCACAGTAGCTGATCCAAATGCTTGAAACACAGAAGGTCCTCAAGAGTTGACACATATAATGACTGAATGAATGCAATCTATGCCATATCCCCTGGGTTCATACGATAGGTTACAATGCAATGTTAACTGTGTGCATTTATCAGAAGGTTTGAGTTAAATGTTCTGGTTTCAAAATGTTAACTTACTACTTCCTTTGGTAATGTTTTTAAATTTACTGTAAATTTGAAATGTACTATTTAAAATTTTTCCTAGTTTTCCAGTCATTAACATACGTACTCTAGAGAAGATAATGGAAGAAATTTTATGCTTCTTGGGAGATGCTTTAGGTATTTTATTTTTGTAGAAAATCAGAACCTGACATTTTACCCCAATTGTACTTTACTGATTTGAATAGCAGAATTATGTTTTAATTTCCCTAAACCCTACCAACCTTCAACTCAGGACAACGATCAAAGGAAAATGAGAACAAAGATGATTAGATTTATTGCAAAAGCAAAAACAGGCAGGAATATGTGCCAAATTCTGAAGCCAGAACATATATCCAGCTGTCTTACGTATCATCACCAAATGTTTATGAACTACCAACTAAGCACAAGGCACTGTGGTAGGACCAGGAGAACCGGTGTCCTCCCTTTCACAGTACCTTTTTAAGAATGATTTGTTTTAGGCAGCACTATAACTATCTTTCTTGTTGATTTTTAGGAATTGCTGTGATCTCTACATAGGGCAGAGACAAATTATACTCTGATTATCTACGGCTAGTAAAAAAATACGCAATATTTCTTATATTCCAGTAGGATATAGTTTCAGAAGGCAGGGATTTTTTCCTGCCAAATTTAATATCAAGTTGTCTACTGAGATTGCAAGCTCTTAAGAATTGGAAAATACATTATTTTATACCTAGAAAGTCTAAAAGAATCAATGCTAAAATGAACAAAACCAACAACAGAATAAAATAAATGAGAAAGTTAATACAATATGAAAGATCAGTATCCTGTACATATTCAAACAACCAGTCAGAAGATATAATGGAAGAGAATATTCCATTTACAAGAGAAATATATGATAGAATACTTGAATAAATACAAGAAATGTACAAAAGAATATGAAGAAAATGTGAAAATACTTCTGAAAGACATAAAAGTAGTCTTGGAGAAATGACTGATTACAGCTTTGGGCAAAGTACAAGGTGAACCCAGGACATCATAAGCAAGGACGTACTCAAAGGCTAGTAGGTTCATGTCAAAGGACCTGGGAACAGACATGAAGGGGCTCTCCTTCACCAAATTAGGGGACGTGAGTCACGCAAAGAAAATTACAGTAAAGTCGTATAACAACTTGAACAAAAGAATCCTCTAATGCTCAAAAAGACAGGCAAGAAAAAAAAGGAAATACTCTTCTTGACTGACTGCCGGCTAATAAATGTAGAAGCAATGATAACATTAGAAACCCACCATTTTCCATCTCTTCACCACTGAAATGGTTAATTCAGGCAACCGTCATCAATGGATGATGAAACCATTCAGCAAGGTTGTTGGGGAACAGGATATTCACATGGTCTCAAAGTATCACTCCCCCTCCCCCAATATTACTCAGCAATTACAAAGGGAAAAATTTATCTTCACAACAGAAAGATCTGGTGTTCACTAACTTACTCGAGGACTAAATTTAGCAACATGAACAGGACAACCTGATGTTATACACCACCTACTGTGATGTAATAAAGTATGTATCACTTATAGTATTCTCACCAAAAAAGTGTAGCCTGAATCTAATCATGATGAAATAGATAAAAATCAAAACGCTGGACATTCTAGGAGGACAACTGGTTCAGCCAGACTTTAAAAAAGTCAATGTCATGAAAAACAAAAACAAAAGATTCTACATTAACTGAGATTAAATGAGACTCAAATGACATTAACCAATGTTAAGGGTGAATTTGGACTGGATGCTGGATTAAATAAGCAAGCAAACAAAAAATTGCTTAAGAAATTTTAAGCATAATCAGGAAAATCTGAATATAAACCACTTATTAGATGATATTATAGAATCAGAATCATTAATTTTCCTACATGTGACCATTGAAGTTTTTGAAGGAAAGGTGCAAATGTTGTGAATTTAGTTTTATTTTACCCCTTTCCCCAACTTTTTGGGGGTTTTAAGAAATTGAAAATAAAGCTGAGGAAAGCATTGTAGGCTGTTAGCAGGCTTTTAATGACCTTACAGTAGACAAACGGATTTTCAATGGTTTTCAACATTTTAAAACCTTTCCCATAAAGTTGTCCCTTCCTCTCCTACTATTTAGTTTGGATACTTTCTCCTCATTTGCATGATTTGGAACAGCTTCCTAAACAAACTCCCTGACTTGCTCCATGGGCCTTGCACTGAAATCTCACACTGCCAGAGTTCCTCTTCTAAAGGAAAAACTAGTATCTTGTCATTCTAGAGCTTATCTTCCAGATAAGCATCATCCTTCTTAAATTTCTTAGCTCAAAAGGGCATGCAGACATTCAGGGTGTAGCTGCTGCCTAGTTCACTAACCCCCCTTCTCACTTGCCCTTACCATCCCCCCAGCCACTCTTCCTTCTGATCAGAGTGTACTGAAGCTCTTCACCTTTCTCATACCCTCTCCTTAGCTTATTTCCAAGACTTCCTTCAAAGCTGAGGTCAAACATCATGTTCCCTAGGAAACAGTTTGTGATTTTCTTCTCCCACCCCACTTGATTTAGATACCCTTCCCCATTTCTCCCCACCCCTAGCGTTCCTGTGCAATCCTCTACAATAGCACTTACCCAAATTTGTCTTAGTGTAATATTGTTCATATTCAACAAATGTTTGTTGATTGACTGAACATGTGAATAGAGAAAATGAGTTATAAAAGCATTTTGCAGCAAAATAGGCAAAAGTTCTCCATTAATATAGTCATCCCATACTCCAAATATTCATTATAATAAATTTTTAATAAATGTGAACCTAAAAGTGGCTTACCCTCATTTAGCTGAGTATTTTATATTGGACTTTTTCCCAGGATGCTATGGGAAGCCCTAGATTGACTGGGTAGATATTTCAAAGATTTCAGAACGAAATATTCTTTGAACACTGTACTCTTCATATGCTTTATGAAAAAAATTCCCCCAATCTCAGAAACGTGAGGGCCCTGAGTCGACAAGGTTTGGATGTCTACACACCACATATGTAGAGCACAGTGAATATTCAAAACCACAAATCAGTAGACTTTCTTGTATTAGTCACGGAAAACAGTGGTGACCCACTTACCAGGAGGCATATAAACATGAATGAGTAGGTAAGACACTGGGAAGCGGAGAGGGAGGAGTCTGTCAAGTGTGAGACTGGTGAATTACTGCTTGTGAAAAAGCGAGCAGGGAGAGGGTGCAGGGCTCTATGATGTGGACTGCATCAATCAGACCACGGGGCTCCTGGTTTCAGTCTGCCACCAACAGAGAGGGTACTTTAGTCTTCTGTACTTCACTTAAGCTTCATACCTTCTGGGAAGATATCCAGGGCCATCCCAGTCTTCAATGATCTGTGCTATTTATTCCCAAACGTTAACCCCAAATTAATTCACTTATCCAATGCATACATAAAGTTAGCATGTCTTTAAACTTTGACACTGATGCCCAAAATAATTTAATTGTGCCATCCGATAATTAGGCAAAATCCAAAAGTACTTATTTCTATTTAAAAACTACCAAGAACTGCACACAATTTTTAGTATTTGATAAATTTCCTCAAACTCCAATGGCTGAAATCTGTTCTAATCACATCCTTTGTGACACGTTCTAGATATTCAATCAGAGGACAGTTATGAAACTGTATCAAATATTTATTATATAAGACAAGGTCAAAATACTTCAATTCTGTGTGTCCAATCCATAAAATATAATTTAGTATCTGTAAGTCTTTAATACTAATTATTAATTATTTTAACAATAATGTTATAGTGCCTTGAAAATCACAAATACAGATACAAAAAAGATAAAGGGTATAATATTATAATTCAGGCATTTCTTTTTTATTCAGATTTGTTACTGCAGTGAAGAGTTTAAAAAAAAAAAAGACATATAGCACCAAAAGCAGCTTCCTGTATTTGCTTGTACACTCAATTGTTTTCTTTACTGTCGTTCTGGAAAGCAAGCAGCCAAGTTGCCAACCTCAAAGTGCTTCTTAGTCTCTTGGCCTCTTCTCATTCAATGGCCTCTTCCAGCTTACCTCATTAACTTATGTGGACTCAAAGACTACACAGATGCCACTGACTGCTTAATTTATACTTATGCTCTAAGCCTGTATTTCAAAGTATGTGGTCAAGTTCCTAGCACAGGGCCTGACTCATAGTGGGATAGTTAATGAATGAGGCTCAAATGAATAAGCAAGGCTTCACTCCAGGTGTCTTCCAGGCATCTCAAACTCAATATATCCAAAATACAAGTCATTAACTTTCCCCCAATATTCCTATAGTTCCCTATTTTTAATAGACTACCATTCACTCACTCACTGAAATTAAAAGCTTTAGTTACCCTCAAATTCCATTTCTTATTCCCTTACTCCTCACATTCCGAATCTTCAATACTTAATGATTTAACATCTCTGCTTTCTTATTTCAGTCCTGTTCTTCCACCTCAATTATTAAAATCATCTTTTAACTGGACTTGCTAGCTGGAATGCCTTAACATCTTTTATGATTATTAGTCTTCACATATGGTAACAATTAGTTTAAGTATTTCCTTCTCTATGAGGAATTATTTGTCAGTACATTACATACACTCTCAAGCATACGTTGTTCATTTTTTTTATTATAGCAAGTATCAAATTGTACAATCCCACCAACCTCCCCCTTTTAAAAATATGTCTCTAGAGAATACTGCCAGTTGGGGATGGGGCAGTGTTCACACTTCATTTATACAAGGATCTGTACACTCTGGGCCATCGCTACCCCTCTGGCCTCATTGTCTTCTATTTTGTAATCTCATTCCTTCTACACTAGTCATACTGGCCTCTTTGCTGTTCAAAATACACACCAAGCACATTCCTGACTCAGGGTCTTGGTTGGGGATGCTATTTTCCCAACATGGTTTTCTTTCTTCTTCAAAATTCTGCTTATGTCAGCTTCTTTGTGAAGCTTTCCTTCACCACCCCAATGAAAACAGCAACCTAACCCCACTGCCGTTTACTGTACCCCTTTTCCCTGCTTTACTTGCTATTTAGTCTGTATTTATTTGCTTACCGTCTGTTTGTCTTCACTGGAAAGTAAGCTGAACAAGGACATAGATTTTTACCTGCTGTGTGTTCTAGATACATTCACACAACACTTATAACAGTGCCTGGACAAAGTAAGTACTCACTGGGTACTTACTGAATGTATGAATGAATCCTGTATTCCCAGTATCTGCATGTGTAGGAATTAAACATCCTTTAGAATAACAGAAAACAAAACAAAACAAAGGATAAAATGAAAAAGGATTTAATAGAAAAGTATTTTCATTTATTATGCTGGTATGATATTGAGAATACAGGAAGGTGAGAGCTCATTTTCTGAGGTCTATCCATACAAGATATAATTCAAATTCTACAGAAAGCTAGTAAATTTAAATTCTGAAATAAGTATGATGGTTTAGGAGACGTTTTACATAACTCAGAGCAAACAGAAGTCATTTAAAAAAATATGTTTATTATGCTACATCAACTTTTTCAATGTAAAAGTTCAATGAATATTAAAAGTTATGTTAATTTGCCTAACTGCTATACTGTGCATTTATAATTGACGTTAACATTAGCTTTCAAAGTGTTTTACTTTCAACTCTTTAAGTTTTCTCTTGAAAATATACAGATTAAAAAAGGCTGAGATGAGGGCCAGCCGTGTGGCGCATTGGTTGAGAGTTGGCTTGGAAGTGCCGGCTCTGGGCAGCAAGGCCTGGTTTGGAGCCCATGTGAGAGCCAGTGACACTGCCCTCTACAGCTAGGATAGTGAACAAGCAGCTCGACCTGGAGCTGGGCTGTCGGGAGTCGCCGGCGATGATGTAGGCTGCAGTGGGGGAGCAGTGGGCTGCCATGAGCTACCATGAGTGGCTGGCAGCCAGCGTGAGTGGCCGGCAGCTGGCATGGGTTGCCGTGAGCCGCCGTGAGTGGCCAGCGACTGATCTGCCTTACCTGGGAAGAGCGCAGTGATCACAATACCAACATGGGCCAGTGAAGTGACGTCCTCCACAACTAGACTGAAGAACAGATGGACGGCAAAGTGTCTGTTTCCCGTCCCCAAGTCCCCAACGCTCTTCCCCTCCCTCAATTCCCCAATAAAATCTTTAAAATAAAAAAGGCTGAGATGACATTAAGTATATCAAGCCTGATAATGTTACTACAAAAATAAAGAAAAAAAAAATCCTTCACAAAAAAAACCCAAATTTTGTTGATTTTGCAATGGCCGAAATTAAAAACCTACTTTGCTCAGACAAAATTTAACAGCTGTGCGATATGAAAAACTTGATTCTTTTCAAAAGCAGGGCAACTATACACAACATACACACACACACACACACACACACACACACAGTCACTCATTCACACATTAATATGAAAGAAAACGGAGTGCTTCATAATTATTCCCAGAATACCAGAACACCCTTAGGAAGCAGACTGGAAAGATGTAGCACAGTCACTAGGATTAGTACATGACTTGTGACACATCTGCCTGCAACAAAATCCAGCTTTCTAGTTCGATTCTGTCATTTGGAGGAGTCCTAAGAGGACAATATTGTTCTGTATTGTATAGACAACATAAAATTCTAAGCAGGGCCATGAAACAAGGTGCATTTTGTGAGCATAAAATATTTAGTCAGATGGATTCCTTTCTGTGTGTCCCCTTAGTGTTTTATGCTTATCTCCTGTTGAACTCACCCCCATTATATTACTATTTCTTTGCCTGCTGGAGTTTCAACTAGACTGGGAGAACTTTGAGGGTAGTCTTTCATCTTCCATTTCTCCAAGGCTTATCTAAGTCCCAATCACAAAATAGGCTTTCCATAAACATTGCTTGATGAACTATTATGAGTTAACTTTTGTATTAATTAAAGTATAAAATGATTTTTATTTTTTAAACAGGGTAATAGCTTTTGTTAGGGTGCCTCTACTAAAATAGTTCTTTTGGTTCTGCTCAGAAAGAAAAAGATGGATGTTCATCAAAAACCATTATCAATTTTCACTCCTTGTGAAACTGTAGCTGAATGTTTATTCAGGGGAGAAAGCTGAGAAAAAAGTAAATGGCCTGAAATTAGAACATTAAAACAATGTTCTACTTTTTACTTACTGAACATTTACAATGCAAAAGCCTGTTAAATTATTTTTAAAAAATGACCAGTCACTCCATTTACTCATTTCTTAGTTTCCGTATTTGTCATCAACTTTGCTCTCAAACTCATAGGCAAGTTGTCAAGAACAGAATACAGAGAAGAATTCTTTACATTTTCATTCAAGGAAAAAGCTTCCTAAAAACACACATGTAAAATTCTGGAAAATACAAATCAACATTACTTAGATGTCTCTATCATTACCAGGAGGTCTGGTTCATAAGCCTAATTTCCACTGTGAGTTGACATTTTCAATAAGTGATGGATATTCATTTCCAGAAAACATTACCAGTAAATTCTGTGATATCACAGACTGCTCACTCACTATCCAGGCCAAACTGACTAAACCACAAAATGCAAAAGTGTGCGCTTAGCTAGTCTATGAGAAACCTTAGGGCTATTCTGAGTGCAGTTCTAGAAAAGTATAACCTAATTGAGTAAGAGTAAATGAGAACTTCACTTAGATAGCCCACTTCTGAATTTCCAGGCTCTTCCTCTGAACTTCCAGGCTCTTCAGTAGATATAAACCAAAATGTTTAAAAACTAAAGTATTTATTGTCAAATATTTATTGTTTTAAAAAGTTACTTTGGGACAGAGGAATTTAGAAAGGAAACAAAAATTATTATTTTAATGATATCAATGGTATTTCAGTTTTTTCCCCCTGACCAGGGGAGGAAACATTAAGAGCTGCTTCTTTGGGTCTAAGCAGTGCTCAACCCCAAGCAAAATTAGTAAATAAAAAATGATTACTAGTTTTTAAAACTCATCACTTTCACAGAATCAGAGAACATAAAGACTGAAATGGACTGTGATTTGAAATATGTAAAATGTTAATATGCAGGTACATAAAGGGAAGAAATTAGTATATATATGATTAATATGGAGTAAATATAACCTTTTATTTGAAACATGAATTAAAATATTTTTCACTAGAGATGTTGTCATCATTGTGATAGATGTAGAGCTTGTAATACTGAAAAACTGAAAGTAACCATAATATTTAGCAACTGCAGAATACTCATTTTATTCAAAACCATATAATAAATTTATTATCAGAAAAAAAACTTATGGAAAAATCTACTTTAAAACTACATCTTTGGAAAATTAAACAACATTAAATGTAGTCTTATTCTGAAACTATCAAAACAAACAATAAAGGTATGCCTGGTCAGGGCCAGCCGAATGGCTCAGTTAAGAGTTGGCTTGGGAGTGCGAGCTCTGAACAGCTAGGCCCCGGTTCGGATCACACATCAGCCAGTGATGCTGCGCCCTCTACAGCTAAGATAGTGAACAACAGCTCGACCTGGAGCTGAGCTGCCGTGAGTTGCTGGTGACGGCGTAGGCTGCAGCCCCTGCTGCAGTGAGCTGCTGGGAGCCGCTGTCCAATGGCTGGCTACTGATGTGCCTCACCCAGGAAGAGCGCAATAACACCAACATGGGCCAGTGAAGTAACGTCCTCCACAACTAGACTGAAGAACAAAAGGACAGCAACTTATCTGTTTCCCTTCCCCGATTCCCCAACATTGTTCCTTCCTCCAATTCCCCCAAAAAAATCTTAAAAAAAAAAAGGTATGCCTGGTCAAAAATAATTTAGCCATTTTATAACCTGCTCTCTCACCTTCCGTTGCAGCCATATAAAGTTGTAATCTTCCTTTAATCCTCACCTTTGAGTGCATTGGTTACTGACAGTTTCATTTTGCCCTGGAGGCACAGCAGTAAATTACAAAACATTCACTACTTTCACCATGATATAAATTATGTTCTGCTAAAGATGCTGAAATCCTTTAAAGTCTCCTCCTTTAGAATTATATAATAAAAACTACTGTTGTCATGGAAATGTTTAATCAGGATGTCTAGTAGTTGATAAAATATGTACATACTAGAGGAATATGGATATTACTTAAGACAGTCACTAAGTTTAATTCTAAGAACACAGTGTTTTATCTTTCTAAAATTCAGTGGGAAGTTGGGTAAATTTAAAATAAAAAGGTTCAATAATTAAAATAGTTCTAAATATACTCATAAACATACTATCTATAACCCTTATTTCATTATAAGTCCAACATAGTATCTTAAAACTTGCACTTGCAGTAAACACTTTCCTATCCTCTATTTTCAAATGACAAGTCACTAAGATGAAATAACTTGCTCCAGGTCATTGCATAAGGAACAGTATCTGATTCTAAATTCACGTGTCTCTGATCTCTTGGCTAAGTGCTACCGCAATATCGTGTGCTGATTTAAATACAAAAAATGAGAAACTTTTAGAGTGCCTATTCTATTTAATCAATATTGCTTATTAACAACATCTGCACAATCATGATGATGAAATATCATGAATCTTGAATATTATATTTGGAGAAGTTTTAATATTAAAAGCATTATTTGTATTCAATTAAAAAATTGGTAATCTACTCTTTATATTGTAACACCAGATTTACATCGATTTTGTAAGTCTGAACTGTTCAGTATGATAGCCACTGGCCACATGAGGCAATTTACATTTAAACTAAGATGGAACAAAATTAAAAATTTAGTTTCTAAGTCAAAGCAGCCACATTTATTCAACTGCTATTTAAGGCTGGAGGCAACCATATTGGATTGTGCAGGTTTCTAGTTCAGAAAATGGGTCTGGGCTGAAGATAAACATTTGGGAATCACTGCCATACGGGTTTTATGTAAAGCCATAAGATCAACCAAGGAAGTGAACATATGTAGGGAATAAAAATGGATCAGATTGGGCCGGCCGAGTGGCGCGTTGGTTAAGAGCTGGCTTGGGATGCCAGAGGGTCCTGGTTTGGATCCCACATATGAGGGCCAGTGACACTGCCCTCTACAGCTAAGATGCTGAACAACAGCTCAACCTGGAGCTGGGCTGCCGTGAGTCACCGGCGACGGCGTAGGCTGCAGTCCCTGCTGCAGTGGGCTGCAATAAGCTACCACGTGTAGCCAGCAGCCACCATGAGTGGCCGTCCAGGGACCGGCGACTGATCTGCCTCACCTGGGAAGAGCACAATGATGGTGCCAGCTTGGGCCAGCGAAGCAACATCCTCCACAACTAGACTGAAGAACAAAAGGACAGCAACTTGTCTGTTTCCCTTCCCCCGATTCCCCAGCGCTGTTCCCCTTCTCCAATTCCCCAATAAAATCTTAAAAAAAAAAAAAAGGATCAGATTGCGGTGGGACAATCTAATAAGACATGGAAGAAAAGAGGAAGCATCAGCAAAGGAGAATAGAGTAGTGGCCAAGGAGATGAGGGGAAAATTGAGAAGGTGGTGTCCTAGAGACCAACGTATTAAGAAGTGATCAAATGTGGCAAATGCTGCAGGTAAGTAATATAGGGACAAAGAATTGACCATTGGTATTAGCAATGTGAAAGTCAGTGGTGAGCTTCAAAAAAACAGATTAGAGATTGGAACAAATTTATAGCAAATGAAGTTATTAGAAACATCTGTCTGAAAACATTACAGTAGACTGCAGTGATATAGACTGTATCTGACAACGAAACTAAGAGGAACTGTGAACACAGATTCAGCATATTTGGTAGGGGGCAAAATAAAACAAAGCCTAGGAAAAATAATGGAAGGTTCATATGTAAAAACACTTAAATCAAATAGGCTGCAGATCCCACATAAACTGGATGCTAACGAGCATTCACCTTGGGTAAAAAAAAAAAAAAAAAAAGCAGTGGAATTGTTTCTAAAAATAATATTGAACAGAGCATTTGGGAAGAGTGAAGACTTCTCCAGTGGATACTATTGTCCCACTTATTCTCATTCTGACCATTAGTCTGCCAGCCTGAATCATTTATCTTGCATGTTTACCCAAAATATCGGCTGCCAGTTAATAGTCTTAGCTATATACAGAAAGTTCTCAAGAGACTTGCTGGTAAGGTGAACAAAATAGTGAGATTACAGAGTTTTTACACCAAACAAGAGGGACACTATATATGTACCCAGTCTTTCCTTTTTAAAAATACACAGGTGCCAAGGATAAAACAACAACAACAAAACCCCCAAACCATTGGCATGAAAGAAAAAAACAGGAAACATAAACAGAGGAAACATCAACTCAGCGAAAAGAACTTGACTAAGAGAGATTTAGAAAGATGTAATGACACCCACAAAACTTTAATAATAGAAAAAAGGAACAGGACAAGAAAGAAACAATGAAGCGCATTAAAAAGACAATTGGTGAAGTAGGAGATATTTAGAATAAAGAAATGAGAAGACTCTGAGACTGAGTAATTAAAAAAAGGAAATGAAAAGGAGGACATAAAGATGAATCCAGTTTTTACCTGAAACAATGGTAATGCTATCGTCAGAAATGAGACAGAAGAGTAAAATATAGAAGCTTCTTTCAGGAAACTCAGGCTCACTCATGGTAATGATTACATTTCTGTCACATGTATGACAAAAAATGGGGAGCTTACACATCTTGCTACACAAGTTTGAGGCAGAATATCTTTTCTGAGATTAAATTTCATACTTCAGAGCCACATATACTACAATAGCACTGTAAGCTTTTTTGAGCTCTCAAAAATTTTACATTTGATCTTTTAAAAAAGATGCTATGTGCAAATAATGTCTATAAATCTTCAAAATATAAAAAAGGGCAAATTAAGAAGTTGTTAATACATCAGTTGGAAAGCTATGGAAAAGGTAAAAATCAGAATATCTATAAAATACAAATTAATAATCTGGAATGTACTTTGACTACGTTAAGATTAAATTATGTAGCTTTCATATTCATTAAATCACGAAGGTCTCATTTTAATTTCTTATAGTTTATGGTTTTTAGTTGCTTTCTTTTCATTTTTCACTGAAAATGAATATATAAGAATATAATTATTTCACTTTAAAATTAATCCACTGGGCAAATGCTACAATGTACTTTGATAACTACATTTAGTAGGTTCTTACACACACACACACACACACACACACACACACACACACACACGACTGAAAAAGAAGAGCTTCAAGTAAGTTTTCTATTTTAAACAGAGTGGGGGAGAAGGTTGAAAATTGTTAAGGTTAGAACCATATACTAACCATACAACTATCATATAAAACAGTTTCTTACAAAAATAAATGGTTAGGAAATCATTAGTAAATTTAAGCTCATTCAAATCAGGTTTAAATGAGAAGAAAAGTTTGCATTCATATTCTCCCTCGAGAGAGTATTAGGAAAAATTTAGTTTCTCAATGGGGCAATTAATACTAAATGCATATCCTTGTACATGAAGAACCATTCATTAAGTATATTAATATTTAATAGAGTTGATAAAAATGATTTTTAAATTAAGGAATGATCAATATGTAGAACATACTTTATTAACAGGGTTGGAAACACTTTACTAATTCATATGACATTCAGGAAACAGAGGGGTTTTATTACAACTGAAGATAAATTTTAATCTTTAAAAAGTGGGTTAACTTAGATCACTGAATTCTTAGTAAAATGCTGATATTGGTTACTAAAATGGCACCTTATACCTTTGATGTACCAAATATCAGTTTTAGCAAATCCAATTATAAATGACACTAAGTCTAATGAAATCTCAGTCTTTGTGGAAGGGGAATATAAAATAATCATGTGTTAAATGAAAAAAATCCACAAGATCAAGGTCTTTTGCTCAGTGTCCAGAAAAATCCAAATATGAAAATAGTCCCATCTCCAGGGTTTTTGGGTTGACTGGTACTTATGTGGAAAGACAAAGTTTCAAAAGTTAAGCGGGATCTAGCTGATTATTTCAAGTTTGAGATGCTTGTTTGAAAACTTCCCTCTTAAAATTACTTCACCTTTATGTTTTTTGGCATGCTTCTAAAAATTCTGTATCCATTATTTGCCTCTCTGACTGGTCTTTTTCTATAATAATTACTTAACAAATTTTATTAAATCATGTCTTAAAATAAGTTCTCCTCCATTCCTTTGGCCATAATTCAAATTGCACGATTTCAAACTTAAAAAAAAATTGAAAGAATCTCCCATAAAAATCTCATGTTTTTTATTCTTACAATATCTTATGGGTTTCAAAGCATTAAAAGTATTTTTCTGATCCTCATGATTCTATGAAGTAGAAAATTCATAAGAAGTAGAAAATAAGACATTATACCTGGAGATTAATTAAGTCAACTACCCAAGATAACAGCTGGGAAGTGGCAGACAAGAAGGGCTCAGGCCCGACTGTTCTGGCCTTGTGACCCCAGGTCCAGTGTCTTTTCCACCGTAATGGGCATGTCCTGAATTCAGATTCAACTAATTCTTGCTTTTAAAAGTTGTGTAATGAAAACATTATTCTTTTTAGTACCATGAAGCACACTTAAGGACATTTGTCTACAGAAAAATCAGTTACTTCTGTAGATTATCATCTTTACCTATGATAGGGAATTAATTCGTTTTACCCATCCCACCACTTAAACTTATGCATTGGAATTCTGGAGGTTTGAAATCAGAATTCAATAAAACATTCTTTTTCACTTAATAGTTTAAGGTTCATTAAGTAATACTAGCAGAAAACTGCCAATTCTGATGGGATGAGAAAGTTCTTTGAAGCTCATTTTACCTTCCTTAAAAATGGAAACCCCCTTTTACCATCAGCTGTGTTTATTGAGAGTTATTCTAATTTCTAATTTTTGCCAAAATTTTTTTTTCTTCCTTTGAAATACAAGAACCATCTTGTTCCCAGTTTACATGTAATCTACTTTCTACAATGGGTTATATAAAGATATCACAGAATCTCTGGTGAAATTAGGACCCAGGATTCATTTTACATTTCAGTTATAGTATTTGAAAAGTTTTGCATTTCTCTATAAAAAAAAAATCAAACTTTAAGAAATAGTGAAATCTTGAAAGCAATAAAAATAAAATTTAACTGGAAAAATAGCTCCTGATTTTAAGAGGTAATTTTAAATTTTTACTCCTGGCCATGGAAATAAATATTATTTATTATGCCAAAGACATGCCAAATAAATGGAAAAATACAGTTCTTCAAATATGATTCAACATGTAGAAGCACAAAAGTTAAATTGATAGATATCTTAACCAATACTGAAGTCATTTGAATGATGTTATGAATTTGTTGAAATCAAATACCTTGACCATTTAGGATCTGCTAAAAAGTTAGATATAATGGTTGGCTATCAAGTTTAATATGTGTTTATATGGTCTATCGGAGACTGCAAAAAAAAAATGAAAAAGACAAAAGCTACTGGCTGTTTTTAAAAACCATGTTATACTCTGCCTGCCTCCACCATCAAACTCCAAGTCTACAATTTAAAAAAAATGATATGAAGATTACATTAAGTCATATTAATAAAATGATTCATTTCATTTTGTATGACTCATCTACTGCATATGAATTGAACTGAATTTAGCGAAATGCTGTGGAAAGATATACCAAGTATATAAAAATGAAACATGCTGTCCTTCAAATATAAACACTCAAGGATGATACAGCTACTCCCTGCCAACAGAATAAGCACTTCTGGCTAATTCTCCACACACCCCAAACCGTAACTGACTTTATTTTTTACTGAATAATCCATATTTTAAAGTTTACTTCTATCATAAGGCTCTTAAAATGGTTGAAAGGGATCCGGGATTCTGAGAAATTGTCACAGAACAAAATTTCTGTGCAGAGGACCTCTTGAATTGACTGGAGACTGAATACTACAGTTTCTCACTGGGACTAAGCCTTTAAAAACATAATTGGCCAACACAAAATTGTACTTAAAGGTCAAAGAAAAATACAAGTTCATTAATTCTCAGAAAATATGTCCCTGACATCTCAGTTTTAATGATACCTATTTCAAATAGTTAATATTGTCCAGGTTATTACTTTGCAATATATCACAGACCTCTACAGCTAGTAACAAGATAACACCCAAACCAGGGGGCCCTCTAGGCAGAGCAAGACAACCGGCCAGGAATGAGGAGTGGCTCAGGCCTTGCTGGTCTGAGCAGGCAGCCCACGTCACCTCCTGAACTTGTGCCCTTCTCTAGCAACAGACAGTCTGGGGTGGTAAGGATGAGTGTGGAGCAGGGCGTGAGGAGCTCTCTCTTGAGACACAGCCGCCACTAGCTAGGTGAACTGGGACAAATCAGCCCCTCTGTTCTCAGTTTCACTGCAAAGGGGCGGAATTGCAAGTGTCAAGGTCCTAAAAGCTCTAAAAAGACTTCACTTCCTACGAATTTAATGTTTACCTTACTTCTCAGAGTTTTGTTGAGAATCAAATGAGGATACATATGAAAGCACTTCATAATTTTCTACACAAATACGAGTTGCTGTTATTATTTTAGATATTTTCTTCATTATACTCAAGTATAAAAAAATTTTGAGATGCAGTGTAACACGTTCACTACATGGTGAGGTATTATGAGCTATAACCTACAATTTAGCCAAAAATGTTAAAATTACAATTCTCTTTCTCCCCTTCAACTTTATTAAAGTATAATTGGCAAATAAAATTGCACAATTTCCTTTCTTACATAAATTACTCAGGAAAGATTTATGGTTTTCTAAATAGGATTAACTGATCTATTCTTTTGTAATTAAGGACCTGGAGTGACAACCTAATGAACAGTCCCTAAAATAAGTATGTCATAAGAGTTGTATCCAGATGTTTTTCTCATTAACCTATCCCTCATTCAGACACCAGCTGTACTTTCCAAAAACACATTTTATCATCTCTTTCACACACATCTTTGGATAGCTCTATTTTATCTAGAGAATGAAATGTGAATTCCTCAGTGGGGCACAACTGGACCCCAATCTCCCTTTGCAGACTCAGTTTTTCCTAAACACATCCATCTCACCATTTCCTCCAGCTAAACTAAGATTCAAACCACTCCCTAGCTATGCCGCGCTCTCTTCTAAGCGCGCGCGTGTGCGTGTGCGTGTGCGTGTGTGTGTGTGTGTGTGTGTTCGCGCGTGCGGTTATCTGCTTCTTAGCTCCGCGGGCACTCCTGAAGCTCTACCTGCTAGGAGGCCTATGATGAAGACAATGAGACAGGGCAAGGACCCTGGAACGCATTCTAATTGTAACAAAAAGCCATTTAAGAGTTTAGCAAGGTAGTCACAGGATCTAATTTAGTTTTCAAAGAATCATGTTGGCTTCTATGGGGAGAATAAGCTAAGAGGAAAGAAGTGGACCAGGGAAGTGGAGGGAAGAGGAGGGAGGGATCAGGAATGGCTCTCAGTTTTACCTGAACAGCTGGGTCAGTGTGGTAGGGAGTGCTGGGATTGGGGAGACCAGGTGTGTGGCAGGGGAAGTGGGAGGGAGGGTTTTGGGGCAGGAAGTCCAGAGTTCTGTCTGGACATGTGAAGTCTGAGAAACCTCTCAGCTGTTCTATCCTCTTTATTCCAGTGACACTTGGTTTGTACTGTGATTTTAGAGTTTGTCCCACTCTGAAATAATTTGATGTATGCTCATTTGTCTCCCTAATCAGACTGTTAGCTCCCCGAGGGCAGAGACTGTACTATTTAGTCCATATCCTTCCATGAGGGCCTTAAGCAAAGTAGCCACTTAGAACGATTTTAAAATGAATAAAGGGAGTATTCTAGAAACTAAGAATACAAACCAAAGAAGGAAGAAACACATTACTAGCAGTCTCCATTACCTAGAATTCATCCTGAATAAGGTCAACAGAAGTTACAGCAGACCAGAGTATAAACCCACCTTGGAGTCTAGTCTTCCAGCATATAAACTCATACACACAAACCCACACACACCCACACACACCCTCCAATCAACACCCCCTCCCCCCAAATCAACCCCTGCTCTTAAGCCTCCAGAAAGAGGACCATATTAACTAGCTGTGTAAATAGCCTTTCTTTATACTGTACAAAGCCAAATATCTACAGATACCACTTGAAGACTTAGATAAGATGTTTAAAAATGAAAACCTTACTGAAAACCTATCTATGTTATTTGTTTTTGTATTTCAGATAATAGATTATCTGTGTAGTCAAGAACACTTAACTAATTATCCTCTTTTAAAACTGGTATGAATACTGAGTAGAATCACAGAACTTTTAAGACAAGCTCCCCAAATCTAGAGCCCTTATTTACCTGTAGAGATAAGAAAACTGAGGCCTGAAGAAATTGTTCAAGACTCTAGAGTCATTTAGAAATGGAACTGGGTGTAGAAAGTAGTACATCTGTTTCCTAGGGCAGGGGTTTAATTTGGCTATTTTGCAACACACTTTTCGCTTTTATAAATTTTCCATACAGTGATATCTTAATAAAATTTATAGGAAGAATATGTATATTACTCACTAAAACAAAATGAAGTGGAACAGTATTATCATGTATACCATATGGCTTAATGGCAATGTCTCTGAGACAGTAACACCCATGATATAAATCCCTCAACTCAAGGCCTTATGTGACCAAGGAAAGCTGAAGGTACATGGATGGAGCCAGTCCTACGCACCATGGTGCTGTTTCTAAGGCTCCTGCTTCATAACCAGCTTTCCCTTTATTCTTTCTCTCAGTGGCAACCCCTTTTGCATTTCAAAGGCCTTCCTATCTATCCTCTCTGCTCTCTCCCTTTACAGAAAAGAATTTTATATCTATCATCTACACCTTGTTTGCTGACAAACTTAAGAGACTACTTGAATGAACATTAATCAATATATTAACTCAACCAAATACTTTTGTTTATGCCTTTAATCCTAAAGTGTGGAATGAAAAGATCTGTTCCTAGAAGAATTTCGGTTCTCAAAAGAAAGATGATAAGCATCAAGTAAGTGCTAGATACAGACTCCCTCCCTCCTAGTCATTAAAATGACAGGGTCTGAAGGCAAACCAAGTATCTACTTAGGGTGCAGAAAATAAAAGTCTAAAGGGATAGCACATGGTGCGCCCTCCACTGTACATAAGAATGACCAACACTATTGCTCCAGCTCTGGTAGATACAAAGAAATTCAAAATTTCTAAGGTTTGGGATAACTTAGTCATTATAATGATTTGAAATTAGAACTCAAAGTATTTGCAAAGATAGCGTGCATATACTCATCATGTTTACAATTTAAGTACAAGTATATTACATTTGTACAGTACCTTATGCTTACAAAGTGTTTCATATGTGCTATGTGATTTGAATTTCAGCAATATATAATGTAAACATCATTTCTGGTTTCCAAATGAATATTCTAAGATTCACGGGTAACAAGGGTAATAAAAGGCACAGCCAAGAGTGAACATAAGAGTTCTTGATCCAAGTATTTTCTCACCATAATATGTAACTTACAAAGCCATATTAAAATAACTTATATATGTAAACTCCAAATACTTTCAAAGGAGAAAAGTAATATTGTCCCCAAGTTTCTAAGTAAATTATGTCAATCTTTTGAAGCTCAAGTCTCTTTGTCAAAGATAATCGTTTTATTTTCATTTGTCTCGTCTTTTAATTGAAAAGAATTCAACAGAAAAAATACTGTCAAAAACATATAGTTAATGAACAGAAATAGTCACCTTTCAATCCCCAAAGTCGCATTCTCACCTAAATGCTTTTTCTTTGCTGCCCTTTGAAAACCTTATTCAAATTAATTTAAAACACTGGCCTAAATATTTGCAATTGTATAGTTCGTTTCAACTCAGTGATTCACTTAGATTTTTGTAACTAGCTTCTTTGCATACTTTATTAATTTTCCAACTTTGAAGAAACATAATATCACTGGCAGGTTGAATCCTGTTTCTGCCAAAATGCATTTTACCTTGGGTTCCTTGAAATGAACTATAACATATAAAATCAATTATGGTTCCTTTACCTAAGGGAAACTGAATCAGATTTAATAGTATACGTGTTTAAAACTCACATGTTTTGCTACTTTTAAATTATTACCTGTTCAATAGAGATTGACAGTATCAACTATTCAAGTTATAAAATTCAAATTTGCTTTTGAAATAATTTGAGTGATTTTTAAAGAAAAAAAGATGCGAGAATATAATTCAAGTGTGACAACTGACCATTACAATGCTGTAAGCTGTATTTCTGAAGTGAAATAAATGACACTCATGGAAAATTAAAAAGCATCTGAACATTTAAAAGAATAGTCAAAGTAAGAAAGGGCTCACCGGTCTGAGTGAAACCAAACTGATGCAGAATCTGATGAGAGTCCAGCACGTTTGGCTGTTTTGCCTTATATTGTTGTGAGGAGGATACTGTAGAAGTGAATGAGAGATTTTTGTTGACCTGTAATAGGAAAGGCAAATAAGAAACTAGAGCGTAATTTCCTGGGTTACTGATACAAAAATAGAATGAGAAATATTTGCTTACAATGCAAACTATGACACACGGTAGGTCAAAAGGAGTGATAACGATTTATGCGCTTCGTTTTTTAAGTTTACAAAACAGAATAGATTTTATCACGAAAGGAATACAGTGGTAATGAAAGCATAACTATTTTAAAGTAAATTCATCTTACTAATAAAGCAAGTTAGCCTATCGTGGAACTGATATTACGAATAACATAAAACAAGTGGTCTTAAAAGTTATGCAAAGAAATGCAAAAAATAAAAGTGACTCCTTGACAGCTTTCAGTGAAGAACAAGTTAAATGTTTCACACCCACACTTCTCTATCATTTTGTGAAATAGCAGGTACTTCCTTTAAAGAGCCTGCACAGAAAACACCTGTAATATTCATGTTTATATACTTCATGGTGACATAGATAACACAGCTGTAACCTAACTTGTCAAGTGAAACAGTTTCCATTGCATAAAAAAACCTTATTCTTAAGACACTGTTTCCAAACAGCGTTAAAATAATGGTCAAGCAAAATTTCTGTAAGTAAATGCAGTGTTCTATGATACAAAAACCTACACTGTTGTGTAAGTATAATGGACTCACAGAAACATGTTAAGTGCAATATTATAACTACAGCTATTGTAGGAAAATAAAGAATAGTTCACAAAAAAGTATTAAATGTTTATTAGTAAATTCATCTTGTAACTTAGAATTTAGGCAATGATCTAGTCTCATTCATTATTAATAAATCATTCATTTTATCTTTATTATTTTTATCACTTTCAAAAATCACGATAAAATGTGATAGAATTTTTTAAAATCTGTGAAGTTTGAATTTCTATTTTACTGCAAAAAATGTAATCTGTGAATTAACAAAACATTAAATGATAGTTTATGGTATAGAAATATTGGTATATGAAAATAGCTGCCTTTTCTTTCTCTCATTTTTAAACTAAACCACACAGAAGACTTCTACTGTCTTAGTATTTAAAAATTCCCTTTTGTTCTGTATTAGATAGTGGGTTGTGGTTACAGGCCCTTTATCTGACTCATTATTTACATAATGTTTGTAAACCCATCTCTTCTTTCAAAGAGTGATAGTAAACTGTATATCTTAGATTAAGTTTTTCTCTTGAGGGAAAAAGCTTTTACACATTTGGTGAAAAAGTTAATCAATTAAGACCATATAATAATATAGTTCTAAAATTCCTAAGTTGTTATGATGTCATCATACAAAAAACAAAAATAATTTTCAAAGTAGTTAGATGGGGTCAAATACCAACCATATCAGTGCTAAAAAATAAATTATCCAGCTTTAAAAATTCTTTCAGGGGCTGGCCGAGTGGCGCATTGGTTAGGAGTTGGCTTGGGAGCGCCCGCTCTGAGCAGCAGGGCCCCAGTTCGGATCCCACACTGAGGGCCAGTGACGCTGCGCCCTCTACAGCTAAGATGGTGAACAACAGCTTGACAGCAGCTGGGCTGCTGTTAAGTCCTCCTGACGGTGTAGGCTGCGCAGTGGAGCTGGCCGGCAGCGGGCATGAGCTTTTATGAGCTGCCGTGAGCCACCATGAGCAGCTGTCCAGTGGTCGGCAAGCAACTGCCTCACTGGGGAAGAGCACAATGATAATACCAACATGGGCCAGTGAAGCGACGTCTAGACAACTAGACTGAAGAACAAAAGGACAACTTGTCTTTTCCCCTTCCCTGATTCCCCAACGCTGTTCCCCTCCCCCAACTCTCCAGTAAAATCTTTAAAAAAAAAATTCTTTCAGGACTCATTATTAAACACTGGCCAAAATTAATGTTAACTATTCATATTAATATCATACCTAAAGTAACAATAACCATCGAACATTTTTGAGCTTCATTTTCCATTTTTAAACAGAGACAATAAAAATAATATGTATGCTTCAATGGGAATGTGCTGTGAGAGCAATAAAGATGAACTGGTCTAGAGAGCTATTCACATATGCTAACCATAACTAAATACCATATTAAATAAGAAATAGATTAAATAGAATATGTTGGTAAAGAGAAACCACAAAGTGCTATACAAATAAAAGTGCTATATAAATATTAGTTATTATTAACATCACTAGAAGTAAAAGTATTTAGTAACATGTAATGTACTATGATGATGCAGTAAATTTTTTCAGAGTACTATGCTTTTAAATGGAAGTACTATATACAAAAATGATATATTTATCGCTTAACTATTTAGTCCACTTCTCGTTTTACAATCATTTTTCAGTTTTACTTCTGTGTTCTTGAAAATTTTTATCCTGCATGTCAAGCAATGCATCTTGAAATCTGGTGCAAAAAGAACAGGTGTATGCTGGACGGACACACACACACACACACACACACACACACACACCATGCTTCAGTCTTCCTCTTCAGAAATTGTTCTAAAACCAGAAGAATCCAGGAAAGAAAGAATAGAATACTTAAATGCCTCCACTCAAACAGGAATATTTAACACTTTTTCAATAAAACGCTGCTAAAAAAAAATTTTACATGTTCTTCCGAAAGCATTTTTACAACTCTGCTCTTTTTTGACACATTTCTTTAGAAACTATCAAATACTCATAAAGTAATGAGTAGCAACATAAAGCAGATAACTCAATTTATAAGGATTGAGATAACTGCTAATTATTATAGTGATTTGAAATTAGAACTCAGTATTTTCAAAGCTAGCTTACACATATTCACTATTTCATTTAGAGGAAGAAAAAATAATAATAACCATTAAATAGAGTGAAGCAATATCTATTTTTGAAATATATGCTGTGGAAAAGAATTGCTTAATAATTTTACAACAACAGAAAGGTTGGCTAAGATAGTCTACCCTACACCAATCTACCCTCTTTTCACAACATACTTTTCTGCTTGCTTCATGCAAAAACCACAGTCTGCCAGAGTCAGTTTATTACCTCCATATTGGGGAAACCTAAAAGCATAAAAATTTAATGAAATTCATAATAGAGAAAAAGAAAAAAAATCCCCTGAAATTCTGCCAAGTTCATTAAAAAACTGTTTTGCTTATTCTTTCTGAGTATAAGCAGCTTTGGAAAAAATACAAAAATACTAATTCTCTAGGAGGGGGTTAACTTTCTTGTTAAAACAGTAAAAACAAGCCAGCAATTAGTTTCTCTTTTAGTGTTTAATTAAATTTTAAAACCTTTGGGGAGATACAACCCTCATTTTTATATATACTTATGTAGGGCTTTTCTTCCCACTTTCTAAGTTCTTGTAGCTGGGCTATTAATCGAATTAACAGGAGAAAAAGTCTAAAGTTTATTATAAAAATGCACATTCGGGGGTGCCTTAAGAATGAGACCCAAAGAAGCACTGGGCAGTTGAGGTATTATACGACTTTATAGACAAAGGAGAAAGGGGGTGGGAAGTGGGGGGGGGGAAGGCAAATCACAGGTAGCTGAAAAGAGCTGAACACACATGGCAAAGGAATTCCTGCTAGGCAACCCAGAAACAATGGGCCCTAGGGAGGGCGGATATCTAGCTAACAGCACCCTGCTTTGATCCTTCCTATCTAATGCTAGCTAGGGTGAACATACTAAGATTCCCTTCCTGGAGCAGGCCCTTCCATCTGAATCTCTAATGCAGGAAAGGGGAAGGGTCAAAGTTTCTTTTTGAGTTTTTTGTTTCTTAATAACCAGCTTAAAATCAATATCCCAAAAGGCACATTTTGGGTGGCAAAGCTTTGGTCCCCTTTGCTTACAAGTCTAATCATTTTAGCAGACTTCAGGATATATGCTACATTTACCTGTAGTAGAATTTTCAAAGTTTCAAGCTGCAAAGAAACTTCAAATTGATTTTAAATTATAACTGAAAAGATGCTAATACTGTCTGTATACTTATGTTCACAAATTTGTCCCCCTCCCTCCAGGTGGCTATTTTTTCCACTAAATCTAAGCAACAATGCAGGTAATACTTTAAATAAAGATAGTTCTGGTGCCAAAAATCCCCCAAATTCCCAGGAAATGTTTTGTTGCATATCATACATCAGTTATAAAAATTAAAATCCCAGTATCAAAGTACAAATTAAACAGAAAACTTGAGCCAAAGTGAAGTTCAAGGTATATGAAGTCAGGTATCTTAACATTCTCCTCTTATAAATTCTAAAAGCAGCTTCCATTCCTGTGATTTCTAGATTAGTAAAACCTAGGAAATGAGTAGCCTATGGTGCCACAAAGAGAAACTCAAATATGCCCTCTAGCTCCCCATATATTTCCTTTATAAGCCTAGACAGTAAAAAGGGGGAAAATTAGGAAGAAACACTGATACTGTTAAAGAGTCATTTTTACAGTGCAGCAAGGTGTCAGAGAAATCTTCTATAAATTAGTTCATCACTACTACATAAACTAAAACCAGAATTCAAATTTGAAACAGTTGTAACAAAGTTTTATTTATAATACATAATCAATATTTTTTGAGCCTTTGAGATATATACACCCCCCTCCCCAAAGAATTGGTGGTTCAAAGATTACTGATATGATTTCCCGGCATGAAACTCAAAATTAAGATTTAGTCCTGGTTCGAACCATTTATTTAACAATATGCCCCAGTAAAAGCCAATTCACCTCAGTGCATCTGGGCTTTTTCCAAACCTTTACCTCCTTTCTCAATATATTTGCTTATTTCACAGGGAAAATTTGGTCTGCAGCCCTCTGAAATCCTCAAACCTATGAAAGAATACACCCCTTGCACCTCCTCTCATCTCTGTTCTTCTAGTGTCAGTGGAAGAGTTGCCCCTCTCTTTAAGATTAATCCTTCCATCTGTTCCCTTCAGGATATCCATTAAGGGCTTCCAAATTCTTTCAAATTTTCTATAGGTTATTTCCCTACAGGCTAAAAACACAGATCTTTCCACTTTTATACAAAAACAAACAGCAAACCACCAAAAATCCTCACTATGATTCCATAATTTCCTTAAGCTTCGCTGAAAGCTAAACTCCTTGAAAAACAGCACGTCTGCTTATCCACATACCCCAACCGTTCAGTTTCAACCAGTTACAATACTTTTCTCCATGAACACTGATTCTGAAGTTCAAGTCACCCTGGACTTCAAATGATCCAAGTTAGCAGATTCACCAAGGCCTCTGAGATATGTAACACTGTCAATCACTGTCCTCTCTGTTGCTGGGAAACCAGATTTTCTGTTCGTTATCCTGCCAGGGCTCATCAGTTTTGTTTGCTGGACCCACTGGGCCCTCTTCTGCCCTCACCACATTGGCAATAATGTCTGTTTTCACTGCTTCATCTGCCCACTACGCCGACATTCTTAAATCTATAACTCTTCTGATCAGTAAGTTCAGAACTAAATGAACATTTACCCCCACTATTTACTTCCTCAGGGAAAGCTATCACTATCCACCGAGCTGTCTCGGCCAGAAAGACGGGGATCATCCTAGGCTGCGTCCTCACACTCCAGAGGCTCCGTCACAGAGTCCAGTAGATGCTCTGGCATCTGGTCCCACTCTTTGTCCAGTTAGGGCTCTGGTTCAGGCCTTCCTACCACTTGCAAACGATCTGTTTTGTTTTCCCATCTTGTGTGCTTCTCTAATTCTTCTATACTTCTACCAGGGTGATTTTTCTAAAAATATTAATTTTATTGAGTAACACTTCTGCTTAAAACCTATCATCAATTGTCCCACTAGACAAAGGCCATACTTTTTAGTATGGCAGACAGAGCTTTCTCTATTTTAACACCCACCTAGCTCTACAGCCTCATCGCTCCGTTTCCTATGCTCTGGCTACAACAAGCTGTATATAGCCCCCCAGACGTGCCAGGTCTCTGTGTCTCAGATCGTGCTGCTCCTCTTCTCATTTCCTGGAATGGGCTTCCCTCTTGGTCCACCTTCTTGGTCGATGTCACCTCTATCTTCGAGCTTCAGCTCAAGTATTACTCGCATATGAAAAGGCTTTTAGACTCTTGCAAAAAAATTTACCTCTCCCTCCTTCATTTCTCCAGTATGACCCATATCTTCTATTACCACCTCCATTATCAACTTCTCCGTCATCACTGAATTATTGCCATCAGCAAATAAATATGCTTTAGTACTGTCCATCTAATATTCCCCTCCAACTCCTGTTTCTCTGCTCCTCAGTCAGAAGTTCTTAAAAAGAATGGCCTATACAGTCTCTGCTTTACTGGTTCCCGTTCTGTCTTCAACCCACTTTAGCTGTGCATTTGTCTCTGCCACTTACTGAAGTAGCATTCATCAAGGTAACCAAAGGACACCCACCGTCTTTCCAAATACAATGGTCAATTTAGTGTCCTCATTCTACTCATTCTCTCAGTAGCATGTGACAGCTTGTCACTCCTTTTTCTTAAACACTCTTCCCTAGGTTTCCCTAATAAAACCTTTCCTGGACCAGTGCCTCAGGTATTTATTGGGTTGTCGGAAAAGTCGTGACATATTTTTTCTCTGTTTTTCATTACAAAAATGTGTCATGACTTTCCCAACAACCCCATAGCTATACTCTCCCTCCCAGGTGATCAAATCCAATTTCACAGATTGAAAGCATGGCTTTTGACCTGACTTCTCCCCTGAGCTCAAGACTCATATATCCAATTGCCCACTTCATAGCTACATTCATACTCGAAATTCCATTCCTAAAAATTGCTCCCTCCACTCCAGTATCCCTCATCTCATTAAAAAGCACTACTAGCATCTGGCAATTGCTGCAAGTAACAACACAGAAGTTATTCCTCATTCCTCTCTTTCTCCTATATCACATCCAATCCATCACCAAGTCATGTTGAATTGACTTACAAAACAAATCCCAAATCTGTCCACTGCCTGCATCTTCATCATTACCATTGCTAATTTAATTAAACAAGGAAGCCATTAGACTGAGGCACAGATATTCGTAAAATGTTTAAAATGCCTCAGTTTATCTTGTATCACTAATTAAAACAACATCCTAACTCCTTACTGAAGGGTAGTGGGATATGTCACCCAAAATGTGCCTCTTTGGTGTTAAGGATTATTTTGAGAAACCGCAGACATGTGAGTTCTGGAAACAGAGAAGTTACCCCTTTGTAAGGAAACTTACATTAGAAGGTGGGGAGGGGATGGGTCTATATAAGGGAAGAGCTATTACCAGAGGTAACTTTTTCACCTGAGCGACTTACATGCAGGCCAGCCTTCAATACTAAGCATTTCCTCTTCTCACCTTTCCAAGCACTGCCTTCCCGCCTATGAAGCCCCAGACCCTTATCCCTTTCCTCTGGCTCGGGATAGTATACAGGCCTCAGCTGCCTGGCAGCCTTTGGAATCTTTCATCTTTGTGGGGCTCCTGTATGTACATAATGAAATTTTTTATACGGTTAATCTGTTTATGTCCATTTACTCCTTAGACTGGCCCCAGAACCTGAAAGGGTATACAGGGAAGTTTCTTCCTCCCCTGCATTCCCATGCTCACAAGGCCCTTTAAAAACCGTGCAGGATCTCCTGGTTGCCTCCCCAACCCCGCCATGAAACGCTGCCTCCTCTTGCATGCTCACTATCCTACTGTAGCACAGTGGTCTTTTTTCCTGCTCCTTGAGCATGCCGGTTTTATTTCTACTGAGGACTTTTGCAGGACAAGACCAGTTTCTAATAAGTGTTCCTCTCAGAGAGGCCTTCCATGATCATCCTTTGGGAGTGGTCTCTCCTCCCAGTCATTCTTTGTCCCAGGGGCCTATTTTATTTTCTTCATAACATTTATTGTCTGAAATTATCGGATTTATTTCCCTTTTAATTATTTGTCTCCCTACACTAAAATTTTCTCATTCACTGTTATGTCCCAAGTGCGCACATGCACATACACACACAAGTACTTGGTAGGCACTCAATAAATATTTGTTTAAAGAATGTTACTGAAAAAAGAAATGCATCTTTGGGCTGGCCGACTGGCTCAGTTGGTTAAGAGCACGAGCTCTGAGCAACAGCGTCGCCAGGTTATTCCCACGTGGGCCAGTGAGCTGCGCCTGAGCTGGGCTGATGCTGAGCTGTCAACAGGTGGCAGGATGGCTCAGCTGGTGAGACCACGTGCTCCTAACAACAAGGTTGTTGGTTCGACTTCCACATGGGATGGTGGGCTACGCCCAACGACTACTAAGATTGAACACGGCACCTTGAGCTGAGCGGCTGTGGGCTGCTGAGGGGCGGCCAGATAGCGACTGGACTTGGAGCTGAGCTAGCTGCGCCCTCCACAGCTAAGACTGAAGGACAACAACTTGGCTGTTCCCCTTTCCCAATTACCCAACCCAACACTGTTCCCCTTCCCCAATTCCCGAATAAATCATAAAAATAAAATTTAACAAAAAAGAAAAGAAATGCTTCTTCAACAATATAAAAATCTGGCTGGAATTTAGGAAAGAAAAACTTAGGTATCCGGTGAAAATTTATTATGGATGTAACAGATGAGAAACTACATAAATATACTCTGCTTTTAAGATTAAAGACTTCTGTTAATGGTGCCAAGACCACTCCATAGTCTTTTCAACAAGTGGTGCTGGGACAACTAGATAGCCACATGTAATGGAATGTAATTAGAACTCTATATCACATCACATAAAAAATCAACTCAAAATAATTAATAACAGACTTAAATGTAAGAGTAAAAAACATAAACATCTTAGATAACAATGAAGTAAATCTTTGGGACCAAGGGTTAGCAATGGTTTGTTATTTTTGACACCAAAAACAAAAGGAACAAAAGAAAAAATAAATTGAACTTCATAAAAATTAAAACCTTTTTGTTTTAATGGACACCATCAAGAAAGTGAAAAGACAACACATAAAATGGATAAAACATTTACAAATCACCTATCTCATAAGAAACTTGTATCCAGAAGCTATTAAAAACTCTTAAAATGGAACAATTAAAAGACAAACTTTTTTTTTATAAAGAATGGGCAAAGGATTTGAACAGACACGTCTCCAAAGAAAAGATACAAATGGCATATTAAAAATGCTCAACATCAGGCCTGCCGAGTGGCGCGTTGGTTAAGAGCTGGCTTGGGATGCCAGAGGGCCCAGGTTCAGATCCCACATATGAGGGCCAGTGACACTGCCCTCTACAGCTAAGATGCTGAACAATAGCTCAACCTGGAGCTGGGCTGCCATGAGTTGCCGGCGATGGCGTAGGCTGCAGCCCCTGTGGCAACATAGGCTACCGTATGTAGCCAGCAGCCAGTGTGAGCGGCCAACAGCCGCAGTGAGCGGCCGTCCAGAAGCTGGCTACTGATCTGCCTCGCCAGGAAGAGCGCAATGATGGTGCCAACTTGGGCCAGTGAAGCAACGTCCTCCACAACTAGACTGAAGAACAAAAGGACAGCAACTTGTCTGTTCCCCATCCCCCAATTCCCCAATAAAAAAAATCTTGAAAAAAAAAAAAAAAGCTCACCATCATTAGTCATTAGGGAAATGCAAATCAAAACCACGCGACACTAGTTCCCACCCACTACCACGGCTATAATAAAGACGACAGGCAGTCCCGAGTGCTGACAAGGATGAGGAGAAACTGGAACCCTTCTTCATTGCTAGTGGAATTCTAAAATGGTGCAACCACTTTGGAAAACAGTTTGCTAGCTTCTCAAAGTGTTCAACAGAGTCACCATATGACCCAAGAATTCTACTCCTAGGTATGTTCCCCAAAGAAATGAAAACATATTCATTGTAGCATTATTCATAATAGCCAAAAAGTGGAAATAACTAAAGACACTAGCTAGGTTAATCTTTCCAAACCTCAATTAATTTCCAAATACACCTAATTTTCAACGAGCAACTATTCTTTTGTCAAGTAATGGGGATATAAAGATGAATAATATGATCCTCAAGTCTCAGGGAGTTTCCAGATTCTCAGTGGACATTCTCCATTAAAGCTTTGCCAAATGTGTGCAGAATGCTTTACTCTGGATATTCAGATAGCATGACAAAAGAAGGGTATACAGTATTTTGTTAAAATGAAGAAATAGCTCTGAGTTGTTAGTCAGAGAATAAACTATTTTTGACTGAGTTTCATACACTACGCATACTTAGGAAGATTAGTAATCTTGGAGCTACAATCATTATAGACATCACTGCTATCAGGAACAAGTTTCCTGAACATCTGCAGTCCAAGTCAGAATACAGCATGTCTTTCTTCTGTTTTCCTTCCCCTTGTCTATATTCTATATCCTGTTGCCTTGTGATAATTAGGTAAAAAAGTGATGGGTTTTGACTGATACGGAACAGCTCAGTGATGGGGTAAATCTGGTGTTTTCTGATGTTTCCTCTCTAAGATGCCCCATGTAGAAAGAGACAGCAGCCTATTACTTCTGTATTCCAAGTGCCTGCCACATACTAGTAAGTTTACTGAATTAAAAAATATTCCCACTACACTGCCATTATCTAAAGCAATCTTTGAACATACCAATACCATTATAACTCTTTCTCTACTGGAAATCTCACCCTTTTACTTTGTGATACATATAATTATATTTGATAAATGAACTTGCTTCTAAAAGGAAGTGAACTGCTGTTGAAAGCATCTCAGATATAATTTAGCTGGAACTGTTTAATAATCAAGAGTTTTTTAATATGTTACTATGCTTAGACTAACTTTGGGATCTCGGGCAAATCACTTAAACTCAATAACCATCAGCTTTCTTCTTTTTAAAACTGACTAACAACAATATGTAACATGTCTCTCAGGATTGTTATCTAGTTAAATGGGAAAAGCGTGAAACATTGGTATAAATAATCAAAAGCAGTATCAGCGCAATACAGCATTGCTATTTATGTGCGGCTCGCATGCATGCAAGGTTTACACAGCTTACTCAGCATACGCCCACTGAGACTGCATTAGTGTCTCTTACAAATTATCCTGTAATAGTCTTAGAGAATGAAATGACCTTGCTGGTCCTTTACTGAAAGTATATTCCAATCACTTAGTATTCTTAAACCTACAAAAATATGAAGCTCCTTGATAAATTCTCAGTTCCCAATATTGTAATTCCTTGATAAATTCAAGCTCAAATAAGGAAAATATACGTCAACATAACTTTGGTAAAATTCTATTAAAAACTATGAATGGTGCATTTTAATTCTTTGGTGTATCACAATGAAAACTATAGCTTTAAAGTTATCTTCTTGGTAATAGAAACTACGTACCTTTGCAGCACAGGCTCGCATCACCTCCTAAAAGAAATACAATAAGCAAAGAAATAATAATTTTAGTAAGATAGAAGCTCTTTTCAACACAGTCAGATATTAATATTTTAATAACCAAAATCAACATTTGGGAGTTTCTCAATCTCTTACCCTGTTGTTATCACTCTACATTGTTTCCAATAAGCTGAAAACGTTTAAATTAAAGAGGCTCAATGACACGTTCTTGGTAAATCTAACTTGTCAAAAAAAAGGGCACTGGATGGGTATGAAGGTGAAGGGATTAGAAGAGGGCAGGGGGGTGGAAAAGTAGGGTAAAAGGGGTCAAATACATGGTGATGGAAGGAGAACTGACTCTGGGTGGTAAACACACAATGTAAAATATAGATGATATATTATAGAATTGTACACCTGAAACCTATGTCACCCCAATAAGCTTTAATTAAAAACAAACAAACAAAAAAAGTGGGCTGGCCAAGTGGCACAGTTGGTAAGGAGATGGCTAGGGAATGCGAGCTCTGAGCAGCAGGGCCGCTGGTTCGGTTCCCACATGGGCCAGTGATGCTGCGCCCTCTACAGCTAAGATGGTGAACAACAGCTTGACCTAAAGCTGGGCTGCCGTGAGTCGCCGGCCCAATGGCGTAGGCTGCAGTGCGGCTGCAGTGGGCTACTGTGAATGGTTGGAAGCAAATGTGAACAGCTTGTGGCCTGCAGCCGGCGAGAGCTGCCATGAGCCGCTGTGAGTCACTGTGAACGGCCATCCAATGGCTGGCAACCGACTGCCTCAGCCGGGAAGAGCGCAATGATCATAATACCAACATGGGCCAGTGAAGCGACGTCCTCCACAACTAGGCTGAAGAACATAAGGACAGCAAACTTGTTTGTTCCCCTTTCCCGATTCCCCAATGCTGCTTCCCTCCCTCAATTCCCCAATAAAATCTTAAAAAAGAAAAAACAGAGAAAGCAAGCAAAAAGTAAAACCAAATTTTAAAAAAAAATACAAATTGGTAGTCACAAAACAGTCACGGGGATGTGAAGTACAGTATGGGAAATATAATCAATAATGTTGTAAAGGCTATATAGGGTGTTACGTGGTACTGGACTTATTGGGACGATCACTTCATAGATTGTATAAATGCCTAACCATTGTGCTATATACTTGAAACTAATATAAAATAATACTGAATGTCAACCATAGTTATATATATATATATATATATATATATATATATATATATATAACGTCAACATATCTATATCTATCTATCTATCTATCTATCTATCTATCTATCTATCTATATATGGTCACGGGATGTGGAGGACAGTGTAGGGAATACAGTCAATGGTATTGTAACAGCTGTGTATGATGTCAGAGGAGTAGTGCACTTGGTGGGGTTATCATTTTGTGAGGGACATAAATGTCTAATGATTACGTTCTTTGTACACCTGAAACTAATAATAAAACTAAATTAAATTAAAAAAAAACAAAAAAAATTCATCTAAGGTTAGAATACTAAAAAACAAAAAACGGACAAACAAAACGGCACTGACAAGACTCTGTCGGGCCCACATCTAACTGTCTCAGGAAAAACTTGTTTCCTCAATAAACTTAGCATAAATACTAAAATTCTACACCAGAACACTAACATGTCTAAAAGACACACCTGAATTAATTGAAGTATGTAATTATCTCCATAAATAACATACCCATAAATATAATTCCCATATTAATAATATATTTCATAGAAAATGTAGTAACATTACTGAATGGTACAGTATATGACCAGTACTGAAAGAGCTACAGAAAGGAACTGCCTAGAACTCATGAGACAAGGCCAAGAAAAGATCACTTTTGAAAAAGAAACTTGTAAAAGTCAACATATAATGGATGGCTTGAAAATCTGCTTCTAAGAAGACACAAAAAAGTCCAGTTAAGGTGAACCACTGTATATCATCAGCCTAATGTGGAGTTTAGACAAAAAGAGAACTGAAGAAGAGGAACACCAATTTTTATCCAGAAATTTCTAAGGACCAGATACTATGTCTAAAGAACCCTGGTAATCCAATCACTGAAAGGAGACAGTAAAACTGCCTGTGGATGTGGAATTCTGATTGCCTGGACTGCACCTCCGCTCCATTGTGTACCATCCGTGTGACCTTGGCCATATTGCTTTACCTCTGTAAATCAACTCCGTCTTCTGTAAAATGAGGTAATACCAGCACCCACATGATGATGGGTTTATGGATAAAATACAATGAACACGAAGAGCACTTAACACAGTACCCAGAATTCATTACATCAGTTATTACTCATTACTAAATAAATGCTAGTTATCAACAATCATAAGGTGAAATCTCCCATCGGGTAAAGAAAATTAACCTTTTTCAAAACTGCAATACAGCATTTTTAAACCCATCTAACCCCTATTCCTTTGACCCTGCTTAACAACCAACAGTGTGATTAACCTGGGTTTCAGGTTAATTTTAGAAAGGGACTGTGGTCCTGAGTGCTCAGGTGGCTGGAAAGGTATGCTTTTCATAGTAAGACGTTTTTTAAAGTTTTCAACTTTTTGTAGGATTGATTACTCTTAATAGGTATCCCAAATTCTGGGCAACTTTGGATGCACTGATCAGATCAAATTTCTTAGAATGTGTTGTGTGATGCTCTAAAGATACTGTCTACCTGTGAGGACTTATATGGGTTGCAGCACGCCTTTTAGGTATTGCTGTAACATTAATATACAGTCAAGTCTTTTAAATATAAAACAGTTAAATGACTTATATTATAACTAAATGGTAAAGCTACTAAAAACAGGGAATTATCTACTGTTTTGTATCCTTTACTCATTAATGAATAAACATCTATTAAATACCTGCTGACCTGAATTTGTTATGTAATTCACACAGACACAAATCATATCCTAAACTGCACTGTATTTTATTAGAAAAACATTCTTATTGTGGTTACAGAGAAAAGGTATCTCCAGTAATACAATCTTCTATAATACAGAAGTAACAGTCTTTTCTATTAGATTTCTATATAGAAGACCATTGATAATAGTTCTTAATAGATTAAGTAACAACCTAACAAAAAAAAGGAATTTGGGGCTATTATAGGAAACAAGACAAAAGGCATTATGACAAAAGGTGGGAATCCAGTCAACCTAAATGCTCACAAAATATAAAAAGAATGGAGCTGCCATGGGAATAAAGATGACATTGTTTTTATTCCCATATAAACTATATACATCTGAATAAAAACACATCGTGACAGCATCTGAAAATAAAGTTCAGTGAATTACCTCAAAACAAGAAAAAAGAAGTTCTTTCGAAAACCACAGCAAACAGACAAAGCTTTCATTTCCAAAGGCAGCCTCAATCTACCTCAACTGCAAAGCAAACATATTCTCTAAATATTAAAAAAAAAAAAATTGGTTAATGTTAAATAAAATAATGATTCTAGGAGAAATAAATTATCAATTTACTTCTCCCTTGTCTTTGATTTTATATCTTAAAAAATGTTTTTCCTTTACATCTACTTTCTTTTGTTCTTATATCCTTTCATTTTTCTGAGGATGAAAGCTATATAAGATGATATAAGAGAAAAGATACAAGACCAAGGTGATTCCAGGGTGTTAAGTTACACAGCGTAAAGACTGACAGATTACAGGAAACTTGTTTTTATATATGTCTGTTAGTTGCTCTTAAGTTTGTACATGAAAGTCATTTTACCATGCAAGATTTTGGACACTCTTTTTCCCTTGTGAAGAAATGTGTTTCTAGTTTTCTTTTTCTTATTTTTATATTTTTCTAATTTTTAAAACTCAGTATCTACTCTGATGTCCTTTCAAGACAGAATACCATGCATTATTCAATTATTTTAAAATGTTAAAATATAGAGAATAACACTAAAATAAATTTATTAACTTATAGTCATATGTTCTAAAATTTATATTGAGAAATATAAAAAATTTCTTCCATATTCAAACTAAACCTGAACTCAGAGCCGGAGTGTCATCTGTGCTGTGGTATACCTTAAAATCTCTAACTTTCAAAGAAAGAAAAGGAGACCGGAAGAAAGTATAGTCAGAACTAAAGATGTCTCAATATAGTTCCTCGTATGTTTGGTTTGAAACTAGTAAAAAAAAAGAAACAAAAAAAACCCCCCAAAACAACAACAACAAAAAACAACAGCAGCAAAAACTTGGTCAAGATTCCTATCAAAGGAGGGAAAGAGGTAATATTTATTGAGTGCCAGGCTCTGTGAAAAACTTGAGAACATGACAAGGAACAAGCCCGCACAGTCCCTGTCTTCAAGGTGCTCACGGCTAGCTCTAAATAAAAGAACTACTACGGTCAAAGGGTATAAATATTTTTCAGGATGTTTGAGCTCCTCAGTACATTTTATCACTTACCTTTAGAAAGATTTTATAGTTGTTCATCACTATCAGAACACCATACTTTTTTTTTTTTTAAAGACATTTTATTGGGGAACAGTGTGTTTCCCTAGGACCCATCAGCTCCAAGTCAAGTAGCTGTCTTCAACCTAGTTGTGGAGGGTGCAGTCCATATGGGAATAGAACCAGCAACCTTGGTGTTATGAGCCTGTGCTCTTGTCACCTGAGCTAACTGGCTGCCCCCACCCCACACTGCTTTTAGCCAAACATCCTCCTCATTGTCATCATCTATTTTCCAGTTTTATGGGTAATACCTGGTTTCTGTGGTACTTTTTCCTTAGTAGTGAGGTAGAACTTCTAAATATGCTTATGACAATTTTGTATCTCTTCTTTTTTGGAAGTATATGTTTCTCTTAAATAGTTCTTTGCTGAAGTCTATTTTTCTTTATTGTTTACTTTTTGCATACTAAGGAGGCTGTCCCTTTAATAAATTTTATGTAAATATTAGTATTTTCCCAGGTCGGTGTTTGGTGTGTGTGTGTAGTGTATATATGCACACATACACATTTTTAAACAAAGAAACGGGTCCCAGGCTGGCTGGTCTTTATAGACATCAAGTCAGGAAAGCATCACAGATTATCCTCAATTCCGAAATTCAGTCTGTTTATCTAAGTTGGTGATTTTAGAACAAGTACTAGAAAGGAACTAAAAAGTATAAAAAAGCCTAATTTTAAGTAAACTAACTCACTTCATTCAATTGATATTTATTGGTATGACAATGTTAAACAGGATAGAAACGGTTTTAAAAATTCCAACTTCTCAGCTACGTAAAATAGTTAAAACGTACTGTGACAGAATCGAGCCTTTGTTTTACTTGCTGCATCTTCACCAAAGAATCTTCAGTGTGGACATAGTCATCAATCTGAAAAGAGCCTTGCTGAGGCAATTTAGGACAGGTGCATAAAGCTTCTTCACTTTGGTGTATTCCAGGGAATGGAAATGTGCCATTGTAGCATTTGAACATTTCAGCCTCTTGCTGGGCAACTAGAAAAACGAATCCATAATTAGTTCAAACCATCATAGCAAAAGTATAATATAATAATTAAGCCATTAAAGTGTAGCATTAAAAAATGATAAGAAACTACACAATACATTTCAAATACTGGGTAATAAGACAACATCACCGGTAAAATGTGACATTATTAAATACTATAAAACCAT